>NC_073724.1:91235079-91538109 GCF_023634155.1 Falco peregrinus
TTTCCTTTGGTACCCTCAGGGAGGGCTGAGAAGGCCAGGTCCACAGGATGGTCTGGGAGATCCTGGGAGGTCCTGTGGTTTGGAGAGCAGGAGCCCAGGAGTGTCCTTGCAGGCTGCTCTAAGTCCTCGGTACCACTGCCCACCCTGCCGGTGCCCTGCACTGCTGCGTTTCTTTGGGGCTCCCTCAGGGAACCCTCCTGAAATTGAAGAGACTAGGGGTTAAGATACAGTAATTTACAATGATTTAATTAGCAAGTAACGAATGGGATAATTCGGGAGTGTGAAGTCTTCCAAGCTGTCATTTAAAGAAAAAAAAATAAATTACTGTTGTTTTCCTCGTAGTATGCGCTGAAGAAAATTTTCATAATCTAAAGTGAATTTTATATGATCCTTTCTTTACTGAAAAGAATAGCATTTAATCAGCTTCTTCTCAACATGTTGCTTGGACTGAAAAGATAGTCTTGTTTTGCAATGGAAATTTCAAGTGTTTATTGTCAATAAAAAAATACAGCAATCTTTCACTGAAGAAGCTGAATTTGTTTCCATAATAAGTGATCATTTTACTTTTAGAAAGCAAGCAACACCTTCTCTACTGCCATAAATTAGAATCACACTACAGGATTTCTTAAATTAAGTGATATTTTTTTAAAGTTGATGATTATTTACCAGTGCCAGTATTAGGAAATTGGCTGATAGCTAAGAATGTGCATCTTCAGCTGTGTATGGTGAAGTGTGTACGGAGACGGATTGCTCCATCATTTCAGCTGTGGCAAAATAACCCTGAAGGGACTAGAAAAGGCTTGGGAAGCCTTTTCATGTCGTCATGGCTTTTCACTTTTTCAGTGTATTGCCTTAACGCTGGTATACCACTATGACTCTCTAATACCTTTCCGTATAAACAGTTGTGGGAGCCGACATAATAGCTAGGTAGTCTTGTCTTGCATTTGGCTTGAGAGCTGTGAATATGCTCAAGGTTTCCCAAACCCTGTGGACTGCGGCTGGAGTACACTGCAGCTGGCGTGCTTCATCAGCCAGGGTGTCTCCATGTAGAACGTGTTTATGCTAACTCCTATTCGGGAATAGTTCCCACTGAGATCTGTTGGGCTGTTAATTAAGTGAGAAGTTTGGATGTTAAGTGCAGGACTTACCCATGACAGTGGGTGCTCCTGGGAGATAAACCTTTCTTCTCTGATGAAGACTGACGTTACTGTAGCAGGAGGGCAGTAGGCATAGGCATCAGCGAAAGTTTTACGACCTTTTTGAAGATCATCATTACATATTTCTGTAGTGCAGTGCAGTCATGTTTGCACATTTAGAAGAAAATTCTGTAGGTAATACATATTTTGAAAAAAATCAAAGAAAACATGTCACAGCCATGTTCAAGAAACACATTGCAAAGTATTTCGTGTCTACTTAAGACTATGAAGAGATGGCTTTTGACAGAGCTGTTACATTTTTGTTCAACAGGCTGGAACATACTTGCCTCAGTCCTATTTGATTCATGAACAGATGATTGTTACTGATCGTATTGAAAACGTGGATCAGCTGGGATTCTTTATTTACCGCCTCTGCCGTGGCAAGGAAACCTATAAACTACAGCGCAAAGAGGCCATGAAAGGTAAATGTTCCTCCTGCGATCTTTTGTGTTGGCAGAAATTTCAGTGCCACTTGAGTTCAATAAATAGGCTTGATTGTGTTGAAAGGAATGACTCTTATTAAAGCCAGCATTGCTTATTGCAGTAACCAGCTCTGTGGGCTTAAGTACATCTGATATTTTCTGTGTAGGTATGGAAATACGTCTTTTTATTGTGCAAAAGTGCTCAAGGGCCCAGTGAGCTAGGAGCTGCTAGAATGTGTGTGTATGCATGGGTTTGTTTTCTGGGGTTCAGGCTTTCGTTGATGCTTTGCTTTAATCTTGTTTCTTGATCCACCCCAAAACCAAAAAAACCTTTAATATATGAGAAGCCATAGCCTTGTAGTCCAAGTACAGAATTGCAGGTTCTTCTTGTCATTAAAGGAATCTATAAATCGTTCCACGTCTTGCTATTTGCATCACTGAAATGTGAGTAAGAGTTGTGTTTGCAGGAGAATTGTAGTGCTTGTTCCTCCTTCATGGAAAATGTTTGAAAAACATAATTTGGAGGAATCTTGACAAGCTATTAAATACTGCCTTAAAATTTTCACTCAGACTTATTTAAATAAATTAAAAACTCTGTGATGTGATGCACACTGAAGCAGTTTAATTGCTTTAGTCATATTGTTGGAGCTGACTGCTTGGGAAAATATGGAAAATAAGTACATTTTATAAAAATAATTTAGAAAAATGTTTTAAAAGTAAAACATCCTAATAGCAAAATCCAATTCAGTATGCTGATCCTGTGGTAATAAAGGATGACCATAGGCTGGCAGTGAGCATTAGTTTAGCTAAAATTGGGTTAAATTCTGTCTTTCTGCAAATCCAAGGTGGTGGTGTTTAAATACTTCTAGTCCACTCATTCTGCCTGTAGCATTTATTCCTTTGCTGTTCCTTCTTTCACATCCCCACAGGCATTTTTACAGATACACAGAGAGGGAGATTGGGCACTGATCTGGGTTAAGACTGGCCAGTGGGGGGGTGTGCGGCAGGTTGGTTTTAACTGAACTAACACTGCAGTTTGGTTCACCACACCTTCAGGGTCATTGCCTGCTTATTGACTTCCTATGTTTGAATGTGTGCCCGTGTGTGTTTCCTCTGAGAGGGGGATCAGAGAGGGCGGTAGTTCTGATTTTGGGTGACATCTTACCATTATGTCTGTGATGCACCTCATCACTTCTTCTGTTTACCCTCCATTGCTCTTTACTACTACAGGAATTCAGAAGCGTGAAGCCGTTAATTGCCGAAAGATTCGACACTTTGAGAACAGGTTTGCTATGGAAACAGTCATCTGTGAACAGTAATGAGGAATATTAACTGTTACAGGAGACTTAAAAACTACAGTATGACCCCACCCTTTGTATTGTGTGCAGTGATTATTTTTTAAAATCTTCTTTTATGTAAGTAGTGGACAGGGCTTTATTGCTGAACATGTTCCATACTTTTCATCTCATGATACATGTAAAATCAGTATGTTTTAGTTTTTTCCTTATTTTCAGGTGTGGTGTTCTTCTTATATTTGAATAGCAATTGTATAAAGACTTAGTTGCTAGTGCATTTCATGTGATGAATCTTGAATACTAGGAAGAAGAGAAAGTCTTCAAAATATCCACCAGTTTTTAATTAAGTAAAATTGAAAAGAATTATTAATGTACAAATGGACTGCAAGAGCTACTTCTAACTGTAATATTACCTGCTATATAGTTTGTTACAGCGTATAGACAAACCTGTATTTGACTCTCCCTAAGTGCAATTTGTTTTGGTTTTAAAATACTGTCATATTTACCTTTTTAGATTGATTTCTGACTTGATGTTTTAAAATGGCAAGTGTTTGCTGTAACAATCTTTTAGAAAATTAAGAAGTAACTTATGTTACTAACTTGTATATAATCCATGTATGTGCAATGGAAAATAAACCTTATAAACCTGTTTGTCTAAAACTCTTGTGTTTTCTTTTGCTGTTACCCAGGGTGGGTTTTTTAGAGGAGTGGACTAGGATTAAATTTAAAGTCAAAATCAATGCTTCTTGCTTGCAGTGCGATCTTGAAAAGTGAGAAGATTAAAACAGAATAGGTGATGACTGAGAAACGAAATATGAGCAGAGAAGCGTGTGTTTTCTGTTTGTTTCTCATTTAAAGGCAATATTCTGCTGCTTGCTTAAATTCCGGGTTGGTATTTCCACAATAATTAGAATTAGACTGTAGATTCAGAGCTTACTTAATATATTGTTAATATCTGATATCCCTGTCCTGGGTATTTGTCAAATGGTGTACATAATCTAGAGCATGCCATGAT
Source organism: Falco peregrinus (assembly GCF_023634155.1). Taxonomy (NCBI): domain Eukaryota; kingdom Metazoa; phylum Chordata; class Aves; order Falconiformes; family Falconidae; genus Falco; species Falco peregrinus. The sequence goes on from NC_073724.1 coordinate 91,239,008, forward strand.
TCAGGCTGACCCAGCTGAGAGCTGGGAGTGTTCACTGCAAGCAGGACGTTGCATTTCCCTTTGTTCAGCTTCATGGTGTTCCTGTCAGTATGTCCGATTGAGCTTGGCCAGTTCATCAGGAGCTAGCTCAAATATCGCTAATACTGTTCTTTATTGTGCCATTTACACTTAAAACTGCTATTCTTAAAGCAAGTTTGGGGTTTTTTTCATAGGATTGGGATTTTTATAATGGCAGCTTTTGTTGGGGAGAGTGTAGGGTAAGTTGTATCATAGTACCTGCTGTTTTGAAGCTGGTTGCAAGAAAAATTATGGGAGAGAAAAGAAGGGAGTAGCACTCAAAACCAAGGCTGGAAAATCTCCAAAATCCACTTCTAAGCCTCCATGATAGGGGAACTGACTTGTCTTTCTAATCAAATTTTGAGCATAGATTCATCAGGAAAGTAGGAACGTTTAATAGACTATTTGCATATTTGTTTGCAAACACCCCCCCCTACCGTTTAAAGCAATTTTAAAATAATATGCACCATAGGTGTCCAAATCTTTTGTCTTGGATTAATTCAGTCAAGAGGTTTTGGACTAATCTTATTTTTCATCTTTTAAAGGATCTTTTCTTAATATAGTGGGAGGATGCTTTACTGGTTTTGGAGCTATTATACAATTTTAAACATGCTATCATCCAGCTTCCTGCTATTGTGAATGTCTGGATCGAGATAAAATAATTTGTTTTAAAGGAAGTTTCTTAAATACACAAGACATGAGATTTTTTTTCTCCATCAGCATTTGGCTTAGTTTGCAGTTTAGTCTTAGTGTGGGTGCATTATATATAAAATGAAAAGTCTAATTGTTATTTTCCAAAGGCCAGACTTCTTTAATCCATTCTTTGATGGTGCATGGCAGTCATGGATATCAAATAAAACCTCACGTAGGTACAAGTTATATGCTCATATATAATTTATACTTACATAGCTACACTTCACTATACATGTAAGCAAGCTGGCAAATCCACTGGGAAAACTTCAGCTACAGACATTCAGGATGTTGCAATTGTGTGCATATGTCAAGACAGGGTTACTGGTGCATTCTATGGAGCACTGTATGACATGAGATTCATGCTGAAGTACTTTTAAGTATGTTTTCTGCCTTTTGATGAGCGTACTGTTGCTGCTTTCTGTAAGTGAAACATGAAACAAATTTTTATGTAAGCCTTGCATCATCTTTAACTTGTTTTCAAAATAGAACTCAGTAGGAAACTTTGTGACCTGTGGTGTGGCCTGTAACAGAGACACCAGCAAACGAGGCTGCTGAAGAGGTGGTGGGGCAGGGGAGGAATAGATCTGTTCTTACAGGCAGGAGGTTTATTTGATCATGCTGCATGCTTGTGTCCCTAATAACTTCTGAGCCTGTCGGATGGTAGAGGGAAATTTATTTCTATCAGCAGTGTGAAAATAAGCATGGGGAAGGAGGGAGAAACTTGTGTGCATGGAGGGAAAGCTCCCAGCATGTGCTCACATCTTATTAAACACCAGGCAGTTTGTATGGGAAGAAGACGTAAAACACCCTGAGTGCAGGAAAAGCTCTCGTTGGAACTTCTGCCCTCTTAGACGAAGTTGAAGCATAGGACACAAATCCATGGAAAAAACTAGCTCTAGGAGCTGCTTGGGCTTTTTTCCTTTTTTTATTTTTTATATATATAAAAAAAGTGTAATAAACAAACATAGCTATGCTATACTGAAGAAAGCCACGTTTCTAGCCCAATGAATTCCAGAAAAGGGTTAGTATAAAAATTACCTCGCTGGACAATTATCTTTGCAAATATTTCTAAAACTCCTTGTAAGAAAGAAAATCAATCCTAATGCTGGGACACATGTTGTCACTGAAGCAGCAAAATCACAGTGCCGCTATCCTATGCTACTGTATTTATTTGGTGGAGGGGGCTGTGTTACTCTCATGGGTCCCAAGCAGCCTCTGATGTTCAGTGGGTCTTCGCACATGTATGGCTGATGTGGTCAGTCAGTGTGTATGATCTGGGCTTGCAAAGCACAATAAAAGCTCTGAGTCTTCCCTCCTTCTGTAGTTGAAGTCTTGCAGCTTTAGTAAAGAGCCACAGGGCGAGTTTTGGCTTGAAGAATATACTGAAGGCTTGCAAGACAGAAAACGCAAGAGTTAGGTTATCTGGCGCAACGCTGTCCTCCAGAAAGGTGGGTGCACGCTTTTGTTTATATGAATTGGGTGGGAGGATGGAAGTCTTGACGTGTCTGTGCTAGCAGAAGCTTGTGGTTTGGAAATACTAGCAGAGCTGTACTTTCACTGTCATTGCTTGTTCTGGTTGTAGGAGAACATTTTACTATTATGGAAGGAGCAACATAGAAAAGCCTATAGTGCTGTTGTCATACTATTGAGTTTTTCTGGAGTACTATAGACAAATGTTTTCACTTAATAAGAATATTTCACTGCCATGGCTTGGTAAAAAATGTAATCTCTTTGGTGCACTCCTAAAAAGAAAAAAACAATATCACAGGTTGGTTTAGTTCAGAGAAATGTGTATGTCTGTTCACTGCAGGCTACGGTTGCTAATTTTCAATTGGTTTTCAGGTTGTTGGTTAAGATTAATTTGATTCCTGAGAGCTGCTTCCAGTAGAGCATATTCTGCTTCTGGTGGGCTTAGGAAATCTTGGAAGAGGAGTCATGGGAAACATCCTCACTGGGGAGACCGCCAGCAGCAGGACAGGGTGTTGCCTGTGCCGGTGCACACTTTCTCAAGCAGCGAGAGGAAGCAGAACCTGGGACTGAGCAGGACGGGAAGGGAGGGATCACAATGGGGTCATTAATGTGACTCTGTAATTGCAACCAACAAGAGGGTTGTGGTTTGTTTGTTGACCTTTATTTCATTAACAGCTGGCAGTACCAACCGAAATGAACTGCCCTGCAGAGGGGGCACAGGATGCCCTGCACACCCCAGGGGCAGAATGTATCTGGGGTTAGAAGCGCTTTGCCTGCTGGGGACACGCAGGACTACCTGCCTGACAGAGCACATGGTGTATTGCTGCTGTGCATGCAAAGGTATGTTTTATACTCATGTTTGGAAACTTTCCATAAGCAAGGAAAGCTGTAACAGGAATGATTAGGTTTTTCTGCTGTAATTACACTTGCACCAGGGCTTCACCTGATGAATTGCATCAGCCAGGGATTTTATTTTTTAGTACCCTGGTCCTTAGTGCTAGCACAGCTCTGTAAAATAGACATGACTCCAACAGCCATTTTCATTTACAAAGAACATGCAATGTGTAAGGTCCTTACACAGTTATAAGTAGTTCAGTTTTTCTATGAACAGGTAAATAGGCTTATCTGAGTAAAAAGAGGAAAAAAATGACAAGTCTAAAAACTTCAATCAGCAGAAACCTTTCTAAACTCATCTCAGAGGGAGAGAACTAGAAGTATCCCTGCAATGGCCTGGGTTGAAGTTTTGCATATAGGCGTCATATGTGCAAGCGTTTCTCCATCCAGCAGCAATAGTCACAGTGTCCTTTTAGATCCCACTAGCAATTTGGTCAAACACTATTGATAAAGATTCCTGCCTTAAATTCATCACTGCAGTATCTCAGATTCCAGCAGTTCACTACGTAATGTTCTAAGAAGAGCATATCACAGGTGCGTATAAACGTGGAATGAAAATACCCTTTATTAATAATGTTTGTGTGTGTATATATAATATATATCTAGGCTTTGAACTGTTAGGGGAGGCAATATCTAAGAAATACCTCTGTTTAGCAAGAAATGGATTGAACTTTTAGAAATGGTTTTTATCCTTCATATTTTGAACAAGGTCTTTATGTAGGATACTAGGGGCCAGGCTGACCAACAAGGGGTGCAACCAGCCAGCTTTGCCCCATCACACCCATAAACCATTTCCAGTTTCAAAGGCAGAGCTGATGCCAGTGCAATCGCAAGGCAGTGTTACCAGCGGAGTTCACAGAATCATAGAGCATGGCGGCAGGTGGAAAAGGCCTGGTTCAAACCATGGCCTTGGTGTCCCTGAGGCACTCCTGAAGGGACACTGTCACTTAAGTCCATCTGTTGCTCTAGGTGGTACTCTAGGGAAGTTGTTCTTAAGGCCTGGGGCCTGTAGGGCGGCAGCCAGACAAGAGCTGCCCCACAGGGCATGGGGCAGGTCCATCACCACTTTACTCCTGTTAGCACTTGTGCTGGGGCTTTGAGAGGGACAGGTGGGCTCTAGATGACACTGATAGCAGGGGGCTGATGGCTGCTGCATGGTGCAAGGGATGTCCGCGCACAGAAGAGGCTGGCCAGGAGAGCTTACACCCTCTCCCTGGTTAATTCTGCCTGTTACAAGCAGGGAAATGAGGGGTGATTCAGGCAGATGTTTTTACAGTCCAGGAATTTTACAGCCTGTGGGCTTTATTCAAGCTGCAGTACTTGGACTAATATCCAGAAGCTCCCAATTTAGCGGTTTTAGTGCCTACATTTCTGTCATCCATCTCCAGAACTGATTTTCTTATAATTGCAACTTAAGTGGTAGAGGTCTGTGATAATGTAGAAATAAGCAGCTAGTCTTGAGGTCTTAATAAATAAAGTTTTCCCTGCATCACAAATATTTCATTTTTATGAAGACTAAAAAAGTAGCAAGCTTCTATCATATCTGAGCAGTAAAAGTAAAAATAAAAAGGCTTAGTTTCATTTGCAGTGAAAGCATGACTTCTATTCCCACTTGCAATTACCAAGAAACTATAGCAACAGTTTTAAGTGGGAAAAATTAAGATAATAAAATTACTTAAGACTGTGTAACAGCTGGAAACAATGAGTCAGGACTGTTTGACTGGGCAATGTTTCACAAATTGCCATCTGTCTATGACCTACACTTTAAAAGCTGTTGCAGCAAGATGTTTAGAATATTGTCAGATCAGATGAGAAATAATCATTAATACTATATTTAACTTTGCAGTGTTTCTTTTTTTTTCCCCAGTAGAAGCTGCTTTTCTTCTTTCCTTTGTCATTTTATTCCAAAAGCCCAAAGGCTCCATTTAAAAGAAAAACATTTTTGAATACAGGATTAAAACATTCAAATCAGTGTATCTAACAAGGGGGGAGAAAAACAGCGTAGCAATTTACATATGGTTTTAGACATGCATGTGCCTTTCTTTGGAAGTACATACATACATTTTAAGTCTCACTACAGTTTAGGTGTAGGTAGTTACTACATGTGAGGCTCTGGGACAGAGGATTCAAGGTTATTTGAGCTCGATTCATCTGCTGCCTCCCTTCTTCTCCCTCCAGTTGTAATTTGAAGCATTCTGAGATTGTTTTGGTTATACCTGCTTATGGAGGGGGGAGCCCGAAATACCTTGCTTGATGAAAAAAGGTGCCTAAAATTTGACTTGAGAAGGTGCTTGGCCGACTAACTATTTTAGAAAATTAGTATTTACACTGAGGCTGGTTGTCAACTGTTTCAAAGGATATGATGTTCCCTAAGCATTAATGCACAGGGTGTTGTAAGAGCAACACAAATTCTCTGCCTATCATTTGGTTAATCTAGGGCCTGGCTCTAAAAGCATGTTAAAGCAGCTGTGAGGGAAGATATCCTGGAGGGTGTGTTCCCTTCTTGCTGACAGCTGGGAGGGTCTCCGCTAGCTGTGACCATTTTCTGAGATGCTTTGCTCTCATTTTAAATTCATCTGTGCTCTTTCAGCCAGTTGGAAGGAGATGGCAATGGACTCATCTGTGGTTTAGGGTTTTAGCTCACTTTTCCAAGCTGGTAGAACTGCCTCGTTGTCTGTGGTTCAGCTATAGATTACATGTATTTCTAGACTCCAAACCTTTCACAGAATCTGGTATTATCTGATTACAAGAATTATTTAAATGTGCTTAGAAGAAGGGTAAAGTTACTGTCACAGTTTTACTAGAATCATAATAAGGAATGTCTAATCCCACTACAGTCTACAACTCAGACATTTAATTTGGAGTTGATGTGCTTTGATTTGCCTCAGAAATCCCATTTGTTGTCCTCACTTTACTGTAGTTGCTTTAATTCTAATTATGAACCAGAAAAACACTGTTTCCTATTTTAAATTAAGTTAATGAATATAAAGGAAAAGCCTGAACAAATGAATAAAGTGTGTGAATCTTTAAATACTAACGAATTTTTATTGTATGCCATAGTTGTACTCACGTTGTTTTTTAAAATCTGAAGCTTTGACAGCAACCTCACTAAAACTAGTTGCTTTACAGACGAAAGAAAAATACGTGCATGTAGGAAGAGTCCTTACAAATATTTTTGCTTCTTCCAAGAAGTTGTAATCATAAAAATATGAAATTAAATGTGCTCGCTTGCAGCAGCAATCTGCCTTCTAAACATGGACTGCAGACGTCTGCAACTGCAGACGGCAGAGTAGATTTTTAAGATCTGTGAATTGGGGCATTGGGGGTTTGAATCTCATTGGCTTAAAATCCAGAAGATGCCCAAAGCCTGGAGATTTTTTTACATTAAATGTAATTGCAATGCACAGCGTTAAAAGTTACATTTTATTTAGGACTTGGATGAATTTCAGGGTGAGAGATGGTTATAAAGGATTTGAAATTTCTGTCCTGCTCTACACCCATCCGGTTACTTATTTCTAATGCACGGGCTCTGGTTCTTCCCATGTTACAGAAGAGATGTTACCGGCTGCCTCCAGCTTGCTGAGCACCTGAAATACCCGCCATAGCCGGATTGTCGTCCCTGGGGTGACCGAAGGGCCCTGAAGGGCCTGCCCCGCCGCGGGGGCAACTGCTCGTTTTGCGAGGAGGCGGCGCCCAGCACCTCACCACGACGTCCCTGCTCCCTCGGTCACCTGTTACCTGTGGCAGTCAGATGCCATCGCTCCTGCTGCCTCTTCAGCCGTGAGTCACCCCAGCCGCGGAACCCAGCCTGGGAGGGCGAGAAGCCCCAACCCCGGGACCGGTACCCGCCCGCCCCGCCGCTCCCTCAGGGGCCCGGCCCGGCCCCGCCCGCCGCCGCCGCCGCCCTCGAGCCGCGCCCTCACTCCAGGTCGCCCGTCCGCCCGAAGCGGAGCGGGCTCCTATTGGCTAGCGCGGAGAAAGGCGCGCGTTCATTGGCTGAGCCGGCTGGCGCGGGCAGCTTCTCTTTCCGGGTGCCGAGGGGGCGCGGTCGCGGCTCCTCGCCGGCGGGTGAGGCGGGGGAGCGGCAGCCGGGCCGGAAGTGACGGCGCAGCGGTGACGCAGTTTTCCCGCGGTTTGGGCGGCGGGCAGGGGAGCGGTAGCCGGCGGCCCGTCGTTACTGCCGCCCGCGGCGGGCGCTTGAACGGCGGGGCCCGACGGCCGCGGGCCGCCATGCCGCCCAAGTCCCCCCGCAGGGCGGGCGCCGCCAGGAGCCAGCGCGCCAGCCCCGACGGCGGCTCCGCGCCGCCCGCCGCCCCCCGGTGAGCTAGGCGGGCCGCGGCGGGCCGGGCAGGCGGCGGGCCCGGGGTGCTGCCGGGGCTCCCCGCCCCCGGGGGTCCGCGCTGTGCCTCCCCCCCGGGCTCCTCAGCGGGGGCGGCCGGGGCGCCCCCCGGCAGCTGGCGCGGCCCCGCGGGGCTGCGGGCCGGTGTGGGGCCGGAGTGCCGCTGGTGACGGGTTTTGCTCTCGCTAGGCTGGAGGTCGGCGAGGCGGACTTCGTCGCGCTCTGCGATGCGCTGAAGGTGTCGGAGGGCGCGAGGGAGAAGGCGTGGCGGACCTACGAGAGCCTGTCGGCTGCGGACGGCGCCCCGGTGAGTACCGCCGTGTAACTCGTCCCGCTTGTCGCGTCTGGCCTGTGCCCCCTCAGCGAGCTGTGACCCGGCCGGGCTGGGGGACGAGTGCCTCGCAGCCAGGGCTCCTGTGGCATGGCTTTGTTTTTTCCAAGGGCGGTTAGGCTGATGTTGGATGGTGCCGTGCACGTATCTGTATAAACTGGTTTCTATACATCTCCCTTTTAATATTTTCCCTTAAAGGTCTGGACTCTAGAATTCTTGTAGGTTACTACTAAATGACAGTAGACGTCACCACCATGTGATCGGCAAATTCTTCGACCCGCAAGTTATTTCAGATATGTCTGAGTCACTTTCTACAGGTCATCTCATCGTCTCTTTCTGTGTATTTCTTCTTCCTTTTTTATGAGGCTGCAGAAGGGGTCTGGAGAAGGCTATTGCAGAGAAAGGGATGTTTGTATGCTAAACTGTTGGTTTTTTTTTTCTTTCTACTACATAATGTTAATCTGTACGTACTTACTGTTGCGGTATTTCCGTTCAAAGTTAGTCTTTGGGCATGTGTAAACAGATTAAAGTGTTATGCCCTTTCCTGATTCCCCGCCCCCCCTTCTTCTCAGTGTATTAGTGCTGACTCAGAGAACAGCTACAATAGAATTAAATCATGACCAAAGCTTTGTTATACAGAACTGAATTAGATTTAAAATACTTAGCTGGGGTAGTGTTTGCGCTGGGTGGTCCAGCATCCATGTATTTGTTGCGACCTCTGCTTATTCTTCTGCAACTTGAGCTGACCTGCCACAGCTATGCTGTCACTAGGAATACCTTATTGTCTGTGGTTTTTAAACCGCAGTGTGGGTATACCAGCTCTTGGGGCATTTGGGTTTCACAATGCAATACAGTAGCAGTGTGGGAGGGAGACTGTGTACAGCTCTTTCAGTAACAGGTACATTTCTGACCATGGATGTTCCCAGAGAACATTTACTTAAAAGCATAGTCAAGCTTCTCTGTATGAACTAAATTAGAAGTTTTCAGTTCTATTGAGTGAAAAAAACAAGGCAGGTTGTTGGTGTAATTCTGCAAGCTTCACTTGCAGGCGGAATTTTGTTTTTACTGATCATTACCTAGCGGTGACCAAGCAAGACAGAGGACATTTGAAACCCTTCCTTTCAGCATCTGAAGATGACCTCCTTTACCTATTCAAATGTGGCAATGACTAGATAGTCATTATGACATATAGCTAATATGTATTGTCTTGCAGTTGAAATGCAATTTCATTTTTCTATTTCAACTATGCTAAGAGCCTTTCAGTGTATAGGAAAAAATCTGTGTTACGTTGTGGTTCAAGGCCTTTTCCTCAAACTTTCTAAAGTGTCAGCAAAGTGTTGAAATGACAAAGCTGGCAAGCATGTGTTTCCCTGGGGACCTGGCAGGCATAGGAGTTGCTGCTTTAGCTGAGACCAGTGCAGGCTTCCCTTGAGTGTTGGTGAGTCAAGTAAATTAACAGCCTGATTAAGTGCTGCTTCTCTTTCAGAGTCAAGCTGTTATCACCGGGAGCCCAGCTCCTCAGGGTGACACTCTGGTTCATGTTGCAGGGACTCATGAGAGGAGGCTGTGTTTAAATACCTACTCCTTTCTCCCCTCTGGTAAAGGTATTGTGTTGGAGGGGCTGTCCCAGTGTTTGTCCTGCAAGCACCAGCTGTATGTGTTTAAATCAACATGGTTCAGTGCTAACCTGTTCACCTCTGAACTGGAACAGAGGCTGATTATGCAGCAACTTTCTGTTCTCAAGCAACAAGGGAAATAGCAGGACGCCAGCTGTCCAAATACCTACAAGATCATGTCTGTTTTCCTCAAGTCAAACCAGCTACAGGGTTAGCTTAAATCAACAGACTGCTGATGGAATAGAGGTGGCATCTAATGATCCCACTCTCAAGCCGTTTACAGAGCATAAAGACCTGAAATCTTACTTTACCTGGTACACTGGCCTTGTTCTTTGTGGTTGATCTCCGAGTTGCGTTTGCCAAGCCTCTGAGGATGTGGAGGAGACTTGCAGTGCTAAGTAGGAAGTGGTGTGGCCCAGACATTAGGTGCAGTGGTAACTGGCAGAGAATCAGGGTGCAGATGTGGGCTTAGACCTAGTCTGAACGCCTGCTGTATCCTTGTTCAATGAATATTTAGTGACTTAAAGTGAAAACATCTGTTAGTACTTTTTGGGTCACTTAGGGTACACGTAATCATGTGCAAAGAGACTTTGCAAGCAAGGTATATGTAGCTTGCAAGTATAAAGCAATTGTTTTTGGCACACATACGCAAAAGATTGTTAGAGTGTAGTAACTTATCAGCCTAAGTGTGCCTGCACTTCAGTCAGACACCTAAAAGTCTTTGCTGGCCAGGTGGGCATCAGTCAGGAGAAGAAAGGTTGGTGTCTGCTGCTCCCTGGAATGAATCCTCTGTGCCAACACCTGCTGAAGCCACTGGTGCCGCTGGAACTGGCTGACTCGCTGTCTTTTTTTCCTTCAGGATGTCACATCTTTCCACATGGATAGTTTTTCTTTTGTGTCTTGGAGTTGCTGATGATCCTACTTCTCGCTGAAATATCTTTCTTACTTTGCATAGCTCTGCATTGTAGCTTTTCTTACTGTGCTCTCAACTTACCTGTTTCTGCAGCAGTTTGGGTTGAGGATAATACAGCTACACCTTATCACAGCTGGGACTTGAATCCTTAAAACAGCTGAACCCCTGTGAGAGGTGTAGAGGAGGAGAAAGGTGACAGGAGAGAGATGGCTACGCAGTCTTTCTGGAAAATGAGGCTGACTTGTAGTTGGAAAAACTAGACCTGCGGAGAGAGATTGTTTAAAACAATACAACTATCTGTTAAATATGGTGGTGTTTCCCTTTGTAGCTGTAGAACATAAAGCTTCCCTCTGTGACAGCGAGAGTTTAATGACACACTTCTACAATAAAATAAAATCTCTTGGATAAAACCCCAAATGCTAGTTCCAGGAATGTCATACTGAATCAGTGCTGTTGGTGTATGGTATGAAGGAAGGTATCTGATGCATGATTGGAAAGGTGTTTTATTTTTAAATCTGGTGAACTCCTGCACAAGTTTATTGTAACCCTGGAAGTGTACATATAAATAAGAGCTTTTACATTAATGTTGTACAGAGACTTTTGTTCTTTCTCTCATTTCTTTTTTTTTACCAAACCAAGCTACCTAGTTAAACAAAATGTTTTCTTAAAGTTGCAGTTCTTACTGTCTTAATTTCAAAACTGTTGCATACTGACAGTTGTTGGCTTAACAGCTGGCTCTGATGCTTGCTGCTGTTGTACTTTTATTTTTTTTACAACTGTCCTGAAATCTGTATTATGAATCAATAGTGCCTGTAAACTCTAGATGGAGTGAATAGATTCAGAGGAATTACTAGTGTACTTTGAGCAACATGTGATTGTTAGAGTAAAAGACTAGGAGAGGTCCAGGAAGCCATACTAATACTGCTAGGAAAAAGTTCAGGGCATTTGTTACGTTCTGCTACTGGTTTTTTTGGTTAAGAACAGCAAAAGGAGAATCTGAAGTAGCATGTTGGGTGATGTAAGCAGGAAAAAGAAACGTGAGTGAATTGTTGTTTAATACATTGGAAAGAACCAACATGAGGAACATATGACATGGCGACTAAATTAGAACCAAACTTCTGCAAACAAAATTGAAGTGGTTTAGGAAATTGATAGAAATTAGTCTGCCAGGGACCTTGAGGCGTAGGGTCTGGTGTGCTTCAGCCTCCTCAGTGCAGCTTGCTGTAGCATGTGGTGTGTGGGCAGGAGCTTCCTTTTGTTGTTTGCTCTTCATAGCAGTGTTCGGGAAGTGTGGCCCGCTGTTGTCCTGCTGCTGCTCAGCTGTTCAGACTCATGAATTCCTGAGTCACTTTTATTAAGTGTCTGTCTAACCCACTATTAAAAAATTCTGATAATGAAAGATGTGCAGTCTGCATAGTTAGGCCTTCCTAGTTTAACTTCCTTTGCTCATGAATTTTTTCCCTAAGTACTACACTCATCTGTTTCTGTGTTGTAATTCAAGCCAGTGGCGATTATTCTGTACCCTGTGGCTGTGAGGAATTTATTGCTCCCTTCCCCCCACCCCCCCTGAAAGACTAGCATCTGAAGATGTTTCTGTCATCTTTCCTTCTTTCTAATTGCTCATCTTAAATTCTGAAGTTCTCTCTAACTGGTGACTTACGCTGGTACGCAAATGCTGTAGAGTGTTTGATTTGCACAAGAGTTGAAGTATGGTCTTAGTGAAGAAAACTTAAAAGATGAACTGTAGTTTAAGTGGAGGAATGAAATAATTAGTTCCTAATGCTCTGTATAGACCAAAAAGTTTGTGATCAGCAGGTCAAATGTTCCCAATCCATAAAATTTCACATTTAAGTTAAATCAGTTCCTTTTGGTTGTAGTTTCTTATGAAAAATAAACCACTGTAGCTGGTAAACCACCTATCCTCATGTTAAAAGACACGCAGAGGCTTCTGGCTTTTGGCAAAAGCATGAAATGCATAGGAATTGTCTTTTTCCACTGAAGCTTTGGATGGATGACCAAAATTACATGTATTTTAGGATCCTCTGTTATTAAAGAAAGAGCTACTGAAAGTCCCAAAGAAAACATAAATCATCACCGTGGCCTCTTGCTGGTCATACTCAGTATCTTCGAAGCAGATGTATTGCCTGTATGTGTTGTGCCCTTGTGCTTTAAAAGCATAACTAACTGGCCTACAGGGTTTTTTTATTCATCTTCTGCCTGTCCTGGGGAAAGACTGATGTACCCTCCAATCCTGCTACATGAAGAAAAGTGTAATGGGAAGTTTTCATATTGGAAGAACTAGTTTCATTGGTTCAAAACTTTCTGTTGACTTCCATTAGTTAGTATTATATTTGAATTTGATTTAAACTGCTGCAAACAAATAGTAATCTTCCATTCTAGACAATGTTCAATAGAAAATTTAAATCCATACTTGCTGAAAAGTGGAGGATCTAACTGTCTTTACGCAGAACTTCATATGTGTAGGTGGTGCATACAGTGTTCACTTTCAGAATTTTTTACTAAGATTTTTTTCATGCTAGTTTTAATTCTGATCAGTTTTCTGTCGTGAATGCTTCTTGATTCTTTTTTCCTGCCATCTTTCCTGCCCTGTAATCATAAACATACCTGTGAATGTTTCTTGTATCCTCTAGCTAGTTCTCTATATTGATAGGGACGTGGTAGCTGAGGTTTCAGTAAGTCAGCAAGTTCCACACCTTCCCCTACAAAAATTCGTTTTTTTAGTATTTATAGTGTGACATCCTCTATCCCATTTAATTCAAGTGTGGATCTGTGTTTGCTGTTTCTCATGTACATTTCTCTTGACTTTCATTTACGCATCGTCATTTCAAGTTCCTATTCCTGGATCACTTTTGCAGGCTGACATCAAAACTGTTATCAGTGTTGGCAGAATAATAAACATCTTTAACTGCAAATTAGAACTGAGACTTCCTGTGCCCATCTCGTCATGAGTGGTTTAGCACTGGAGAACCTCTTGAAGGAGAGAACGGAAGTTACTTCTCTCAGTGCCTTTAACACCCTGCCGCCTCTTTCCAGACGTTGTTGCAAGAATCCCAATTCACAATAGTTCAATTTGAGCATTTTAAGCCTGTGACTCCTGCAGGTTGTTTTCACTAGATTTAGGCAAACTAGCGATCTGATGGATTAAATAGTAGTAATAGTAAGTCCAGAATGAGAAACAAATACTTCGAAAGAGTTTGTAAGAGATCTTTTCCTGCAGAAAACTATACTGATTCAACAGAACTGAGCTACATTGCCCAAAGTTATAGCATTGGTTCCCCAGAATCTGAAATAAAAACTATGTAGACTACTAGGTACTAAATAATCTTTGAGTTAGTGATTGGTAGGCTTTGATTTGAAATAAGGTCACTGGAAGTCATCTTAACTGAAACTGACTGACAGTCAAGGGCAAATGTTGAACAATTGTCCTGCCAGTTTTCTGTAGCGGTGCTTTATCAACAAAGATCTTGAGTCAAGCTGTGATCAAGAGAAAAACCCTCAGAAATGCATTTCTGGCTGTGAGTTTGTCTTACGTCCATTCCCATGCCCTCAAGTCCATCTGGGGTGGATTTTTTGACTATTAAAAACTATTAATTTGTGTCTCAGAATTGGCTCCCCTGTAGTTATGACACTGGCAAAATAGTTGAGTGGAGTGATGCTGCTGCATTTTTGTTCTGTGGTCAGCTTTAACTCCTTTTGTAGGAAAGAACTTGAGAAATGTCTGTGAGCTTTGGGAGGGAAGGGATATGAAGAGAATACTCAGGAAGACCTCCTTACCTCTTCTCCCCTTCTACCCCATGATGTTTATGGTTTGTATATTAAAAATCACTGAAATCCTCATGCACAGGTATGGGCAGATAATCTTGTTTCCTGAGTAACGTGCAGTTCACCTGCATCTTTGGATGTTTTAATCAGCAGTAGCTGATGGGATAGTCCCAGTCTGGTGTTTTTTCATGCTTTCCTCGCTGCCTCAGCTGATGTTAAGCAGCAGGCAGGCTTAGGCGTGGCTTACCTTTTCTTTGCTACTAGAAAAAAAAATTAATCTGTTTATCCTGGGTTCTGTGTAATTTATTTTTTTTTTGTTAGGCCAGCAGTCATTCAGCATCTTCTGTCTGGTTGGGAAGGTGCCCAAAGCATCCTGTAACGCCAGCAGTCGGTATGGGAGTAGACCCAATACGAGTTTGGTTTGCTGTACGCTGTAATGGTTTGAATCTAGTAACAGGCTGCCTCTGGGGCTGCGGTCTTGTTTAATGGTAGAAACAAATGAGGTGTTACCCCCGACCATACTGGATAAGGAGTTTAAAGATTGTTCTTGCAAAACCAGACCTCACTCTTACCAAATAAATCATTGCTATAGCCTTCAAGCATTCATCTTCCAGGGTAGAGCTAAGCTGCCTAGCAGAGATAGGCTTGTTTGAACAGGCAGCAAACCAGGAACAGTTTCACTGCTTCCTAGCACTCTGTCCTTCTGCCCTATGAGATGATTTACAGAGCGGCGTCATGGTCCGAGTTTGCAGGAGCACGAAGTGAAGGAAACTTATTTATTAAACAAGGTCAACCGACTCCAATGGCAGTGGTGTTCTTGGTAAGCAAGTAGTTGTCCTCCTTCTCAGTAGGTCATTACTTAGCTTCAACACTCAACGCTTTTTATGTTATGTCACAGATACACTAATGCAGGAAGACAAGACATCCTCATCCTACAGAACGTTTTTTTGTTCTTGCGTGCCTGGTAGCTTGTTGTACCTGTCAGCAAAGGATTGTTGAGACTGGCTGAGACTGCGGGAGTGCATTTCTTAGCAAAGTTTTTCTTCGGTGCAAAGACCCCTCGAGAGCAATATTTTTGCCTCATCTTTAGGTTGCTGGTGGTATGTGATGGTACATAAACAAAGAGACAGTGACTTTGATATTAATATCCATTCCTTTATGTATTATCAAATGCATCTGTTAATAGCTTCTTTCAAAATCGTTTTCTGTTGTACAACGTGTTGGAATGCAGGAAGAAAGTAGTAACTTAAATAACAGTCAGTTACCATGTTGTTGAAGGTGGCTCGTTACTTTAGCATTGAAGCCTGTACTATAACTCATCAATTGCACAAATCGATAAAACTACATTCTCTGGAGGAGGCCCCAGCCAGTCTTCATGGATGTATAAACAGTGGTCCCAAGAAAGAAGCAGAACAATTGAGGAAAAATATAACTGTTGTTGACGGTGTTAGTAGAATTGTTGTGTCATTTATGGGCATGGCAAGCTATTTGTTACGGTTACACCTCTGAGTAAGTGAGGACATGATCAGGTGCTGAAGAGCAGAGCCTTTCAGGTTAGTTTTGGAAGACCACGTAAGATGGAGGGAGCCAGGTCTGGTGAAGTCTTATTCTTGTTGTTTTGGGCGTATTTTCTAGTCACCTGGCCCCTGTGGCTTGCAGTGGTGTTGTCTAGGGGGCAGCTAGGTGGAGCAATCGGGGAAAGGATTAAAAAAAGCAGGCCAGGGAGTGAGCTAAGGCTAAGCAGCATAGAAAAGCATAGAAGTTTGGTATTTCAGCTTGTTCATTTCTGGGGGTCTGTTTCAGCCGCACCCTCTAACAGATGTCACATCTGACCTATTGCTGCTGAAGGACATACTCAAGTGCTGCTCCTCTGCCGTAGTGCTGTGGGCCTGGGTGGTGTTGGAGGTTTCTTTACAAGGATGCCAAATGTCTGAAGAATATTTTATGAGTTTTCTGTTCTAGGAGTCTTGCAGGGCTGCACCCACACCTAGTCTGTCTCCAAAATAGCTTTCTTTCTGAAACCTGTGATATACCTGCTTAAGATTTTAATTCCGTGCTTCTGCAAAACGTCACGTTCTAGAGGATTTCTGTTGAGATGCTGTTTTCTTGGAAGGGTACTGGAATCAGAACTGATGCCAAGTGACCAGCTTGTGAACCATCAAGAGTGATCTCCCTGTGGGTGGCACGCCTGTCACTGCGGGGTGGCTTTTCTTTGTGAAGGATGGTCGGTGACAGCCTGTACTTCTAAGCAGTGGAAGACAGACCTTAAGTGCGGATGTATGGTAGGAAAATGCCTGAAGGTGCTTGTTACTATCAGGCTTTACTAAGCAAAGAGACTTACTAAACAAAGAGATTGGTTTGTGGTTCAGCTGTGATAAGTGGTTGAGACCTAGCTGGAGAAGGAAGTGTGTGAGTACGTATTGCCTGCCCTTGTAATGATTTTGGTTTTCTTTCTTATGGCTTCTCTCCCGATTCCTCAACCTTCAGTGTCTTATATGGTCAAATATAGTGACTTAAAAAACAGTCATGGTTTCTGCTTTGCATAAACATTTAGTGGAACCAAAGCTTCTATTTCAAAGTTTTGCTGAATTGTATGGGTAAAATTGATCTTGTACTCTAGGAATAAGTGTTGAAGTGCTTGGTCTTTCATCTGTAATGTGAAACTTTTAATGGTTTACAGTTATCAAATAATTGCCTATTACAGTCAAGTGTTGGCTTGAGGGTGTTCTGTTTTACCATTTCTAATCCTGTTTGGACAAATGATTGCTTTCCAAATATTACCCACTTTTATTGCATAATAAAAATAAAACCTGTTTTCTCTTTTTCTAAAAGGCTTATAACAAAAAGAAAAAGGAAACATGGGGAGTCTGTATCTTTATTGTAGCAATTGACCTGGATGAAATGACATTCACTTTCACAGAGCTTTTGAAAAGTATAAGCATAAGGTAAGTGAATTTATATATACAGAGAATGTTTTTAAAGCATTGTAAATCTTTGTGCATAACAGGTTAGTTGATTATAAAGTGAAGGTTACTTATGGGAATTCTGAATTCTTGGATAAACTAGTGAGTCTTGCTGTCATGTTTTAGTTGAGGGAGCAATGGTACTTGGCTTGATTCAACCATGATTGGCTTTGATTGCATCACACGGCTGATTGTTGTTCTTGTTTAACCTAAAGTCTTCATCAATTGAACTTGGTGTAAATTACACTTAAAATATTTTCCTTTCTTTCCCTGTATCAAGATTTCCTGTAAAAACCTTTTTTCCAACATCAGGCTTAGGCTAAATCAAGAAGTGGGGAAAAAACCACACCTTTACTCTTTAGTTTTCCAGCATGCTGCTCTTTTTCAAACATTTTAATACCACTCTAACTTTCATACTTTTGTACATGCTTTTTGCTAGGGGATTGTTACTGTTATATTGTACATTCACTAAGTTCATAATACAGAAATTAAGATTATAGGACAGTATCTGCTTTTAAGGTAAATTTAGGCGGCAACAGCAATAGGCATACCTTGTGTTTAGATTTATCTAAGAAAAGAATTCCCGTGCTGTCTGCCTGATAACTCTGCCGTGTGTCAAAAGCATGTGCAGGAGGCAGAGCTTTTTGATGCTCTAGGGTAGGGGGCTAAGGCAGAATGCTGGGCACATCATGGCAGTAGCCCCAGACTTGGGCCAGAATATTCTTTTCCTGGAAGTCATCTGTTACGATTAGATTTCTCCATACCTCTTCTGCCTTGCACAATCTCAGCACAGTGGTCAGGTCCTGTGTTTAGACTTCATCTCTTCCTTGACTGACTTGGAACTGCAGGGATGAAATCCAATTGCATTTGTGCAGCAACATCAGCATGTTCCACCTGAGTACAGACCAACTTGTGCTGCAAACTGAAAGAGATTTTTTTTCCCTTAGGGTTTCAGAGAGTTAAGCTATTACTCTGATTTTGATTCTAGCAATACTCAGTTGTTTGTTAGCCCTGGGCTTTTCGTCAGCTATAAAGCCAAACTGGCAGAGATTTTTACCAATTGTCTTATCCTCTAGAGTCACCCAGATATATTGGAAAGATTTTTCATTCCACAGTAAAAGAATTCCTAAATCGACTTCTGAACTGGTTTTATATTCTGTTTTTTAATCTGACAAAGATCCAAAAATCTCTCAGAATACTATATTCTAATAAAGGATCATAATATATTTGATATAATTGAACATATTTGATAGCTTCCTCATTAATTTTTAGCAATCTGCTCATTTTGGTTATGAACATAACAATAAGATGCTTTCTTGATGGCCATAATATTACATGGATGAGTAGGGAAAACTTTGGTCCCCTGTGTAATGGTATTTCTAAAGGGTAGAGATGCCCTTGCACCCAGTATCTGTTGCAAGGCTTGAAATTCCATATAATTCAATGCATTCATCTCAGTTTTCATTCCCAGGTGTCTCTTTAATGTGGATGGAGACAAGGTTCATGTTCTTAGAATAGTAAGGACATTTCTAAAGCAGAACTTCTAGGTAGAAAAGGAATTGAGATGTCTGTGTTGGATATTTGTAGTTTTGCTGGCAGGGCAAGGAAGAAAGATGTGTCTAGTTAGCAAATTCTGATTGCCAAGGATAATATCTGTGCTTGCCAAGAAAATTATCTTTCGGTCTAGAGCCCATATCGCAAGATGCCTCTGCCACCTAGTTACCAGTGTTCCTACATCTGGAAAATGTAAAGGTGGGGCTCAAGGTAAACGTTTAGTGTTTCCCAGCCGCTGCTAGTTGTAGGAAGAATATGCTGGAGTCTAGTGAAGTAAGGCAGTGGGTTTGGTTTTTTTGAAGAGCTGTTTCAGAATACTCTTTCTCAGAGTTATAATAATCTGTCATCTTTTTCCTTTTTTTTTTTTCACCAGTGTATGCACGTTTTTTCAGTTTCTGAAAGAGGTGGATGTTAACATGGATACTGTAAGCACTAAAGTTGATAGCACTGTATCAAGGCTGAAAAAGAAATATGATGTATTACTTGCACTATACCACAAGTTTGAAAGGTAGTATATGTTTTTCATTTTGAAATTATGAATTCTTAATGGCTGTCAACATTTAAGTATTTAGATTTTTCAAACTGTATATTAGAAGAGCCCATTTAAACTGTGCACTAATATTTACAGAATAGTGAAATGGAACTGTTTACATATGTTGAATAAATATATCTTACATTTTACTCCGTAACTATTACAGTGCTTTGTTAAACAATCTCCTTGTTGCAGTACAAACAATAGTAAGAGTAGCGTGACAAGTGATTGCTAGTCCCTTCATTAATCTTTTCACAGATATAAAGAGGATTGGTTTACTATCTAATACTGTGTATAATAGACTTTACATTTCCACTTGCCCACCCCTCCCTAAATCTCAATCCAGAAGTTTCTTTCTAAGGAGCTTTGGAAAGAAAAAAAGCACAAATAAGATGGGTCTTCTCTCAGATCTGGAACTGAAGGCTGTTTCTTCAAGTGTCTAGGGGTGTTGCAGAGCCTGCTCTATTAGTAGTTCGCACTTGTAATCAAGGTAAACCTTCCCAAGTATTTTCGCTGACTGTACCATGAAAATCGAGGGGCATTCTCTTTGTACAGAATCAATTGAATGTACTTCTGTCAGACTGCTAAGAGCTTTCTGTGTGTAACTGAAAATCAGGAGATTCTCAAATGCATATTTTTTGAGTTGATGTTACTCTAAGGTGGTAGGTTGCTGCACTGTATGTCCTTTTACAGGCTAATATGTGCTAGCACAGATGCATATTGGCCAGATCTGATATCCTCTGAGGCAGTTTTTAATCAGTCTCAAATTCTCAGTAGCATATATCAGTAGATAACTGTTTCATATTATGAAACATTGAAGCATTATTCCATGATGCTTGTATTACTTGATGCCATTGCTTCAGAATGCTGTGGTGGTATTTTTCACCTACAGGACTGCCTCGCAAACCACAAAAGACTCTCCTATGTCCCTTAAGTTACCCTTGAAAGCAGGTCACCTCTTGATAATTTGTAGAATCAAGGCATAAATGTGATAGAACTTTCATTTGTCTGTTCAAAGTCTAATCAGTCATACTTAGCATTATCCTGGGTAATGTTTATATCTCTATTTTTGTGAAGTTTGTAGTTGCCCTAAAGCTATGAAGTTCTATGAAAGTTGTAAATAATTTGGTTTTACTAATTGCAAGTCCTTCTGTGCTGTAATAGTGTCATTGCGATTTACACAGGCACATTTTTGAGTTTTGTCCCTCCTCTAGCTCTTCTTCACTTGCTTACTTTTTTTCAAACTTGAATTGCAGTAACAATTTTTTTCAAACAGGATTTGAAAGATTTTTTCCCCTGCTTTGTTTTTGAATAAACTGAATTTATTTCTTGAAATTGCAGGTACCTAGAATAATTAAGAAGCAACATTACACCACAAGGTTTGCAGTGACACTGCAGAAATAGTACAGATTTTAAAATACTGTTTTATAGAATGTTCCATGCAGCTGTAGCACTATTGTGCTGTGTTTTACAAGCCACTGAGTAACAATGTACATATGAATCTTGTCTTTCTGGAAGAAAACAGTAACAAACTTTATTATACCAAATTAAGATTGTTTCGCTTTTTAAGCTTTGACCTAAACACACAAGCAACAGCATTAGTTCAGCTCTGGCAGGGCTGTAGTTGGTCTTTTGTTAATCTGTTCATCAAGAGTCAGCATTTTTTTAAAGTTAGAATAATGTTTTTTTGAACTGGCGTATTTTTTGCTACATTGAAGTCAAAGATACTGCATAGTTTGCTTTCTGAAAGGTGTTTAAAAATAAGATTTTTTTTTTTTTTTAATTTTCTAGGACTTGTGGCCTTATTTATTTGGAACAACCTAGTAGTGAGTAAGTTTGAGTTTCTCTTTGAGCGTTTGTCAAGATGTAAAATGTGTCAGCATTTTATCTTTTACATTAAGATTGACTGAAGTCATAGTATGTCGTATGTTTAATTGGGGTTTAGTGTGGACTTTGAATTTCAGTGAGATGATGAGGGTGGCAGAAATGAGATATATATTTGATCGCTTCCTCCATGAAGGATCGCCACCCAGTGGCAGGTGTCTCAGCATGGTGGAAAGGAACATTTGGAGAGTGAGCTTCCTAATCACGGCAGCAAATGAGTGGATGAAAAGGTGCCTTAGCAACTCCCAAATGAGCTTGAATTCATGCTGTGACTGGAGAATAGGGCATTAGTCAAAGGCATAAGAGAGAAAACAACTTGTAACTGTTAAGTGAATTACCTGCGTTCACTTTATTTTCCAAGGACAATATAGATATTTCCTGATTCTTGAATAGCTTTACAGAGACTTACATAATTACATAGGGAATGGAGTGAGATTATTAATAAACCTAACTATATGGGACATGTTACACGTTGTCTTAAGTTGTTCCATAGACTGAAGCATGTTTTTATTACATTATTATTACAGAACTGTTAATGCAAAGTCTTTATTTCTGTGTCTCTACAGGATTTCGGCTGAACTCAGTTCGGTATTAGTCCTAAAAAATTACTGGATTACTTTTTTGCTGGCAAAAGGTGAGTTCTGATTAAAAGATAGTTATTTTAATAAATACTGTTGAGGTGGTTTTATGGGTTTGTTTTAAATGTCCAGTATGAAACTAGCATCATTCCTGGACTGTTTTGATTGTGTGGCTTTTGTAACTACTTAGTTAATATTTTCTTTTTTTAAATGTAATCTGGCTATTCTTTTCACTGGTAGTACTTCCTGCATGTAAATATATAGATATTGTTCAGCTTGCCAAGATTTCTTTTTTTTTTTTTTTTTTTTTTTTACTTTAAAGGTTGGTATTCTGTATTTTAGTGTATTCTGTGATGCTTTATAGTCTGCCAGTATTTTAATAATGGGTGATTACCTGAAAAGACTGGCAGATTTTTTTTAAAATAGGCTTTATATATATCATATATAAAATCTATAAATAAAATAAATAATACTAAGTCCCTGAGATTATTCTTTGAATGCTACAATTCTTCCTTGAGAAGCAGAAGTTCCACTTAAAGCTGAGTGATGAAACAATTGTATTAGTCCTTGGAGTCCTGTCTCATTGCACTACTGCAAGAAGAACTGAATTGTGTATCATAATTGCTACTTACTCCAGATCTGTTATCAGTGAAGTGTACACATCTCTGCCATCAAAACTGGTCTTGGATCAGCTGAGTTCTTGTGGAGCTTTTTTCACTGGAATTCTCCAAGCGTAAGCATAAAACAAAACCCACAAAACTTTTCTAGCCTGCCTTTTCATTGAGAGTAAGGGAAGCTAAAATTTACCAGCAAATAGTTGAAGTCACAGGAGAGCTTGAATGATGCTTGCTCATTCTGATAGGAAATAAATACAAAACCTGCATGTGTAAATAGAGCACAGTGTAGTGGTCTGTAGCTGTTTGGAATCACTACATGGATCTTCTCTGGCTGCTGTTCATAATTTGGGAACAGCTGGAATAACGTAGTTTAAAAAGTGCTCTTCATGCTCATATTTTTGTGACTTTTAAGTAATTTCATATAAATTTGACAGGCTGAGCATGTAGTGTGAGAGCACGTTTTGAATTTCTTTTCACTATATACCAGCAGCTCCTCCTTTCTGAACACAAAGCTAATGGAAGACCACAAAAACGAAGGTGAGGAAGAATTGCACAGAAATAAGATGTACATGTAGGTAAAATAGTCTACACAGTTACTCCACTATAGTAAAATGCAAAGGAAATCAGGAAGGAGGGCTGAGAGGTAAGAATTCTTTGCACAGTATATTTATATATATGGTATATCTAAAGCAACAAACCTCTTGGGCACCATGCGATTTAAAATGAATAGCCTTTAAAGAACACTGGCATCCTGTGTGATGCTTTCTGAATTCTGATTGTAGTGTTTTATTAAGTCGACTTATTTTATTTTTTCAAAATTACTTTTAAGTCAAACATCTTACAGAGGTTTTCTTTACCTTTTTAAATGTTTGCAGGTAAAGTGTTGCAAGTGGAAGATGACCTGGTGATTTCTTTCCAGTTGTTGCTGTGTGTCTTAGATTATTTTATCAAACTGTCACCTCCTGCTATGCTCAAGGAACCATACAGTAAGGATTTTAGTTCCGTATTCTCTAAAGTAGAAAGTAAATTGGTTAAATTTCTATTAGAGTCATGCTGCCATTCATAATTAACATAATAAAACTTCTTAAGCTTATTAAAAGGGGCTTAGTTCAACTTAGGTAATCGTGAACCTGGATTAAATTATCTGAAAGTGGCAGTGTATGTCGTATAATTTTTTTTTTCTATTGCTGCTATCCATTTGCTATGTCCTTTGCCCATACAAGTTGTTCAGGGGCTTGTTAAAACAGTGGTTTTACTTTGGTAAACGAATTCAGCTTCTGAATTGATGATGACCAAGAACTATTATTGAGGTTTGCTTTGAGTTACGAAAGGAAGAGATAGTGCTATGACTCTGTTACTGCATTGGCGTATAACAATATGATGACAACAGAAAAGTACAAGATACTGAACTATACAGACATTTAAAACAAATACATGCTGGATAGAAAACCTAATTGCAGTGGTAGCTCAAAATAAAATGGTAGAGGTAAAATGTAGATAGCTTAGCTTTTATTACATCCCCTTTGTTCTTAACTAGTATCTCTATTTTAAGTAAAAAAATATATAATGGGTCTTCACTATAGAAACTTCTGTTCCGCAGTAATTTTTTGTACATTCAGTTTTTATACATAATACCTGGAAAAGCTCCCTAAAAAGGTAGAGAAAGTAAGCGTTTATGGTAACTTTCAAAGATAGGATTCTATTCCTGTTGAATATTTTCTTCTGCAAGCTGTGGAATCAATATACTGAAGTATTTGGAGACACAGTGTGTAGAAAACAGGGTTTTTTTTATACTATTTTTTTATCCTCTGATGGGTTTGGATGTGGTGCTCAGAGTTCAAGGAGTGTCTGGACAATGCTCTTAGTCATGTGATTTAGTTTTAGTAGTCCTGTGAGGAGCAGGTAGTTGGACTTGATGATCCTTATGGGTCCCTTCCAACTTGAGATATTCTATGATCCTAGGACTTACAGCCTAAATCTACTTGCTTTATTTCTTTTGTTTCACAAATAAATATCCACTTGGGTTATAACGTCATAGAAGATGGAATTTAAAGAATATAGTAATGAATACATGTTTTGGAGGATATTTATCTGACATAGTAATTATTTGTTGCAAGTAAGAACAAATAACCTCACTTTTAATCTAATACCAATACAAATAAAGGGTGGGAGAGGATGGGCTTTTGGCAAGCAAGTGCCTGCCTTCCTCCTGTATCATTCTGAATTTAAATTTGTCCTTCATAGCAGGACAAGCATATGCTACTGCTTATTTCATATGTTACAAAGCAGGTCTTTTTCTAAGAACACTGAACTGAAACTACCAGGTTTTGAACTCTGTTTTTAAAGGTTTTTTTTAGTGAAACTGTGAAGACTACGAGCTCATTATTGGAAAAAGTTTGGGTTTATGCATTGTATTACTGTATTTTGAAAAGAAATGCTACCACTTCAGACTGAATTGCAAACGTGGGTATCACATCACTGTCATAGATGTAAAACATTCGATTTCTAACTTAAAGCTGTGTGATATGTGCAGGTGCTGCGTAAACTGTCAAACAGCACTTCATTCTTTTAGCAAACAACACAATGTATTGTTCAAGCCCACGTGACCAAGAGGCTTCACATTGTGGTGAATGATGTCAAGCTTTATAATCTGACTAAGGCTGAGGGGATTAAAATGCAACCACTCGAGCAGTGTAGTTTGTCAGACTTTTTCAGAACAGTTATCAAATACAAATGAGGTTACAGATGAGAACAGCCTGCTGGTTCGAGTGTCAGTTTTAAACCAACAACGTTTAATGATCTTAACATATGTTATTAATATCATTCATGTTTCAAGCTGACGATACTGAAGCCATCTACTTTGAGCTTAACAAAATGGAATCTTTTTACCTCATTGAATTAAGGTTTTTCAGTATCTTCTTCAAGGTGAACTTACTTGTTCCTGCTTGTTTGCCTGGGGGTATTTGGAGAAAGGAAAAATCCCCTGTAGGACTGTATTGCAGGCTCTCACCAGCACTTAAGGCCTGCATTGACTTTATTAACCTTCAGACACGTAAAGTGAAGTTACTCTTTCAGCTCCTTGTTTTACACTTCCACAAAAATAGAAATAATACTCATCTGTGACAAGACAAGGCTTTCCTGGCTCTGCGAAACAGATGCTGCTTATTCAAAGCTACTTTAAAAGCCATGCTATTGCATTCCGTGTTGGATAGCTTTTTAAAAACAAAATGTCCAAATACTGATACAGGATTTTAAAAATTAGATTTATTTTTGTGTAGGTTTTCTGTAATGAGGGTTTCTTACCCAGCTGAACAGATGAAAAAGGAAATACTTAAGAGGACCTGAAAAATCATATAAAATTTTAAATTTTTAGGTTTAAAAATTTAAATATCTTCTTTCTTAAGATGGCTCTAACTTTGTGATGGGTTCTAACAATTTTTCCAGAGTCTGCTGTGACTGCAGTGACTGTTAATGGTTCAGCTCGAACTCCAAGAAGAGGTCAGAACAGGAGTACACGGACTTCAAAGCAAATTGATACCGATACAAAAGTTATTGAAGTCCTTTGTAAAGAGCATGATTGCAATTTAGATGAGGTAAGCCTGTGTTTTAGAATCTGTTTGATCTTGCTGCTAAACCCCATCTGGAATATGCATTTATTTCAGTGGTCTTCTTAAATCTCAATACTTGTGCCTGCTTAATTGTTCTGTCATCCTCGCATTCAGTAGCAAAGGTATTCTACCATTCTGTAATTTCTCTAGTAGGTAGTTTAGAAAAAAACCCAAACCAAACAAACACCACACTCCACACCACCCCCAAACAAGCCCTTTGGTATGGGTGATAACTTTGCTAGGGAAAATGAACTGTGAAGAATGCAGTACAATTTTATAGGCTGATCACAGTGTGTGGCATGTGGATGCAGGGCTGCTCTGATGGGGTTTTGCAGCTGCATCCCGTGATGAGAAAATGTACACAAGCACATTGCTTCTGTGTGGGATCTTAAAGATCTCATTCCCCTTTCCCTTCACTGATAAACATATTTCTGTGTGAAAAGGACTGATTTTTTTTGAATATCCAAACAGATGATGGAAGCAGAAATACAAGAGGGCTGGGAAGAATGCAGTTTTTTCCAAGTTTAGTCATTTAATGTTCCAACGATGGATTATGCTCTGCATGCTTACATATCACTATGTTTTGGATATATAAACAATTTCACTTGTACTTTATTGAAAACAAACCACAGTGTATTACAAAAATGTATAGTTTAGTTTCTTGATTCAAAGACATGAAAGTAATGTATGCATGACTGCCTTATAAATTGCTAATGTTATGTTTTTTCTTCTTTTAGGTCAAAAACGTGTATTTCACAAGCTTTATTCCTTTCTTGAATTCTGTGGGTATTGTAGCTGCAAATGGACTACCAGAGGTAATTGGAGGAATTTAAGACAGTTCAACAACGGTTTTTACTTCATGCTAAATCATTTAAGATTCCCCTTACGCATCGATGAAGTTCTAATAGGTTCTCCTAAAATCATCTAGAAACAGACATTGTTTTTCAGGAATGTGTCTTAGCAGGGATTCCAGTATTCATGGAGTATATTTAGCTTTCACATTTGAATTTTATTAAATTAATTTCCTGAGGCTGAACCAGTGCTTTTGCTCAAAGCGAAACACGACGTAAGAGTTACATATCCACAATCTCGGTGAGGCCTTTAGTCTAAAATTATTACAATATCAGGTGTCTGAAGTCAGTCAGTAAATATATATAGCCTTAAATTACACAACTTAATTTAAATTATAATTGAGACATGTTACTGTAGTCATTTTGGAGAGATACCCAAAAATTAGGCTCAGTTTCACAGCTGGCAGAGTTTGGACTGCTGTGTTCGTGCAGAATTACTTTCATCTGAGTTACAGCCTGGCTGCAGCAGACTACCTCTGTGCAGTGGCATGCAAGAGTGTACCTTAGTAGGTAACTTCTTGCAATATATTTACGTTAATCATTCCTAAAAGAGTAGGTTTAGCTGTCTGTTGCCAATAGATGCGTTAACCTGAAAATAAGCAGTTCTGAAGCTTATCGGACTGAAGGTCTGCAAGGTTCAGCCCAGTATATATTCTGTTCGGTTTCATAGTGTGTTGGGTGGGGGACAAAATACGAGACCTGCTAAAGATCTTAATCCCTTCCAAAATTAATTTCAGGATATCAGTAGTCTGTTTAAACTTTTTTGTTTATGGGTATAGCTGGGAAGCCCTGTGTGAACTTCTAAGCAAAGGTCATTATGCAGCTTAATCTCAGATTAATGAGTGTTCTCATCCAAGGCTGCTCAATTTAAGCATAGTATCAATATTAGCAGTCTAAGACTCTGCTGATGAGAAATCTATAAAATGTTGCATTTGAAGAAAAATCCAGTCATATGATCCTTGCTTCTGAAAGTTCAGTGCCTGAGGGGATGTTCTAAAACAAAGCAGAAAGTTACAGCTATTTTTCAGAGGTAGCCAGTTCATGTATGTAATTCAGCTACCCTTCAATCATAGCTGAGCTCATCGGTACAATAGCTAGTAGTATGGGACACTGAAATTTACTTTCATTGTCATAAAAAACTACTGAGCTTTTGCTAAATTTTTACGTTTCTAAAGTCAGAAAAGCTTTTGAGGCTTAATGTTAGTATTTCATTTGTTTTTACTGTTAGTATTTCATTTGTTTTCACAATGTGTTTGATGGTAAGGCTTTATAAACTGATGAATAGATTGATTCAGCACTCTTGTTTTTGGCTGAAGGTTTCTTCCCAGTTAGCCTGATACAGCCATTTTGTCTGAGCTGCTGTTTTTTGCAGTGAGAATCTGAATTTTCTAGAAATCCATGAAATACTGAAATATTCTGGACAAAAAGAATGCATAAACCATTAGGAAGATAATGAAAAGATGATAAACTTTTTAAATAAAAAAAGATAGTGATAATAGGAAATGAAAGATAATCTTTGATTTCATAGTCCTGATCTCAAGGTTTTAACTCTGCGATCAGTTTGGAGCAAATTTATTTAGCAGTGGTAAGAGAGGATAAGGAGCGAAGCTGTGTAGGAGGTATTTGCAGCTTGCTCTTTCTTGGGAGTGGGAGGGACTAATTTGGGTTCATATGCACTGTTGCCTGTTTTTCTAGCAGGAATTTGCCAGAGCACGGCATCATTTAGCACGTTTAAGGGCATAGGAAACAGATAATTGAGGTGATTGCTTACTTCTGCAGGAGCACAGCAGCACATTTGAAGTGGAGGCTAGTATCTGGCCCTGATAAAAATTTTCCAGACTTGTAGTTAATGTTAGTCACTCAAAATAAAAATGTAAAAAAATCCACAACCAAAACCCAACAAACTTTTCCATGC
The DNA here is from genome assembly GCF_023634155.1 of Falco peregrinus. Classification (NCBI taxonomy): domain Eukaryota; kingdom Metazoa; phylum Chordata; class Aves; order Falconiformes; family Falconidae; genus Falco; species Falco peregrinus. Next base: position 91,267,606 of record NC_073724.1, read on the forward strand.
AAAATGAAGTCATATCAATATGGATCTAATCAACTGACTTTTAACAGTAACGTCAAAAATGACAATGTGGATATGAAATAATGGTCTATGTTTTTGTAGTCATAGGCATGTCTCAAGAGCTACACCAGTACAGATATTAATATGACATGAGGAAAATTCTTAAACTCGGAACAAGGGTTGAATTCGGGTCTTGGCCTTCATCTCCAAACTAGCAGAGACAGGGATCGAGCCAGTTGTCCAACAGCTGTTCTAAGAACAATCGTTTTACATTTCCTGCTGCTGGAGACACCCCTTCTTTCTGGAACGAGAGATATAAAAGCCTGGAAGTGTTAGTTTGATTTGCAAGTCTGTTTCTCCCACTCTAGCTGTTTTTAGCTCTTTTACAGTGTCAAGACCTACATTTCTTCAGAAAAAAAAAATCTCATGATCATGGATTGTGTTCTCTTATAAAAGATTATCTTTGTGTGTGGGAACAATAATTTTTCTCTGGGTGTGTTTCAGCTGCTGTTAAAAAGTGGCTTTGTGAGCTCCAAGGTAATTAATTCTCTTACCATTTCAGCATGGTATTAATGAGGTAGGACTAGCTTACATTATTCAGGAAATTGTCAAACTTGTTCCTATAAAATAAAGTGTTGTGTGGTTTGTTTTTTTTTCCTCCCAATGTTCTTTGAGGTTGAGGTTATCTCAAAACAATATAACGAGCTGTATCTCAAAAACAAAGACATAGATGCAAGATTATTTCTGGATCACGATGAAACTCTACAGCCTGATGTCATAGCATGGTAATATTTCCATTTACTGCTTTCATTTTATAATAGAAAATGTGAACTTGCATTGTTTTCTGCCTCCTCATGTTATAAATGCGGATCTCTCTGTCCTGTTGACCTCTAATGTTTATAGTTCAGGAAGGTATTTGTGGCATTGCCGGCATTACTTTATATTATCCTTAAATAATTAGAAAATATATGACTGTGACTCAACTTAGAATGCTTTGGAAGCTCTGCTTTAATTCTTACTCTGTGCAAGCCCCATTCGTCCAGGGGAAACTGAGGAATCGTGAGGAGGAGGCAGAGGCCATGTCATGTCAGTTGGCTAGATGTGCCTGAGACAGTGTTACGGCTCTGAGGCCAGCTGCCGTGGAATAGCTTGCTTACGTCCTCCCTGCCTAAAAGATTCTCCTGCCTAAAACCACGTGGTGACATTAGGAAGCTGCCCACTGGGAGTGGCCCTCAGCCCATTCTGACTTCTGACCTGTACCCATGAGTTATTTGGGCGATGGTAGCCTGCACGGGACATAAGTGTGCCGTTGATGGTTTAGCCAGAGCGAACGGTCCTGTGCGCTGGCACGCTGCCTGGTGTTGCTTGGTAATATGGGAACCATGGACCTGCTGAGCCGCAAAAATGGCCAGAGGGCTGGGGCACCTCTCCGGTGGAGACAGGCTGAGAGCTGGGCTTGTTCAGCCTGGAGAAGAGAAGGCTTTGGGGAGACCTGGTTGTGGCCTTTCAGCTCTTAAAGGGGGCCTATAAGAAAGATGGGGACAGGCGTTTTGGCACATCCTGTTGCAGTCGGACAAGGGTTGTAATGGTTTTAAACTAAAAAAGGGTAGATTTAGATTAGATATCAAGAAGACTTCTTTTTACAGTGAGGGTGGTGAAACACTGGTACAGGTTGTCCAGAGAGGTGGTAGATGCCCCATTCCTGGAAACATTCAAGGTCAGGCTGGACGGGGCTCTGAGCAACCTCATCTAGCTGGAGATGTCCTTGCTCATTGTGGGGCTGGGAGGGTGGGGGGTTGAACTAGATGACCTTTAAAGATCCCTTCCAACCAAAGCTATTCTCTTGTTCTATTTGATTATTTTTTTTTTCATCATTCACTGAAATTCCAGTGGTTCCTGACAATTCAGCATTTTTGTAACTTGATGTGAGTCTGTGACTTTATACTAGAAAAATACATTCATTACAATTGGATTAAAATGGAGCTAATACTAGCTGTAAATAGAAATTAAGCTGTTTATAAATAGAATTCTAGAGGGGGGGGAAAAAAGTTGGAAAGGAACTTTGGAGGTCATCTAGTCCAACATCTTAATCAAAGCAGGTCTACTTGGGTTTTTAAATTACATTGTTCTAACAGCTGGAGTGGTTGGGCATGTAGCTCTTCTAACAATCTGTTCCACAGTTTTCAGATTACAAGTCTTTATAGAAAACATACTTCTTTTGAATTACATTAGTTCTTCATAAGTTTATTTTCCATTTCTGTAGCTCACAGTTGGAGAGGACACCACTAAAAAACAATCCAGATGAGGAACTTAATCTTATACTTCCACAGACTCCTGTTCGGTATGAGTTTTTCTTTTAAAAGCTGTGTTCTTTTGTTTAATATCCTAACTAGAAATATTCCTCTTTAGAGCAGTTATTTTAACTTTAAAGCGATTGACTTTGGGGATTCTTTTCTTTCATAAAACAGACCGTAGTCCTGGTCACTAATGATCACTGAGCATGTACTGAGGGGGTGCTGAATGCCCTCAGCTCCTATTGAAGTTGGAAAACAGAAAGCTTTTTATTGAGTTGTTGAAGAAGTGCAAGATGTCTGTAAAATAGATTACTGTATTTGTTCTTGTGAGAATGCAACTTCATACTTCTATGGTAGTAGTTTTGTTTGTTATACATCCACCTTCCTTTCCAATTTCCACTCTAGCTCTGTATCTTCTGGCTTCCTTCCCTGGTACCAAATTGTATATGCACACACATTTCTTCTGCCATGATCTTTTTCTTAGTATTGTTTTTTCTGTATGGGAAGATTAACATTTCAGAGTACCACCATACTTTGGTCTCTTGGGAAAATGAACAGATGTGGTAGAAATGTGGTATTAATTGGAGATTGATCTACAGTCAAATGCAGAAGAACTGCAAGCTTGAATTCAGTTAACAAAGGAAAGGAGATTTGCATGGAACATTTTTCCCTTGTGCCACACAGTTGAGTTTTTTGACAAAATCGGTATGTTTTTGCATGATGGCGCTTGGAAATTCCTGGATGCTCAAGAACGTTCCAACTGTGTTACTGAAATGCCGTGTGCTCTGTGGACAAACAGTAAGCATCTGCACAGGCAGTCATTCTTAAGGTATCGGGTTTAATAAAATCAGACAGTGAAGTTCTTGTTCCATGGTTGCTGTATAAATACCTTTCATTTTAGCGTGCTGTGGAGGTGACAGAAATTAAGATATTATTACTTCAGTTTTCTCCAATGAGTAAAATTTTTGTTTTTATTAAAAATGCTTCTACAGCGTTTATATGCTTGTAGAAGAATGGATTGGGCACTGGGCTTGTGTATCTGCTATACATCTACCAAATGCCGTCTGTGGAAACTGTTTTCTAGCCAACAGAGCAGCAAGGTTCTGAAAAACTGCTTCTTAAAAAAAAGACATGCAGCTGAAGAGATATATTGATCAGTATATGGAAGAACTTCTAATGACCTGTGACTGTGAAAGGCTTTATTTGATTGCCTTAGTAGTCCCTTTTAGTCATATGCTTCAAATCTTTAACTGTCAGTGATGCTTTTTTACCCATGAAGGCAAGTTTGCCTTTCAGTTCCCAGATTGAATGTGCACTATCAGGAACTAGACTATGTACAACATGCAGTCTGTATAACAAGAAGGCCATTGACAACAAACCCCATTTTTGACAAATACGGGTAACTATTGACACATTTCAATTATACTGGAATTAAAGCCCTCTAATGCTGAGAAAGAAGCATGATTGAAGTTCTTGACATGGAAGTCTTACTAAGAAAGCTGGGGAGTACCAAGTTTCTGCATTGCTAAAAATTTGAAATGTGCTAAACCAACTTTGTTCTTGAGAGGAAGTCTAGTGAGATACTTAGATTCTCTCCATCTGCACTTGGGCTGTTCTCTTGAGTTTTCCAAAACTGATGACTTTTAGAGACGGTTCGTGTGAAGACTTACTCACCAGCAGTGACTTGGGCTGTAGAAACTGTTTTTCACAAAGCCACAGCAGTGTCACTAGATGGCAGTAAACCTTTGATCACCGGCGTGGAGTGAAAAGTGTATCGTTAACTCGCTGTGCATTAGAACTCCTTATAGGTTGTGTTGAAAACAGCATACTTACTACTTTGAATCTTCTTATACTGTCTTCTTTCTGGACTTAGACACTTGGGCTCTGCTCTAAAGCCCGCTGAAATTGTTGAGAATCTAGTACTTTTCATCAGTGGATTTGTATCTGGTTGTTTATATAGAATCATATAGTTTGGAAAAGACCTTTAAGATAATTACGTCCAACTGTTGACCCAGGACTGCCAAATCCACCACTAAACCATGTCCCTAGGTGCCACATGTGTGCATTTTTTAAAACACTTCTGGGGATGGGGATTCTGTCACATTCCCTGGGCAGCCTGTTCCACTGCTTGACCACCCTTGCAGTGAAGAAATTTTTCCTAATACCCGATCTAAACCTCCTCTGGTGCAACTTGAGGCCATTTCCTCTTGTCCTATTATTTTTTATCTGAGAGGAAAGACCGACCCCTACCTACCTACACCCTCCTTTCAGGTAGTTGCAGAGAGCGATAAGGTCTCCCCAGAGCCTCCTCCTCTCCAGGCCGAACAGCCCCAGTTCCCTCAGCCGCTCCTCACCAGACTTGTGCTCCAGACCCTTCACCAGCTCCGTTGCCCGTCTCTGGACATGCTCCAGCACCTCTGTTCCTCCTGATTTGATAGTAAATAGCAAAGGCAGAACAATACATGATATCCTCAGAAGCTGGATATGTGGGCTGTTTAGATGCTAGCTCATGTGTCTGTTTATCCCGTATGATGAGGGCATTACTGTTCTTATTTTCCCACATATGGATAGTTCAGTCACCTCCTGGATAATTCATGCTATTGGAGAAGAGGCCATGTTCTGTTATCTTAACATAATGATCCCGAAAGTCATGAAAAATGTTTGTCGTTAGTATTTCAGTCGTAGAACAGAAACTGAAAAATGCTTTCTTCAGAGAGGTACCCACTCACCCTAAAAAGGCATTTAACTTTGTGCAATAAAACCCAGCATCCTATGCACTTGTCTTCAACGTATTCTTATTTCTTTAAATTATTACAGCTTTTCTGAAATACTACTGTTACTTTGGGTTAGCTTTAGTTTTCTACATTAAGATGTTGGATATGGATCAATGGTTATTACTTGTGGCTCTGAATCTGGTTTTAGCAAGAAAATTCTAGGCATTAAGTAGAGATAGAAACACTTTTGATGTCATTGGGTTTTTTTGTTTGATTGGTTATTTTGTACTTGTAAAGTATTGCTAATAAGTTCATATATGGAGGCATACCTCAATACTTGATGTTCTTCTGGACCTGAAACTTGAGTGTTTGGGGGACTGATGGAATCTATACACCAGAATAGGCAAATCAGTGTTTTGCATCTCAGACCCATGCCATTCTTGACTGATGAGTGATTTTGGAACATCACTTGCAGCAATGAAGACCAGAATGAGGTTCAGGCTTTAGCCCGTGGCAAGGCTTTCACTTCACCAGAGACAGGCTTATGTCTTCAGGGGAAAATGATAAAGGGAACAAACAAGGACATAGAATCATAGAATAGTTTGGGTTGGAAGGGACCTTTAAACGTCACCTAGCCCAGCTCCCCTGCAATGAGCAGGGACCTCTCCAGCTAGATGAGGTTGCTCAGAGCCCCGTCCAACCTGATCTTGAATGCTTCCAGGGATGGGGCATCTACCACCTCTTTAGGCAACCTATTCTCGTGTTTCACCACCCTCATCGCAAAACAAGTCTTCCTTATATCTAGTCTATATCTACCCTTTTTTAGTTTAAAACCATTACCCCTTGTCTTATCACAACGGGTCCTGCTAAAATGCTTGTTCTCATCTTTCTTATGAACTCCCTTTACATACCAAAAGGCTGCAATGAGGTCTTCTCCTGAACCTTCTCTTCTCCAGGCTCAATAAGCCCAGCTCTCTCAGCCTGTTTTCACAGCAGGGGTGCTCCAGCCCTCTGATGACCTTCGTGGCCCCCCTCTGAGCTTACTCCAACAGGTCCACGTTCTCCTTATGCTGGGGGCTCCAGAGCTGGAGGCAGTACTGCAGGTGGGGTCTCACAAGAGCAGAGCAGAGGGGGAGGATGACCTCCCTCAACCTCCTGGTCATGCTTTTTTGACACAGCCCAGGATAGTGTTGGCTTTCTGGGCTGTGAGCGCACATTGCCAGCTCGTGTCCAGTTTTTTGTCTGCCAGCAGCCCCAAGTCCTTCTCTGCAGGGCTGCTCTCAATCCCTTCATCCCCCAGCCTGTATTGATACGGGGGGTTGCCCTGACCCAGGTGCAGGACTTTGTACTCATGAGGTTCCCACGGGCCCACTTCCTGAGCTTGTCCCAGTCCCTCTGGATGGCGTCCTGTCCCTCAGGCGTGTCAACCACACCACTCAGCTTGGCTTTGTCTGCAAACTTGCTGAGGGTGCACTTGATCCCACTGTGTCACTGATGAAGGTATTAAACAGTACTGATCCCAATACAGACCCCTGAGGGATACCACTTGTCACCAGTCTCCATCTGGACATTGAGCTGTTGACTGCTACCCTCTGGGTGGAGCCATCCAACCCATTCCTCGTTCGCTGAACAGTCCCTCCATTAAATCCATAGCTCCAATTATGTTGTGTGAGAGTGTGTCAAAGGCCTTACAGAAGTCCAGATAGACAACATCTGTTGCTCTTCCCTTGTCTAATAATGTCACTCTATCATAGAAGGCCGGTAGACTGATCAGGCAGGAGTTGTCCTTGGTGAAGCCGTGCTGGCTGTTTTGAATCGCCTCCCTGTCCTCCGTGTGCTTTAGCATAGTTTCTAGGAGGATCTGTGCCATGATCTTCCCAGGCGCAGAGGTGAGACTGACAGGTCAGTATTTTCTTGTGGCTGTCATATTTTACTTACATCTTACTTATCACACTTGTGAACAGGTGACTTGAAACATAAAAGCTGTCTTCATTTACTAGTCTTGCGTCTTATTTTTCTACAAGAGCCAAAGCGTTTTCTTTTTGTTGGGAGTTGCTGGATTTAACTGAATATTTTCACATAGGATTGCAGTTCCACCATTTTACCGCTTTTAAAACTGCTTGTTTGTGTTTATTACTTAATTTACATTCTTTGGGTTATTTACTTATGGGCTGTAATCATTCAAATAATTAAATTATTAGATAAATTAGATTATTAGAATTCACAATGGTTAACAAAGTACAACAGTTTTTTCCCAGCAGGTTGTTTGATAACTGGGGCAAGAACTAAAATAATATTTCTTTTCTTTTGTAGAATTGCTGTACAATTTCTGGAAAACTGTCATGCCAACATTAATGTTTATTATGCATTTTATGCATTGTATTTTTCCAGAGCTGCAATGAATAACATTCAACAATTGATTATGATTTTAAACTCAGCAACTGATAAACCATCGGATACTCTCATCATGTACTTCAATGTAAGTGACTAGAAGGAAGATTTGTGAAAGATTCTTGGAGTTATCACACAAGTAGAATATACATCTGTAGATCTGATGCACATGTTTTGGGAAACTCCTTTACTAACAACTGTTTTTTGAAGAGGTACATTTTAACTGGGATGGTTTAAATGCAATTATTTTAGAAAGCACTTCTAACTGATGCATACTAGAACCTTAAAAGTTCTTAAATAATTTTTGTTACCGCACTAAATATTAAGATTTATTTGTGTATGTATCAGGTGGAAAAAGAAGGGAATATAAAACAGAGACAACAAAGAGAAGGAGCATGTACTCACAGGATTTCATGTCTACATGCAGCAACTTAAGCATATTTCTAAATTTAAAGACATTAACATCAATGTTACTGTAAGCTGTTCGCATATTAGCTGGGTTAGTTGCAGCTGGTTGCATGTGAGACATGAAGTTGTAGTTACTGGAAATTGTTGAATGTGTATAATGATTCTCTTTCTTTAAATACTCCTATGTATGAAGAGAGATGCTACAAAGTGAAGCAGGACTCATATGATGAAATCATTAAAATGTTTTTGAAGTAAAATGTTCTTTCTTTGCCTTTCCTTCCTCTGTCCTCCTTTCTGTACTCCATAGAATTGCACAGTGAATCCTAAGGATAGTGTCCTCAAAAGAGTGGAAAGTCTTGACCGCATTTTCAAAAAGAAATTTGCTGAAGCAGTTGGACAGGGATGTGCTGAAATTGGCTCACAGGTAACTAGCACTTTGGTTGAGTGTTACTCATTTGGCCTCTGTTGATACTAGCTAATGTGAGATCTGACTTACGGACTGTCCTTCTTCAGCACAGATCAATAATGGTAGAAAGTAACAATATTGTATTCAACCATGGGAATGGAGTGGCATTTTTTTCTAAAGCACTGTAAAGATAATATTCAACAAATTATTCTTCATATATAAGGAGCAATAGGAACTGGGTGGAAATATGTGGGAAATACATTAATGAAGAATGGGAAAATGGGCACAATACATTTAGTGAAACGTATTTGCATTTGTTAAGGTAACATCCTAGAACTGCAGAAGGTGACTCACTTCCTTATGCAATCAGTGGGCCAGCTGTGCTTCCAGCAAGGACTTTGGAAAACAAATCCAACCACATTTGTACTTGACAGTATCCTGTCTGTCAGCCTCGCTTTTTATCTTGTTAGCTGTGAATCAACATAAACACTTGATTAAGTCTTCATGTGGTTGAGAGTCACAAACCTTAGTAGCCTTTGAAGCCTCTCCAGTGCTTTTGGCAAATGGAACTGGGGACAATGACTTCTTTGTTGTGGTTCTTCCAAAAAATGGAAATGTTCTGAGTTGTTAAAACGTGAGAGTCTGCGTATTGTAGTCTGTTAAAACTTCTTGTAATGTTCTTCAATTTCTTCTTTTTTTAACAGAGGTACAAGCTTGGAGTACGTCTGTATTACAGAGTAATGGAGTCTATGCTAAAGTCGGTAAGTTTAGTACTGGTAGCTTAGTACTGTCACTGTATTTACAAATACAAAGAATATTCACAAGTTTGGTTTATTTCAGGAGGAAGAGCGCCTTTCAGTGCAGAATTTCAGGTATGTGCCCCTAATTGTTAATGAAGTCTTCTATTTTATTGTTAGGACAAGTATTAATAACTTTCTTTCTCCTTAGCAAACTTCTGAATGATAACATCTTCCACACATCTCTTCTGGCGTGTGCTGTTGAGGTTGTCATGGCGACATATGGTAGTAAGTTGAATCTAAAGTCCTAAATAGCATTGTTTTTTATTGATAATTATTGCCATTTTTTCTAACACATGAAGTAAACAGCAAAAAATAAAAAAGTGCTTGCTGAAAGTTCTGAACTAGCAGTGATTCAATAAATACAAAAAAGAAAAAACGTCAGAAGTGAAAGAATGTAGCACTCCTGACAATTTTAGTCTGTTTTCCTTGCAGGAAATGCTTCACAAAGTGATGGTACCAGTGCTGAAACAGACTTGTCTTTCCCGTGGATACTCGATGTATTTGATTTAAAAGCTTTTGACTTCTACAAGGTGATTGAAAGCTTTATTAGAGCGGAGCCAAGCCTAACAAGGGAAATGATAAAGCATCTAGAACACTGTGAACATCGAATTATGGAGTCGCTTGCGTGGCAATCTGTAAGTAATGTTTTAAACTAGTATTTGTCCTTATACAGTGAGCACATCTAGAAAAAGGAAGTCACGCCTAACTCTGTCAAATAAGTTGTGGTCTTGCTGAGATTTATTTCTAGCAAAATAAGTTACAAGAGCAAAACAAGCTTAGTTTTGGCATGTCTTCAGGTTTTGGAAAAAAGGAGTACATAAGAGGAAGAAGGTGACATAGCTCTGCTGATTTATGTGATTGTAAGCCAACATCATCTTACTAGTCTGGCCTGAATCATAAGGGTAATACCCTTAAACGGTATTTCGGTGTCAAAGACAAGGCAATAAATTCTGTGCTTTTATTTGTAAGTTAATTTTTATCCAGTTGCTATTCCCACTTGGCAATAGGGCCTTAGTTCTATGCATCTGATATGTTTGTTAATAGTGCTTTAAAATATTGATTCGCATTGTCCTTTGTGCTTCAGTCACTTTGGTATTTTTGGATACCATTAAAATAAAATGCTGGCAGTTGGCATGTTTTTTAGGCTGGATCTTAATAAATCAAACATTGTTTCTTTGAACGGTGTGTTACATATAAGCCGAAAGTAGGCTATTTATGGCACAAAACAGGAGGCTATCAAGACAGGTAAGTTTGACCAGAGAGACATAAAGAAACTGTTTAAGAGCCTATCCCATATCAGTTCTGGGAAGTTTAAAAAACATGGTGTGCTGTAGCTGATGGGTAGTTTAATTGTGAAGCAAGTTTTTCTTTTCAGGATAATCTGTGTTTGGTTTGTGTATGACTTCAGAGTGAAAAATTTAGTTTTCTAGTATGGGTGATACTCTACCAGGCTGTGGGGTTATACTTCTGGATTCAAGGAGGATTGTTGTGCCTGAGCAGTGAGTGCCCCATCCATGTTCAGCATGCTGACTCAGGGTTGTATGACAGCAATTGCCATGCTTCAGGCTGAGTTTAGTGGACCAGCTTGTACCAGCCAGCTCTTGCCACTGGATTTTCCTTGTGGACAAAGTCAGTCGGCACATGTGGCGCTCTGAATATGCCCTGTTACAACTGACTTTTCCACTGGGGGACCCAAGGCGTGTGTATCCAGCTCTATGCTCATTACCACAGCACTGTAATGTGCCCCAGGGTTTCTGGTGCAGTGCTATAGCAGCTGTACCAGAGTGTAAATTTTTCCCTTTATAATGCTTTTGCATGTTTGTGTGTTGTCTTGGGAAATGCACATGGTCTTTCCATTGCTGTATTAATTTCTTCATGATTTTGCCATTCTTTGAATAATACCACTAAAAGCACGCAAGAGCTTACAGAAACAGGGAAAGTAAGGCAGTATTTCAAGAGGCAGGCAATATTTTAAGAAGCTTGCAGGCCTATAAAAAGTGCTTATTTGAGAGTTGTAACACTCAGAGGACAAAAGACAGAGGTACAGATTCCAAAGTTTGACTCTACAAGCAAAAAGTGCCGCCTGGTACCTTCTGCAAACCAGTTTGAAGTCAGCTTACTGATCAGCAATAAGCCATATCTACCAGTTTCCACCCAGTAATTCAAGCACTGCATGCAGATAACCTGATTTGGGTTTGGGCTTTCAGACTGGAAAATCCAAAGCTTTGCATTTTCAAAAAATACGGGCGTAGTTGCAGGCTTTTGTGAAATAAATTGTAACATCATCAACAAGCACAGGATTATTTTCTGTTTTCCGAGTGCTCTGTTTGAATGCATTTTACTGTGTTGAATCTATCTTCTTGAGTTTCCAGAGGTATGTTTGGTACTGTTTTGGGGTGGCAGATATAGCTGATTTGAGTGTTAATAGAATAGTTCAGGTGGAAGGGACCTAGAACAACCATCTAGTGCCACTGAGGTATGTGGAGTGGAGCGCAGTGGAGGGGATAAAAAGAAACGTGCAGTACAGCTATCCAAGGGCCTTTCTGCTTCATTGACCTGTGCTTCATGTCTCACCTTGATGTCCCCAGGTGCAGGACAGCGTGCAGTCTCCTGCTGCCAGGGGTTTGTCAGCGGTGGGCAACAGCTGAGGGACAGCTACAGGCAGCTGGAGCCTGTGTGCGGGCACCCTGTGATTCTGCACTGGCCTCCATTGCCTCCAGCTGGCCGTAAGGGAAAAGCTGTGAGGTGTAAGCAGCAGATTGCATAGCGGTGGCTCAGGAGACGACAAGTAGTGGGACATTATCTATGTTCAGATGTCTTGCAGGGACTGTGGGCCACTGCAGTGAAAGACCCAAGGCCCGTATGTTATAAGGCTGCATGTAGAAATATAAAGCCCTGAGTCCTCTAGTACAGAAAATCCCCCCGTGCCTCCCATCTAAATATTGGCTGGTTTAGTCTGAAAAGTGTAAGTTATTAGCAACAGGAGAAAAATGCTTCCAGGGCTGACTTGCAAGGCTGTTGAGGTCAGATGTCCCAGACAGGTTTAGATAGCGAAGGAAGGAGTGGTGTTTACCGTATTCTTTTGCAGTTCATTACCTGCATATTGTCTCCATGTAATGGTGTCCAAGATTTACGTAGTGTCTGCTTAATTTCTAATTCCCTGAAGAAGGGGCACGCAATTAGAGAAGTGTTCATACCAGGAGTAGCTCATACTAGTATATCTCTCTTACCTGCAAACACTCAATAAAGGAGGAGAGGAAAGCCAGATGACTTCTGCTTAGTCATGAAGAGTATCTCACCATAAGTGATTGCTTTGGGTTAATCTTAAACTACTTGATAATCCAAAACAGATGGAATCTCAAGAAGGTTCAAGTTTCCTAATACAGTTAGAGAATGTATTTTTTTTGAAAAGTGTTAAAATGTAGGGAATTGAAAAATATGGCATGAGTAAAGCTTATGCAAAAAAGAAATTCTAGCTTGGTAAATAAGAATAAAAACCTTTGAAAAAATGTTTGTTTATAAATATTTGCATAATGCAACTTGGTTTCCTCCAGTTATTTGCCATGTTTTTTTGTTTTGTTCTTACCTTCCCCCACAGGTAGTACATTTCATTACAGGGCTTGTCTGCTCTTTGGAAAGTCAGGCCTGTATTTATCCAGTCTTTCCTCGTTCTCCTGACTGCTCTAGGAATCAGGATTTCAGTATGATATTTAAAGGAACTGAGCAATTGAATACAGAATAACTTGAATTTATTTTAGTTTTACTTGTCACAGAGCTTTTGTGAGGAAAACTGCCTTGCATAAGTTCTCTGAAGAAAAGAATCTTAAATGCATCTGACCTTTATTTGACTTTGGAGGCTGTATTGAATGAATGTGAAGGATTCTGTTTCTTAGTACCTGAAGATAATATATCACTCCTTTGCTAGTCGTTGTGAATACATTTATTGCTTTTGCATAGCTAGCTGATTTAGTCATCTGTGCTTGAAGAGGAAGATGAAACTTTTCTAGGTCATCCTTTCTTTTAACAAAAAAAGCATAAGCACGCAAAATAAAGGGTGGAAAAAAGTTGAAGGTTCCTCTCAATAATTCTTAGTTTTGAAAAGGGGCAAGTGTTCATACTGAGTAAATCATGTGGAAAGTACTTCCTTTTCCTTAAATCTTTATTGTTGAACCCTGAAGGGAGAAGCGCCGTTTATCCACTCAAATATTATTTACCAGTGAGGTTATGGTGCTTCCAGATGCAGATTATGTGGAGATCAGTTCAGAATATGTTAATAATACTACATAGTTTTTATTAACAGAATAGAAATATACTGTATAATATTCTTTTTCTACTGTAGAACATTTGTGCTTCATCTCACTGCAGTATTTTGGGCACTATTTTAATTTCACAACTTTATTTAAAGGGAACTGAAATTATTTTAGACTCAAAGATGTCTATAGCCTTTGCTTAATTTTTAGCATAGTTGTATAAATAAGATATAAACTTTGGCATGGTTAAAATCTGTTTCCAGGAAGTGGTGGAGTCACCATCTTGGGAAGTATTTAAAAGATGCGTAGATGTGGTGCTTAGGGAAACGATTTAGTAGTGGACTTGGCAGTGTTAGGTTAACAACTGGACTCAATTTTAAAAGGTCCTTTCCACAGAATCTAAATGATTCTGTGATTCTACAAAAGAGATAGTTACCAGCCAGCCTGGGATTCATGCTCAGTCTTTTCCATAGTTCTGTCAAACTGGTCTCTCTTGTGGCAAGCCAAAAAAGTAATTGTTTTGAATATCAAATTTGAAAATCAAATGAATTTGAGTTGTTTTGAAGGTTGTGTGAACAAATTCCGGGATCTGAACTTCCCTTAGAGAAAGCCCTGTCAACTGCCATGTCATGTATTTGACTAAAGTGTTGCTGCTTACTGGAGTATGTTGAGAAGAAACAAGGAAGAGCAAGGTTTTCAGCGTAAGCAAATCAGATACAAAGTCTATCAACTTTCGTGGTCTATTTTAAGAGTGATATAGCTGTAATATCTGAAATGCATTTGTTTCTGGGAACAGCATGACTTAGGTTTGGTGGATTTTTTGCTGGCTCATTTAAGAAAGCAAACACCTATGGAGTATCCGCCTTTGCTATTTGTGTCTGCAAAGCAACCCCAGTTCTGTTTCCCCTCCTCTCATGAGCTTGCATTCTGCTCATAAGCTGTGAATGGGGAGGAACAAGCAAGGTATTAGATTTCTTTCATAATGCTGCATAGAGAATATGCTTCCTGCAAATGCCTTTTCACATGTACAGTAGGTGAAAGAGTGGGGAGCGTACACGTTCTAAATCCTCCCATTAGGCATACTTAAAATAGTTTGGGCCGTGCTACAAAATACCACTTCTGCAAGCCAGCCTTTGGTGGGATGTCAGAGAAGAGGTGTGTGAAGCCCTTCTGCTTTGTCAAGCTTCAGCTGCCCAATACTGAAGTAATGAAAGGGTCTTGTTCTGCTTCACGGGAGTTGCAGACCAAATGCAACCTTGTCCAAAGATGAGGCAGTACATGCCAGCCCTGTATGGCAGGTTAGAGAAAGCACAGCCACACTTTCCTGGTTAGCTCTGCAGAGGGTAAAAAGCTCCATTGTTAACTTGTTAACTCATCCAAATGAGTGCCAGGAGTCCAAGGGATATTAATTCCTCTTTGGACTGCAGTTTTCAAAGGTTGTGTGGTAGCTTTTGCTGTTAACAGGGATGAGAGGCAGCTGCACCAATTTCCACAACCCCCACAACAGCCCAGAACAGAATGGGGAGTTGCACTGTGGTGGGCTATAAAGGAGTAATTCACAGTCTGATTTGCTCAGTTAGCTACAACTGTGGTTTTTTGGTGTTTGTTTATGTGTGAGGGACAAACAGATATTGAACCAAAGTAATGATTGCACTACAGCTGTTGACGCTGTAGCCTTATTTGATTGTATTGCTCTTTAACACTTGCTATCCTAATCAGTATTTGTATTTTTCAAAGGAGAAAGAAACACCAGTATTGATTTCTGTTGCGATTTAGAGTTGTAGTGTGGTTTGGAGTGTTAATGACTGATGCAAGATAAAGATGGCTCTACAAGGCTACCTCTCTTAATGGTTAAAATTTGATTAGTAGACAAGTGTGCTTTGCTTTATTCATAACTTCTTCCCTGTAGCATTGCCTAAACTGTGCTTCATAATGCTTCTCCTTTATCAGCTCCCTCTTCTCTGTGGGGTTTTTTTTGTCAATTAAACATCTGCAGTGAAATCTACAGTACTGTTTCATCACGTGTCGAATTAACATGACTCAGGGTTTGCAACAAGTATTTGTCGACTAACTATGCAGTTAATATTTATACTCAGATACCTCATCCCACACCAAAGACTTCTGTTGGTTTTAAATTATGCAGGTCATTGTGGCAGAAATGCCTTTCTGAGGAAAATCATGTATTCCCAAAGAATACATTTTATTGCATAAATATGACAAACTCACTGAGCTGGATTAACAGCAGACCTATTTTGATCGTGCAGCAGGGAGAAAAATATTAAACAGGTATGTTTAAGTTGGACTTGGCAGTGTTAGGTTTATGGTTGGACTTGATGATCTTAAATTTAGATTTCTAATCTAAATGATTCTATGATTTGCTTAAAAAGTGTTAGACAAATCCAGGTCAGTCTAAAGCTGTAAGAAGTTACAGGTAAGCAAGTACTCCTTAGTGCTTTGGTGTGGTACAAGCTTAACTATGCAGTCTCCTGGTCTTTGATTGTACAAGGACACAATGGAGCTCACCATACTCAAGTGCTTAGTGCCCATTTTCTCACATGCAGTGTACGATTTTAAATGAGGTTTCTGTGCTCCTTGTAAGGAGGAATTAAGCATCTAGGAATGGGAGTTGATGTATTTTCCTGTGGTATGTATCCTTCTCAGTAGTGTTTTCTGTTGTTTATGTCTGAAGTCCTACACCTCTCCTGGAGGGTAGGTGTCTATATGCAATTTGAAGTCTTGTCTTTGATTTCGATGTCTTAAGTCATTTCCTTTAAATCTGGACGAAGTAGGAATGGTGATGCCATCAACATTTTATACAGTGGGGTACTGGATAAATACTTTACTGTTGTATTAAAAGAATGACGCTAAAACCTTGTTGAAGGACCGGGTATCGGGACTGCATCTGTTCTACTGGCCTCTAAGGGACAATAGTTCAGGCTTGAGTATTGCCCCACCATCATCAGTGGTGTTCTGTTGGTAACGTGTTCCCTGGCATGTTTTGGCATGTGTCAGCAGTCCTCTGGACAAGGCCTAGGCAAAATTTGGGGCATGATGCAGCTCAGGGACTATTTTCAACTGCTGGCATGGATTAGAAGTTGAGAACGTTCAGCTGTGTGGGTGCAAGCTGTGCTTTGCTGCTTGGCCTCAAGGCCTTGGGACCGGCCGTGGCTTGTTGTGTTACCAGCTACAGATGTAGTTGTGGGTTCAGCCACGAGTGACTTCAGCGCTGGCAAATGAGTCACACGTTCCTTTACTGTCTTTGCTGTAGGCTCCAGGAGCTGTATGTGTTTCTGCACAGCAGCCGGTTTCTCTTTGAATGGCTAGTGTATGTCAGACATACTCTTTTCATACCTACTACATTTGGCTTTCCTTAGATATGGGAATACCTAATTTGTGAATGGGGGACAGCCTTAGGCACAAAAAAACGCTCAGCTTATCCAGAATGGTATTTGCAAACACGGTCACTGGCAGAATAAGAACTACATAGGGGACTTCACCGGTGTAAAGACAGGCAGCTCAGGAATTGCAGGCATCGGATTGCTCTTGCAGACATCACTTATGTCCTGTGATCTTCTGGATTTTAGGCACCTAGTATCTGGTCTCAGCATGGAGGTTGCTGTGGACCAAGATTTTTAATGTGGAATTTTATAGGGTTTTTCATACAGGGGAAAAAGTGTGCTAAGGGTCACCGAACTATGCCATTTCACATGCTTGCCATGCTCCTTTCAAAGAAGGAGTGTTAGGATGGTGCAGCTTTAACCTTAAAGGAGGAACCGAGAATTGATTTGAGGTTTTCTGTCTGTACATACTAAATATATTTCTGCTTGCATTGTGAGTGTGTTCCAGAAGCGTGTGTGATGAGAGGGAGGTCACTGCTACCACTGCTGCTTGGCGTGATAGTGCTAAAGGATCACACTGGTTCTGCTGTGTGTGCTCTTTTTTTTTTTTTTTTTTTTTTTTTTTTTTTTTTTTAAGGTCATGAATTAGCTCTGACACTTCAGTTGCCACAGCTGTGGCTGGTAAGCCTTCTGTGATTTTTGCCTTTATCATACAAGGCACATTCTTAGAAGTCTGTAAGATGGTTGCCTTTTGGGTATTTGTGAATACACCATATAATACCATATAAATACAAACATATTTATGTATGTTTATATGCTTTTTTAGTTTGAGCATATATAGACACACACACTTTTTCAATAAATGCATAAATAAAATACATGAGTGTTTCTCCCATGCCCTTGTACTCCTGAAGAGTTTCCTTTTATGAAAATCATGCTGTGCTTTTTGAAGCTTGAAACTTTTATCTGAATGATAATCTTCGCTGTCTGCACCATCACTTTGAAAATCTTCCCTGCCACTCCTATTTATCGTGAGGATGACTCAAGCTGTTTTTCAGGCTTGGGTGTTACAATCCAAGCAAATCCTCTAGGCTGCTGGAAGAGAAACCAGAACACATAAAGCTGAGGTCCTGTGTTTCCTGCTTTTGTCTGTGTTGGCAATGTATTCACTTCTTGGTAGGCACGCACTAAGTGTACAAAACACTCGCTAGGGTTGTAAGGTATTGGCTGTGTTAGCACAGTATTAATGGATTTATCTGTTGCAGGTAGACCAAGTCAGCCCAACCCTTAAGATGCTATTTTGGTTCAAGTACAAACACGACTGAAGGGATTACCTAAGGCACAGCAACTATGTGGAGTTTTCATTCTGTGAAATTTGGATGCCGATTTTGATTAAGGATTTAAGTTTTCCTCTACTTCATCTACTGCTTTAAAGTAGAGTTTCTCTTAGTAGGGGAATGTGAGTCCTGCATTGTTAGACTTCTATAAAATAGGTATTTAGGCTCCCTCTATACTTGAAACAGCTGTACTTCCAATAAGCAATTAATTCTATTTAATTTGTTATTATGTATTTTACAATGTGATGATTCGCTTTTTCAAGATACCTCTCTCCACTGACTGTAGAGAGCATCTGTCTCAATGACAAAACTAAACTAGATGTATAATGTTTGTGAGTTAAGGTTAGTAGAAGTGAATCGTATGATTAATATTAGTTTTCATAACGATGTTTCCCCCTTCCTTTCAGCATTAAGGGGACATTAGCAAGAGGAAGTTAATTACACCTTGCTTTGCTTTAGGTGGTTACTGGTGCTATGTGTTTCACTTACAGTCACTGTTGTGGTTTCTGTTTATGTAGAGGTCTCGTACTGTTACCAGCATGGCTACAGAAGCTGAGGATGTGTCATGATCTCTCTGGCCATGGATGTACAGCTGTAAATGGGGATCTGGATTTTAGAGCTTGTGCTCAGTGGAGCTTCCAGCTTTGTTGGTGCAGTGTGAAGATATCGTGCCTGTGTCTACATTGGTCCCAAGTACAAAGTTAGCCACAGAAATAAGACTTGTTTAACGTGATATACTTTTTTTTTAGTCCTTTTTTTCTTAAGTTTGCCCTAATTATTAGTAACATTTTAACAAAACCCAGTGAAATAGTGTTTTGTGAATGCCTGGTTTTCAGGTTTTTGTTATATTGTCCAATGTTTTGTTGGTCATACCACAGTGGGATGGGATTATGCTCTCTTAAGTTTGCAGTTTTTTAAATCATTGTAGTGAAGCAAAACTGGTGAAATTACTAGAATGGAGTTTTGTTTTGTTTTGTTTGGAGTTAGTTTTGATCTTGCTTATTTTGTCTGAGCCACAGTCCCAAATAACTGTCGTAAGCTTTTATTGCTCTTTCTATCCTTATTGCTGTGTTATTTGACCCATTCTGTAGTTAAGTTTTCTGTGGAAGAAGGAATTGGCTTCTGTTAGGAAGCAAAGTAGGTGCCAAACAAATAGTCTAATGTGGAGGTTTTTTTGCAGATACATGCTCAGTTTTCAAGCTCTTAAGGGTTTAACAGTATCTTGTCAAACTCAAAACTGCCAAATTATATGTCCTTGGCAGTGGGTTTTTGTCTCTCTGCTCCATTTTCTCTGAGTTACTGCATGCATAAATGCATGGGGTTTGGTTTGGTTTGGTTTCTTACTATTTTTTTTTGTAGCCTAAATAAGTGCTTTTGTGCCTGCTTTTATACTGTATAAATGTACAGTATTTCAGTTATATGTTCGTATCACTGAATAAATGTCTTACTCCGGTAATAAAAAGTCCTTGTCAGGGATGAGAATCTTCCTGTTTACAACTGTTGAGTAGCCATAGTGTTCACAATCCTCCAGAAAGTGAATCCCTCTAGGTTTTGTTGAAGCTCTTCCTTTGGGTTGGGTTTGCTTGTCAGAATGGGTTAGATGCAGACAGGTAGGTGCCTGTGGTACGGCTGAGTGCTGTGCCACTAACGCCTGGATCTGTGTGCATCGTGTTCACCTCAACCCCTGAGCAGAGACTTTGGGGCCACCCAGTTAGTCTGAACTTGGCTTAGTTAAGTACCTGAACTGTCATCGCCCTGTCCTTCCCATTTGGGAGTTAGCCTGCCCAGAACAGAGCCTGTGCTTGGCATGCTCTGTCTGTGCCTGTTGCACCTTCCAGCAGCTTAGAGGAACTCACAGATCTTGTCTGCTAGTTGGGAGTGGTTTTGTTTTGGTTTGGTTTTTTTTGCACTTACCCACCCACAGGAGCATGTGAAACACAATGTGAGTGTGCAGTATATATGGGAAGGTTTCTTTCACACCTAAGAAGTGTTAAAAAACTTTAGTAAGGGAGTAGACAAAGAGGTTTGGTTTTTTTTTATTTTTTTGAAAGGTGTTTTTGTTGGGGCTGAAAAGGCAGATATTTCAGTACTTGCTATACCATCCGTATTCTCAGTTTCATGTGTTGCTATATACTTAACAAATTTCTCCATTAAGAAATACCTGCAACGCTGTGGGTAGTTTTTGCATTACTTCATAAAAGCATCAGTTTTATTCTAGATACTTTCAACTTTAGTCAAGTGTAGTTCTTGTTGCTGTGATGAATAGTAAATTTTTTGCAATGCAGTATTGCTTCTTAGTGGCCAGGAGCATCTTCAGTTTTTATTACATTAATATCTGCTTTTAGAAAGTACTTACCAGGATGAACTTCCAAAAATTAGTAGATCTAATGTTGCATAATTTTACAGAAGGGTGAAGACTTGCAACTAATGTGTACAATTGACTTCCTTTCATAAAGCAGCAATTTTTGCAGAATTCATTTGAAAAGCAGAAGAGTTTTCATGCGAGATAAGCTTGATAATATTCCCAAGATAACAGCATTAATCTTGCATACCTCCTATTACTAGCATTGTTATTTAAGATTAAGGCAGCAATTCAGTGTTTGAAAAAAGGGGGGTTAGGGCAAATCTTAAAGCTATGTGTGCGGAAAAGTGTTCTTTTATCTCTTCAGGAAAAGACAGGAACTTCTTGTTAGAGGCTGGCCTTTGCTTGTGCTTAAACTGTAGAAAACTTACCCCTTCTTAGTGCAGGACAGCTTTTAGTTTTGTTATAACTGGAGTGAACAAGACTGCTTGTTAAATTAGGAATAATAATTTAAAATCCAAATGCTTAGTTCTGGAATTTTTAGTTTTCCAACAGTGTGGTAAGACCAGATTATATGTGCAGTGTTCTTTTCATTTGTTTTAATTTTGTGGTAAGTTCAGTTTTCTTACAGGAAAAACTGGGCTTACTTTTTAAGTAGTTGTGTAACAGGAACTGGATGGGGGGGAGGTGAAAAATGTGAAAGGCTTCAGTGTCAAAGCAGGATTAGAACAGACTTCTCCATCCAGCTTCTTGCAGAAGTATTAGACTGTGCAAGTATATCTTTCTGAATTTGCATTCATTTTAAATGAGCTCTACTGAATATGTTTGAAAATGTGCTAATTCAGTGTTTGTCAATTGCATTTATACAATGTTTTTCAGCACTCTGATAATCGGATAACAAATGCAGCCCAGACATTTGCAACTTCTAGATGTAGAATTTTTCTTGTTTGCATTTTGTCTTAGCTCTTGAAATGTATCCTCTTTCATTTGTCAGTGATGCTCAAGTACCAGTAACCCTGAGGTATAAATGGTAATGGTCTAGCAACAAAGGGAACTTGTCAGGATTTACGAGTCTACCCAGGTACAAGAACCTTACAGTATTACATTTACTGCTGGAAAAATATGAAAAATCACTCTTCATTGATAAAACTCTTAGAAAATAAAAGAATAAGTAATTCTAGAGGATACTATGCTCAAGTAGAATTTTCAAAGTTACCAATCTCAAAGTGAACCTTGCTGGGTTTGTTGCAATTTTAGCTGAATTCTTTATGTAATTCTGAAAATGTCATCTTTGGCAAAGATGCTGGTTGAAATTACAAATTAAAATCACTTTCTCATTGGCAAGGGGTGGTGGAAGACACTATAATCATGAGTGATATGGAAAGGCTGAGTGTCAATCAAGTGTTACTTGCCTCTTCCAAAAGAAATGAAGATGGAGCAATGAAACTAGTGGATTTGAAACAGGAGGTTTTGTTTTATTTTTTTAGTTTTGCTTCCCACACACACACATGCAATGTGAACTTTTTACTGCAGAGTACTGTGGATGTTAAAAAGTTTACGTGCATTCAAAGGGAGACGGGACAAGCTCACAGAAGAAAAATTTTAGTGTTGCCGAAATCACACACACATCTGACAAAGAAAGTCCTGAGATACAGCTGAAGTGGGACAGCACTTGGACAGGAGAAAGCCCTGTATGCTCTCCTGCTGTTATCTTCTTCCCCAGGCATCCAGCCTTGGCCACTGTTGGAGGCAGGATTGTAGATTAGGTGAATGTTTGGAATCTGATCCAGTAAAACCATTCATATCTTTTACCTGATCTTGGGAGCTCTCTTTCAGTCTTTGCATTCCTATGACTGAGGTTACTTTCTTAAGAAATTGAAGTTTGGAGGCCGATTTCAGTTAAGGGTTTCACCTGCCTGAAGTGCAATTCAAACCTGTGTGGTTTTTTTTAAGCACTTTTAGATGAAAAATATAAAAGATATATTTGACCTAGTATTGGTATTTCTTTAAATGTCAAGTCATGTATACTGAATGAAACAAACTTTGACTTGCGTTCTGTTCCTGAGAAAGCCAGAAATTAAAATTTCAAGTCGAACATAAAAACTATAAAACGGGAAATCTTTTGCTTTTAAAGTAATGGTATGTTGAGGTAAATCAGAGATGGTGATAGAAAGTTTGTTTCTTTTTCCTTGTCTTTTGAAAGTGCTGGTTAATTATGTAGTTATCAATGGCTGCCTATCCTGCTTTAGATGAGAAAAATGCTTAGAATCAACTACATTTCCACTGCTTTTATTTTTATGGTAAGTGTACAGTATCTGCACTCTGTAGATGAAGAAACCAGATTACAAAGAACAAATTCGTAACTAAAACTGAACTCCTAACCCCCTCTGCATAGGCATATGAGTAAAAATAATGTACTTTTAGGGAAGTACTGGATGCAACAATTCACAGGCTCAGGAGCTCTGATAATATAAGCCTTTTTTATTTGAGATGCCTGGACACGACTTAGGAGCATATCCCCTCATCTAAATTTAAATGTTGGCATAAGCTCGTACCAGAGAGACAGAAGAGTTGATACTAACGGCAGGAGCAGAGCGAAAGGAGTGCAACTGTTCAGGAATGTTCCAGTGAAAGCATTGCTTCATCCACAGCTCTCCAGGATAATCCTGCTGCAGAACCAGAAAAGGTGGAGAAAACCTTGTCCAGTCCTGAATAGCTGGTAGCTTGGCTTTATAGTGGCTTGTTGTGGGAGGTACAGGTTCGCTCCCCCTCTTCTGAATCAGTCTGATCAGGAATTTCTCAAGTAATGGTCAGATTCTCTAAATTACAGATGTTGCTTTTTTGGCTGTGTTCTTTTTTGCTGGGGCTTTTTTTTGTTTTGTTTTTTGTTTTTCCTTTTGTGGAAAGAGTGAAGTATGTTTAATAATTAAAAATACGAAGCTTCCTCAAACAGTTTCAAGGTATCAAGCTGTTAACTGGTTGGAAAGCTATTGCACTGTGTTGCACTACACTACTGCAAAAAGCAGAAGCTACTGTCCTAGAGAGCGAGCGCCAAGCAGAAAGAGCTACTCTCCATGCTTCCCCAGGCTCTTTGAGCTAATACACCAAGGAAAGCCTAGTTTAAAAGGGGGTACCCATACATGTGACTATCTGCTTGTTCTACTTTTAAGCCAGTGATTATTTTTCATTTTTCTGGAGTTTTGTAATCTCAGAAGGAGTAGCTTCTGTTTACCAGGGTGAAGCTCCGGGGTGCTTGCTGCCGTAATACAGAGGTGTTGCTGAACAAGTTGTCACTCAGACAAGTAACAGCTTTGATAAGCTTGGGAAGAGTAGTAGCCTAGAAAGAGCCCAGCAGTGACACGAAGAACTTTTAGTCTCAAAGTCTTTAGAGGGAGTCTTCTATTAAACAGGCTTTTTAGAGATAGATGCATTGAGATGTCAGAGATGAGTGCCTGGCTTTTGAACTTTGGAATTGTCAGTGACGTAGGATTTGTCAGTGGCATACGGAAAATGTAAAGAGTTTCTATTCATGCTGAGAGTTTCATGTGTTTTTCTGAAGTCTGATATGAATCAGAAGAGTTTAGGATGCCCAGCTTAGATAACTGTCTATTTTCAGATACAATGCAGACACTGACTATCCTTGTAGCTTAAGCTCATGCTATTTGAATTTCCTTTCATAGGTTGTGTGCATAAAAATTTAGCATGCTGTTAAATTTAAAATCCAGTTGGCATTAGTTTCTAGCAGTCTTTGAGTAACTCAGGTTTCCTGTAGTAGTAAGCAGTGTACAGTTGATTTATAACAATTAAGCAAAAGCTTTGCAAACTTTGAAACTCACAGGTAACATGCCATGTATTCTGACAGCACAATATGCATTTCCTCCAACATTGATTCATGCTTCTGTATGCTGCTCTGAAGTAAAAATGCCTCAGTGCTCTATCTGTGTTGCAGATGACTACTTTAAATCCAAAGTGCAAATTAATTTTTAACTCCATTTTCATTCTTGACTCACTCCATTGTTTTTGAGGAGGAAAAAACCAACACTGCTTACTTTTACCCTTTAAATATTTATTTTATTTTGCTGTAATGTTAATTTTGAGGAAAATGTACACAGTGTTCTAATAGCTGGGAAACATACATAGCAGGACGTTTTAAAGCACTTTTCTCTATATATTCTGGTTTGTAACAGTAATGTACGTAGATTGTTCCTTTTACATGGCTTTGACTTTTCCAAGTGTCTTGATTGATTTTGCCACCACATAGCCCCAGGTAGTTTATTTTTAATACCTTATAAAGTTTGCAAGAAAATAGCATTTGAAATTTTCAATGCTCATGTTAAAAATGTTTCTAGGACACAAAGACTTGAGAGGAAGTTTCATTCTAAAAATTACCATGTCTTTAATTTGTTTATGGGACATAAAAGAGTTTCCTAGAATTAATTGGGTTGATACAGATGCTCATTGATAGTTAGCGAAGGTCACGTTTTTCTAAGAAACTACCACTTTGAGATTGAATTCCCTTATTTGGAGGATGTTATTTTGCTCAGAAGTTGTGCTGAGTCGAAGAGCTTCTCACAAAAGAGTTTAATAAAGTGTTACTGTACCTAAAGCACTAACTTCAGTCATCAAAGGTTATTTGGTTATAATTACACAGACATCTGAGACAGAGGTGAGAAGAAAAACCAGTTTGTCTGAGTTGTTTGCAGATGCCCTCAACTACCAGAAGATTTAATTGCTTTATGGGGGCCAGGCTTGTGCAGAGAAAATGTATTTTATCAGATAAACCTGGGAGAAATGAAGTTGTGTAGCCCAGTCATCAAAGCCTCATATGAACGTAATAGTTCCTAAGAAGGAAGCTGCAAGGAGAAAAGACAGGAGGGAAGGGTAAGACAGAGGAAACTCCGGAGCAGGCACAGTAGCTGAGGCGGTATGAACGAAGTGGTGCTGTTTTCCTCAGCAGCTGGAACCTGCAGTGTAAACCGGGTAGTTTCACCCCCATCCTCAGTAACTTGGAAACAGACATCATTATTACAAATTAGCAGTTGTTTTAACTTTAGAAAAAAAACCACCTACTTTTTCATCTATGTTTGATTTGATAGACAGTCTTTAGACTTTGGTTAATCTATTCCAACCCCGAAAGTTCATTTTTAACATACAACCTGTCAGAAAAGACATTTGACATAAATTCTTAAAACACTTTTTCTGTGTACTGTTATGCCTAACACTTTTACACTCGTAAACTTTTCTGATGTGAAGGAAGCGTAACATTTACATATCAGAACATATTTCCACGGCTGAAGAAATGTGCAGGCTTCTAATTCCAGTTTAGTCCCAGTAGTCTTTTAATACAGTTTATATTGTAGAGTCACTGTCAAATATTTTCATCTTTATGGTCTGAAGGCTGTGTTGAATGAAGTTTTCAGAAACTGGCCTTTCAGAGAATCTGATGTCCCGTGGCCTAGTGGTCCGGTTCTTTTTTATGGAATTTTGAATTGTATCTGATGTAAAATAGTAGACTATAGGGTCAAAACAGCAGTTTGAAACGGCAATGCACAGAGTGACGGGGTACATAGTCCTGACTGCAGTTACCACTGAACAGTTAATCCAGGTCTGTGTTCTCATAAGGGAGTAAAGTATTAAGGTAATGTTATAAGGCACAAAGCAGAAGCAGAATATCACCAAATGGACAAAAATCATTTTGAGTACCTTTTTCTTGCTTAATTTATTCCGACTTAATGTAAGAGGTTTATTCAAAGTCCGTAAGACCATGGTGGAGCAGGTCACGTTCAAGATGAGTGGAATAAAAAACCCAACTATTTCAATGAAGATAACAATTCGAGATAGGTAGGTTTTCCATGTGTCCTCTGAAAAGTTTTCAAAACATGTTCTTTGTTCAGTATTATTGCGGCGGTTTGTAGACTGGAAAAAGCTTGCTGGTGTGCTGCCTGCTAACACTGTTATCCATACTGCAGCGCAGACGATTTTTGCATTCCTTTTGGTTCGGAGAGTCTTCGATCGAAAAGGGTGTACTATAGCCAAAAAGCGATCTACACTTATGCAAGTCAGAAATAAAATGCTCCCGTACATATTTGTATAAAAGAGGGTGACAGAAATCTTGCAAAGAATGTCTCCAAAAGGCCAGTTTCTCGCTACAAAGTAATAAATCCTGAAGGGTAATGTAAACACAAAAAGCAGATCTGATATTGCTAAATTCAGCATGTAAGTTGTAGTTTCATTTCGCACTTTTAAAGTACAAATAAAAATGTAGATAGCAACACAGTTTGCTATGAGGCCAAGAACAAACACCATGCTAAAGATACATCCATATAAAGTATATTTAAAGGAGTCCTCAGTGGAGCAATTAGAGCTTACCATTATAATGGTATATTTAAAAAGTCCTGTGATTTGGAGGTTTCTCTAGTATTTTTATCGCAACTTTTTTTAAATTCCAGAAGAACTTGCAGATGTGTTTGAACCCTGTGCTTTAGTAAGTTTGTTGCAGGGTAAAGCTTCAGAGGAGAAACATAATCTCTGTGGCAGGGGAGTACATCTCCAGCAGTGATCACCAGGAGGTCGCTCCTCTCTTCCCAGTGGTGTTTGTAATCACATAGCCAGGCTTCAAAAGTCAAAACCCATATAATTTGTGGCAGATGAGGTCATCCCAAAGCTTGCTTAGCTCCCTTTGCTCCCTCAGTTCGATGAAGCTGTTGTAGAACTTTCTGCCTTGTTCACGGCTGCGGATCATGGTGTTGGAGTTTTGTCGGTGGGGTACGGATGCTTCGGATGCTTTAGAAAACGCTCTCCCCGATGCCACGCAGGGTCGGCACTTGGGTTTCTCCCTCAGCCTTCTTTCTGTGAAACGAGCTTTTTGGCTGCTCCGAGCGCTGGCTGGCTGGCTGGCCGGCCCCACGGGGTGGGAAGCAAGCTGCTTGTGAGGGCAGAAATTAAATTCCAGAGCGTGTTTGTTCCTGCAGAGCACGGCCCCGGCGTCCCGCGCCCCTGCAGCCTCTCGCCAGCCCGGCTCCTTCTGGGGAGGAGAGGAGAGAGCTCAGGCAATTTGTAGCGTGACATCACGGGAGGAAGAGGATGGGCTGGCTGAAGGATGGTTTCAGTTCAGTTTGTTTGCCTTGCCCGGTCTGATAGCGTGTCTGCTGGGGCTGTACCTTGCAGGCTGCAGGCAGTCACCAGCAGAGCGCTGCTGCTGCAGCCTCCTGTTAACTCTTTCCGAACTCCCTGGAAGGGCCTTGTCGGCAGTGCTGGAGTCCAAAAACTTCATCACAAAAATCTTTTTTCTTCAGTTGTGAGGAGACTTTCCAGTGTCTGAAATTCCCCTTTGGCTTTGGAGATAGTAGTGTCATTTTACATATTATGTGGGACTGAACTAACGTTAAGTTTTTTGACAGATACCTTTGCTCACAATGCAGAACATTTTATTCACCAGCAATCAGCTGAGTGGTTCTATCTCAATTCCCTCAGTTACACCTCAGGAGGGACAAAATAACATTGATAGGTAATTAAATAAATTTGCAAAATAATTGCTGAAAGAGAGAAGCATAAATATTATGAACCTGTGGGTTGCTTTTGGATGTTCCCAGGACTGAGATGCGTTGCAGTGGGAGGAGAAAATTTTAACTCGTTCCATATTAGAAAGCATATTCCAGGGTGTACTTCTAATCAGAAAGATGGTTCTTTTTTTTTAAAAAAAATCTTCAAAATGTTTTTGTTAAATTTTGTGGTAAAAAAAGTATTTTCTTCAATAGGTAAGCACAGAATTATTATACCAAAATAAATACTGTGCTATGCAGTTGTTTCTCGTGATTTAAAGGGGGCCAGTTACTGCACATATACAAACTACTCCCATTGGTCACTGATTAATGAAACAAAATGATGTTGCAACTAATTAAATTAAATAAATATAAAAAAAGAAGCTCTTATTGCCTTTAGGGGCAGATACAAGATAAATCTTGGTTTAGACAGATTCATTTATTTAACAACAGCTTGGGTAGACTCACTTCTGGCATCAAAACCAGTCTATTTCTAAGTCTTAGAATAACAAATCTCTTCGTATCTGACTGGGTGGCATGGTTCTTTTGAACTAGATTTTAATCAGTTGTACCTAAGCAAGGCTCTGGGCAAAACCTTTCTAGTCTGCTGTAAAGAAGAGTAAATAATAGCTCTTCACACGTTTTTGGTGTAGTTTCTTAGTGTAAGGTATGTCAGACAAAAATCAGAAACATGCAGAAGTGGGTCTTGCTTATTTTATTTCAAGTTTTCTTGGTTTCTTCTGTGAATCTCTTTTCACCTTAATTTTGTGGTGAAATCAAGCAGCTTCACTTCAGTAGGCTAGAACCACAAGAAAACTTTTTGACTGTTTTTGAAATTCATGCTCAACTGTGAAGTGTAGTGCATTTTCCACTTGAAGGCAACAAGAAATGAAAATGTGAGCATGGCAGAGTCTCTTGTGTGTCCAGCTTAACTTGTACCTTAGCATCAAGTTGCCTTACCTGGCTTTCATCAGAAAAGCAGTCATAACATGTGGCTAACTTCTGTGTCTATTCCCGGCAGCCTTGCATGATAAAAGGGGTTTTCCTGCAAGAGTCCTTGAGTTCTGCATTGCACTGTCGAGCTCTGAGCTCTGTTTTCCTGCTCCAGCTTCGTTTGCACAGGAAAATTGTGTGGGGCAGGCTCAGTTACTGGAGTGAAAATCCCTGAAGTACAGAAATTTGACATCGCATGTCAAAACCTCAATCAATAATTCACCTTTAGAGAGTGAAACTAATGGAAGTGTGTCTCTCATATTCCTTAGTACTTGAATTTCCATTTGGGCAAAGGTGTGGGTGCATAGAGACAGAGCAGGGATGTCTGACCAGGGACGCTGTCCATTTTACCGCGGTAAATGTGCTTTAGAGCAATTGTAAAGGTGTGTCCTCAGCCTTCATTTTGTCCATTAGAACCCCTGCCTTGCTGTGGCCCTGTTGTTGCTCCTGTTACGAACTTAGGCACTACTTGGAGCTGTATTTTAGGGGCTTGGGTATTTGCTTGTATTGCCTTTAGGACCTTCTTTTGCCCCTGCAGCTTTTTGGTGCAGAACGGTACATGCACTTTACAGTAAGCGAAGAACCAAGTGATATTTGTGTACTTCCAGAAATAGCATTGAACTGCAGGGTTTTTCCAGATGCAGAAGAAAATTTGAAAACTGCAAGTTGACAGGTTTTTACTTTGTATCGCGTTTCATTGAGGGGGTATATGTCTGAGCAGGCAGTCTGAGTCATTTTAGTGCGAAAGCGTGAATGGCAAAGGTGAACTGCATACCCGTTTTCTTGAATTTGATGTGCCTGAATGTTATCGAGCAGTGTTTTAATTTGTGTGAACCGCTCAGAGTTGAAGAACCTGCGTTAGTGCACCGCGAGCCGTGGGAGCTGAGAGCAGCCTCCCTTCTGGCCGGGCTCCTGCGTGGGTAGAGAGGAAACCTCATCGCATGCTTTCCTTTCGTGGGATCATCTTTCAAGATGTTGGGTTCTGTGCTGTCAGATTTGGGAAAGCCGTTGGTAAGCCCCAACACTGTAAAAAGTTAAAAGAAGAGGAAGAATTGACGTGATAATGACCTTGCTTATGCTCCTTCACCACCAGCAGATTTTCCTTTGTGATGAGGAGGGGCTGTAGGCAGGAGGAAGCAGCTGCAGGGAGGGACCTGTACACTGAGGGTTGTTTTTTCTCCAAAGGAAACAAAGCTGCCACTGCAGGGAAATGCTGTGTTAAGTCTGTCTGCCTTTCTCCATCAGAGACGGGAATGAGTTAGGATCTGTCATTTGTTGCTAGTGCTAAATGAGCAAAGACTGTATCAACAGGTTTCTTGTGGCTCCTGGGCTCCTTAAAGCTGAGAGCTGATGAGATGCTTGAAATCATCTTTCACTTCAGCAGCGAACAGATTTTGTACACTCCTTCAGTCAGTTCCCACTTAATTCTGCTTGTATTAATTTAGATATCCAGGTTTAGATATCTAGGACTCTTTACACCCTTGAGTGATCTTGGATTTGTGTGGCAAACCTATTCCTGCATTGAACAGGGGGTCAGGAGGAAAAGTCCTTACAACTCTCACAGTGTGCTAATAAAGCAGCTGTAGGATGCTCTGCCAACCCACAGCTGCTGCTTTCTCCTACCCCTCAATGCCACAGAGTTACAGAGCTGGGTACTTGCTCTCACCTAGGACACTGGGGCAGGGTCCCTTAAATTCCGAAGTCCAAGTTGAGTGCTGACGAAATATTTCCACTGAAACAACACAAGTACTGGAAGGCTTTCCAAACCTTTGGAGTTATTTTGGCCAGTGTTTTGTGTTCCTCTGGCACTACCCTAGTCTTCAGTGCTGGAATCAAACAGAATTGTAATCAAAGGTGAAATGAATTTTGAACTTGTTCTTTCGTACTGCATTTAGTCTGGCACTGATGATACTACTAAAAGCTCTTACTTTAGAGGAAAAAGCCAACTTCAACATTAATAACATAATAAATTCTTACAATGCTTCCAAAGCCAGAGTATGCACTGTTAAAAGAAGGTTGTCAAATGCGCAGAACACTGTATATAACTCCGTTATTCTATAACTAATATTACTGCTTTTAGAAGCATGGCTATCATGGTACAGGCATTTGTTCTTGCTCCGGTTAAGCAAGCTTAGGCAAAAGAGCTCAACAAGTGCTACTGTTTCAGTAAGACAAATCCTGTCAGGACAATGTTTTCTTTGCACTAAATGTTATTACTTATTCAACCATTTTCATGAGTTTTAGCATTTTTAGTCTGTTTACTGGAGTTTCTCTTTGAGCATGTGTATGTACAGGAAGGAATTTATTATGGTTGAGAAGTAGGGCTGCGAGTCAGGAAGTTGTTTCTGGCTGCGCCACAGATTTTCTGTTCCAATCCTGGCAAAGTTTTCTATGACTTTGTGCTTTTAGCTTCCCTTCATGTAAGAGGTTGTTCACTTCCTCACCGGGGTGTGAGGCCACCTTAAATGTTAAATATAGGTTGAAGTCGTGGATGGAGAACCCTTTATTAAATAGGATATTGAGATAATTACAATGGCTAGTGAATGCCATAAAAATGTAGGAAGATTAACACTTTGTATTTTTAGATTAGATTCTTGCCAAGCAAAAGGACCCTATTGAGAGACTTCATTTGATTCAACTCCGTAAGTCTATGGGGGAAGTAGGTGCAGAGAAAACAGAGCTGGGAACTTTGACCCTCTCAGCTACCTTCCAGGCACTGCCTTGCAGACACTCGTCAGTCACTGCGAGACTGCCCCTGGTAAGCGGCTTCCTGCCCTCTTAAAAAGGAGCGATGGTGTCCACTTACAGAGACAGTGTGAAGTAGTTAATGCACTGAAAATTCTCTTTTTTTTTTTTCCCCCCCTTTAAAAGTTTCCAGCGTAGTAGGCAAGTCTTTAAATGAGCATTTTTAGACTTAGAGTGAATGGACTATTTTTATTTAGCCAGACTAATCCTGCAGAGCTATTGCATAGCCAGTTAAAGACTCCTCCGTATCAGGAAACTTGTTAATTTAATGCAAATAAAGATACATCTACAAATTGTAAGTAAAAGTTAAAAGGAAACTGTAAATATTTTCTGCTGAAAGTTTGACTGACCTAGAACCAGTCTTCCTGAGTAGTTTTTGTTTTACTAGCTATGTTTTAATACACAGCTGCCAAAAATCTTTCAAATATTAAAAAGTAATTAAAAAAGCCAAAAGCAAGAGAATCTAAAGTATTTGGGCTCTGAGTCTGTTAGGTTCTCTTAAGTCAAAATAGTTTCTCTATGTGTGTAATTGCTTAAAAAGGTAAAAGGGAGCTCAAAAGAAAATGAGAGGTCTTAATTCCTGTGCGTTTGAAATGCTTCTCTCTTCTCTTTATAATAGTTTCAATTTCCTTTATAGGAAACACAGCTGCTCCTCTCCTGCTTACTGCTCCTCTCCTGCTTGCAGGAAGAGGAAAAAATTTCTCTCCTTTTGTATAAATTCAGGCTGCTAGGGCCTTACCCCCCCCCCCCCCCCCCCCTCATAGCCTTGGATTCATGGAGGGAAGGGGTTTTAAACCCCACATACATTTATAGCAAAGGTATTTTATTTTTGCAGTCTCTCTAACTTGAAAACAATGGATTGCTTTGGTTCTTTGTCCTATTCACTGCACATATTATTAAGAACAATCATACTTTAAGAAATGCTACTTTTAGTCAAATTCTAGTTCTGAAACACATCTTCACAGTATTTGTGGTATGTTTGTGTGAGTAAGCAGTTTCTTTGAACTTGAATTAGTTCTATGAAGTCCCTTCGTTGGTGTTTCCTATACTGTCCTTTATATACTTAGTATTACAAAGAGAAGTGGACTACAGACAATATGTTTTTACTTAAGGAATGCCATGTAAAAGCTGATATAGGTAGAAAGGAAAACCAAGATGTATTGGTGAATAATTTTCAAGCAACTAAGAGCCAAGTAAGTATATTCTGTTGCTTTCCTAGCTGGAACCCTCTCCTGTGAAGGGGAATTTCAGATCTAAAGTGCTGCTGTTGGGACTGTGTTCAGTTATCTCAGTATCCCTTAGCATAATATAATCCTTCAGCATACTTACAAGTCTACTTGAGGCTTTCTGAATACTCTGTAATTTACAGGACAAGTTCTTAAGAAAATGAGAAGATGGGAGAATCTTTAAAAATACTACTAATTTGACATTCTTTTTCTGCTTTCATTTTGATTTTGCACAAAAGTTTTTTTTGAAGCAGGGTTTTGGGAAAAGCTTTCCATGCACAGTGATGGAGAAAAGTGCAGAACTGTGTCCTGGAGTTTGTCATCCAAGTTCTGAAGATATTTTTAGAATATTTCATTTCAGAAAGTATTATATGTTCCCTCTGCTTACATTTTAGAGCTTGTTCTTGGCATTATTTGGTTTGTTGACCACAGTAGTTGAGACAGAGATTAAAAATATGGGATTCATTTTTTAAAGCACAATAGTTGCAAGTTTGAAAGTAGTTTTTGTTATAGCACAAACAGAAATGTGCGGTTTCTAATGGTAAAAGCAGCTTTGTGATCTCAAAGGTCCAGTTAATGCTAATGAACATGTTAGGTTTACCTGGAATTATGTAAAGGGTATCATGGAATATGCAGATTGGTTGTTTACATTGTAAATACACATGAGCAGTTACAGCAGTGTTTTAGGCCGCTAACAGATGACTGATAAATATTTGCATGAAGGTTCTTGAGTTACGTTTTTTATGTAACTTCTGGAAAGTCCCAGCAGCAGGTTTTGCTTACATTCTCAAATGTTTTGATGTGCAAAGTAAATTTTTCTGAGAACATGATTATAAAGGTATCCAGAGGGAGCAAGCAAGAATTGGGTAAGATGTTACCGCCACTTGTTATCTGATACATTTTAAAATGGTGACCCTCACCTCGCTCTAATATATGCAACAAGAACAGGTAAGAAATGCCACACCTACTTACCCCTCCCTGCAGCCTCAACTTTTAAATTCTTCATTTTCTGTAGTTATGAACAGCGTGTGTGTATGTGCGTTAGGGGTTGCTGATTTAAGCCTCTGACCCTTTATACCAGGGGTCCTCACACTTTTTAACCAGGGGGCCGGCGCGCGGATGCAGTGGCAGGCAGTCATCTGCGGCTGCTTGGTTTCCCCCCCGAACCCCCGGCGGGGGGGTCTGTAAATACCGGGGGCCGGATTGAGGACCCTGGGGGGGCTGTATCCAGCCCACGGGCCGTAGTTTGAGGACCCCTGCTTTATACAGTCTCACTTCAAGGGAGAAATTAGTTTGGACAAAGGACAAAATCACCATTTCCATTGCATCTTTGGAGTAATTTGATGAGGCCACTTGGCAAGATAAGGAGCTCATGAAAGGTGATCAAAAATGGTTCTGCTGCTGTGTAGTGCAGTATTTCTCACAGGCCCTAGAATATGAATAGGTAGGTGTTGTACAGAGGTTTGTTCGGGACGGTGACATGGAGAGTTGGCAGTTTTTAACAGCTATCCAGATACGTCCTGAGGTGCTGTTCAGAGTTGTGCTTTATAGATTAATTCAGGAAAGCTTTGTGCTCTGCAGTGTATTCCCTTGGAGAAGAGGCAGCATGGCATTGAGCATTAGAAGTGCATGTTAGGCATCAGATGATTATGACATGTAAGTCTAGTTGATCTTAGAGTAGGCTTGTTAAGAGGTTGGATAACATGGAGTCTTTTTGAGCTTTAATGGATTGAGTAATTTAAAAGGGATGGGCTAAAAAGCAAAGTAAATGATCATAAAATGAAAAGCTTGAGAAATGGACATTGATATTGTTCAGAGGAAAGAAAAATGGAAAAAGGATCAATAAATAATCTCAGCAACGTGATTTTCAATGGATAGGAAAAGGATGAAGGGAATTCCTAGAATGTCAGGTAGGAAGAGAGGTGCCTTAACTAGAACGAAATACCTGAGTTCCTGAACTCTCACACGGATTTTTTCAAACTTTTTGGATAAAGTTTATTCAATTACTCTGCAAACATGATTGAAATAATGGCAGTATTTGAAATTTCTCTCCACCTTATATGCAGGACATAAGTTAGATGGCTTTCCCTAACATTGTGGCAAATCTGGCTATACCCAAGCTTATACTTTCTAAGTTAAAGGATTAGAAATTAAAAGTTTAATTGGACTTGGCAGAAGTTTGCCAAATGTTCCTTGACTAAACATTCTTATTCAAAATACTCTGCAAGTGCAAAACATGACTGTTTCAGAAAAAGAAAGAAATCTGCTGCTGTAGTAAGCAAATACTAGGAATGATAGGAAAAAAATGGAAGAAGCGTCATGAATTATTTTAGAGCTATTCCAAACATACAGGATGAAACGGGTCAGGGGACAGTACTTGTAGAAATACATTTATAATTTGTTTAGTTCTAAGGCAATTACTTTTCAGTTTTCAGGTCTTTAAGTTTTTGCCCAAGATACATTCTCTGGCCAATACTGAGGTAGGCTGGTTCCATGTCAGGATCACTGGTCTTTATCCACATAGCTCTTGAGGATGTATTTCACTTCCATGCCAAATTACTTGCAACCACCACATCAAGTGCTTGCAACCTCTTGCAGTTTTGGCTGAATGGAGGCCCCTCACTTTCTAAGAGAAGATTTTAACCTCTACTTGTCAGGCACAGCAGAAAGCCCACAGTCCCATTCCTAGTCCCTTTTTTATAAAGGATAACATTATGAAGCTATTGAAAGAATTTACCGTAGTCATTCAATAAGATTTATATGAATTCATATATTTTAAAACCCCAAACCTATGGTATTAATTTGGTTTCCTTCACAAAACTGCAATGTAAGAAGTTAGGGGGGAAAAAAAGGTTTCATACAAGTTTTTCAAGCTGGTAAGCTAATTAGTGTAGATAAATACTGACATGAAAATGCTTGTCAAGAGAGAACTGCTGCCAAAAAGCAGAACTTGGACTTGATTAATGTGAAGAACTATAATGTTCTAAATGTGTAAGTCAGCAAATAACCTCTTTAAATTCTGTATTGTAAGATCACTTCAATGATTATTTAGCATATCATTTACAAATACTTCAGCTTAGTTCCCCCACCCCAACTTCTTTTTCCTTCTAGCCTTTATCCTGGTTTTATGAAACAAATTCAATACTTTATGAACATTTTTATTATTACATTGTTGACCACATTTAGCAGTTGTATTTTTAGTGTGGCAATCAGTTAATACCTAGAACATAAGAAAGGAAATGTCAAAACTTTGGAGGAGGGACAAAGGACATGCTTCTTGTGATATTTTAGAATTTTCTGCTGAAATCTTGGAAGGAGTGGAGTGAGGCTCTTAAACGCAAAAGACATAGTGTACATTAGAAAAGGAAAAGCCATTTTTACATCAACTGAGTTCTGCAGAGGTCTGAAGGCTGGTTGAAAGAACATTTTCACAAATGAGCCATTTTCACTTGAATCTGTGAATAATCTTACTGGAAGTGTTTGGGAGACGTTAGTTTGACCCTGGCAGGAGAGGGGATGCTGGAACCCACACTCACCTTCTGAGCAAGTGCTGTCATTATGAGAGATCCTCATCCTTTTGCTGGAAGAGTGAGTCCTCTGAAACAAGGTGTTTAGCACCAGAAGGCGGCACTACATTGGGAACAGAAGCTTTCCACTGCAGTTCCCAGTGAGCTGCCATGCAGCACAGTTTGGCTCCTCCAGGTACTTGCAGTGGTGGTCTTGCAGTGAGATCCAGGTTGTGGCATGCACACCCCTCACTCAAGCTTCTGGGTTTTGTCACATTTTTTCAGCTGCTGTGTGTGGTGATTTAGTGGTTCAGTGGTATAGATGGAAAAAGTTAACTTTCGGCTATGCAAGTTCTTCGAATCTGAGGTTCTGATACAGTTTTTATGATTGACAATTTAAACATAGGCTCTTGCCCAAAGTAATCCTACTGTCATCCCTTGAGGCCTCTCTCTGCTTCTTCCCTTGTGCTGTGTGCATATACATACGTGCTCAGCTGAATGAGGAGAACTCTGGTTTGAAACTAACCATAACAAATTCGTAACTGCCACAGTCATAGCTGTGCTGACACTGAAGCAGGGGATGAAGTAGGAAGTGCAGTTGTGTAACTCAGAGAAGCTGCAGTGCACTTAAACTGATGTAAGCCCAACTGTGAAACTGAGCTGTAAGTGTTGTGGGCAGAATGTTCAACTTTGAGGCTTTCAAATCTTTGTTTTTTTGATTCTTGGCCAGACGTTAACTTAGTGTTGGTTTTGTGAGGTTTAAAAGCCTCTGCTAAGCTCAAGAGTGAGATCTATGCTTCTGGTCTACTACCCTCTAATCTATTTTCATGTAAATGGTTTGAAATAGTGATATTTATAACATAAACAGGCATGCATAGGTCTTTTTTATTAATTTTTCCACAAAGGAGGATAAAAATGAGCAGTAATACAGACAATACTGTGCATGGTCATGCTTTCCTATTTGAGATGAATAGGGATGATAAAGGATGACAGCAAGGCAAATACCTGATCTGAATTCAATTGAACGTGCTGTAAATTTTCTTACTGATGTCAGGATTATGAGTGTTTAGGGCCAACTGT
Source organism: Falco peregrinus (assembly GCF_023634155.1). Classification (NCBI taxonomy): domain Eukaryota; kingdom Metazoa; phylum Chordata; class Aves; order Falconiformes; family Falconidae; genus Falco; species Falco peregrinus. Next base: position 91,304,934 of record NC_073724.1, read on the forward strand.
CTTCAGTATTGGTATTGGTTTCCATTTTCCTTATCATGTCACAGTCTAAGGACTCATTTCAACTAATCTAGAGAGTTAGAAAATCACAGTCAAATATGCTACAGGCGCCTCACATCACCTGCAGTTAAAACAGACAGAACAGAGTCAGGTAGCAGAGATATAAATTCAGGTTCTTTGAGATTGTCATTTTTGGGTCTAACTTCAGAAGTGCATTAATTTGCAGCCTTTGGTTTTATTAGAAGTGAATGGTAAAACCTGTCTTGTTTTTGCTGTGGATTAGGTATTAATTTATATGCTTCAGATTAGCCATAGAGGATCCCCACTGAATGACAAATGAGGGACTCATTAGATAATTAAGTTAAAAAAAAAAAAAGGAAGAGAAGCCTACATAGGAGAAGTCCTACTGATGGATTGTTGCATCTGAGTTGAGGTGCCTTGTACAAGCTTTTCTTAAACAGGAACGTTTATATGTAAGGCGTCTGTCTGCTGTTTTGCTGTACTTGTGGGCGCACACTGGACTGTAATACTTTGTGTATTTACTTTGGTTTCTATGTGAGTTTTATATCAGTATATTTGTAGTGAAGTCAGTGGAGATGCCCATAACAGATACCACACTAACCAAAAGCAGAAACGGGCATTTTCTCTACAGTGAAAGTGAAGACAGCAGAGTGAAATTGCCAAAAGTGAAAACCAAAGGAGCTCCTTTAAATTTGACATTTATTTCCATGTGTTCTTTGTCTTCCTCTGAGATACCAAATCTAGAGTGTATAGATAGATACATACAACTTAAATGTATGTACCTCAGTCAGTGTGATTTTTATTTTTTTTTTAAGTGAACCCTTTGTTTCTGTTCCCCAGCCTTTCTTTGAAATTATTTTCAGTTTCTGGTGGGAGGGAGAACGGTGTTTGGAGATCTGTATAACTGGGATTGGAAACTGTTTATTTAATCCGTCTGAACATGCTGTGCATCAGCACTCTTCTTCCTGCACAGACCTGTCAATCACAATGCGCTTTTAGTTGCTTTTGCCGTGGCTGTGCTAGCTGTGCTCAAGGCTGTAGGTGTAGCTCAAGCCTTCATGCCTGTAAGAGGCAGGTTTTACTCCACACCTACACAGTCTAAGCATGCTAAGCTGCAGTTACTGCACGGTGTGCTGATGGCGGGAAGTGGTCACAGCAGAAAGTATGTGCAAGGTGGGTTTGGAAGAAACGGCTAAGCTGCTTGGTTCAGGTTTGTTTTTCTAGTGCAAATAGTAGAAGAAGCTGTAAAATTCAACAGGCTTCAAATTGCATCATTCTCTATGTAATGTGTGACCTTTACACACTCTGGAGTTTGAGAGCTGAAGGAAAACGTTCTGGGGGGCTTTTATGAGCCTGGCCATTTAAAATTCCTTGGAGGGAGAGGAAAGCTTCCAGGTCATCCCAACCTTCCTGCATTTGCTCAAGTCATAGGAAATAAACAGTACCAAGGTTGACATGATTGTGTGAACTTCAGTAAAAGTGTTCAAACGTTTCAATTAAATCATGCACGATGTTAGTTCATGGCATGATCAAGTTTTAAAATTAGTATGACGCCTTTTAAAACACCGATCAGTGATCTTCTACTTTGAAATCACTAAAAGAGATACTGCAACTTGATTGTAGGACTAGCAGAAAGGGTTTGAAATGCTTTTTGTCAGAAATCATACTGCCAACATGTAAGGTTTCTGTAGTAATAAATTTCAGTGAAATTTCTTCCAAAAAAGCCAGCTGATTTTTTTTTTTTAAACAACTTTAGAAGCTAATTTAATTTTCCTTAAATTTCAGGAAGTAAAACTAGGAGCAAAAGACTTCAGTTTCCTCAAAGTAGGATGTAAAACATAGTGGTTTCATCAGAAACATTGAAACTGTGGTTTTGCCCTGTTTACTAACTACTCAGAGTTTCTCACAATAAAAATTCAGAGAGCTTGAATAGAAAAGCACTTTGTTACTGAAGGGTTTTGCAATTGTGGAAACAGCAGGATATTTGTAATTTAATGAGATCAAGAGAAACACAGGTTTTGATAATTTTGTAATTCAATGTACTTTGTCAGCTAAGTCAGTTTTACTGCTTTGTTGATAGGTGCTCTTAGTATTGCCTAATGTCACTGATTTATTGCTTCAGGGAGTGTCACATACATTCCTTTCTGTACGTGTTGCTGTTTTTCATTATAGGTCAATAGAAAGATAAGCAGTCAAGGAGTAAGTGTTGCACAGAGGAAGGAGACAGCAGAGGCCACGCAAATTTCTTGGTTTTCATAAACACATCTGCTCTCTACACTCAGGAGTATCTAGGCATCAAAAGCGTTCTCAAAATTTTGAGATTTTTTATGATATGTTACTTTTAAGATATGCTGCTATTTTAATTTTGCAGTTATAAAAGGAAGGTTAGCTTCCTCATCATCCTCCTAAAGACCCAAGACCCTCACGCCCGAGTCTCAGCAAGGTTAAAACCTTGCTTTTAGGTCCCCAGCTGGGCACGTGCTCCTTGACCAGCATGGCTTTTGCCAGGCCCTTCTGAGGCAGCTGGTTGCCCTCGTGGGTCTTACAAGGAGCCTCCAAACCCAGTTCTGGCTTCAGGTGCCAGGAGGGGTGGGCAGAGGGGCTGCAGATGGGAAGGCTGGATGCTGAGTATGGTTCCTTCATTGCTTGTGTGTGTAGCACAAGGCCTTCCCATGGGGAGGGAAGGTTTTGCATCGGTGCTATTCAGATGTGACGTGGGGGATATGGTAGGTGGTATTTCAGAACACACACACACACCCCCCACCACCACCTCCCCCATGATCTTTGTCTTTTGTAACTGTTGATTTTAAAACTTGAAGCAGATTAACTTGCCTTCCTAGATCCCTGTGAAGTTATCTAGATAAAAGTGCACTGAGTTTTAAATGCAAATTTTTGTCTTTTCCCTGGGCATCAGCAGGATGTAATTTGCTTTTGTACTTCAGCACTCAGACACTTGTGTTCACAAACACATTTTCTCTAAAGTTACTTACGTTTACATTCTAGTCCTGTAGTTATGTAATTCAGACAGCTTAAAAAAAAAAACCCAAAACAACCTCAGTCTAATTTTTAACAAGCTTGAAGGAAGCTAAACATGAGAAGGTTAAGTTAGCAACAAAAATTTTATGGTACTGCCACCTGACTGTGCTGCAGCACCCTATCTGTTATTTGTTAGTCAGATAACTCAGAATGACGGTGTGCCATTATTTGCAACCATGCTTTCTGCTATTCCCTAAACTGCCGAGGTGAAAGCAAGTAGCGCATTTTATACAATGTAGTGGCCAGCGATTGTCCTCTGTGACATCCAGTAGTCAGACATTTCGTATTAGGCTGTTTTATTTACATATAAAAGCATTTAGGCTTGACCTTATGCTGTAAACTAGAAACAAAGTGTTGTAAAGCACTGTATAAATCAATAATTTCCTGCATCTCCTTTTCTGAATACCTAAGGGGGAAATGTTCTGCCTTTCAGCATATTTTGCAGAGCCTGAGCTAGTCTTTACTGATCAGTCTTCAAAAAAGATTTTTGTGTATGGACATGAGAAAAGGCACTGAAAATCATGTCTTATAGTATTTTCCGAAAAATAATACTGGCTTTATTTGGGGAAGTATTAGCACAACCTTCTTGCAGATGTTGCTGAGGTCCAAGTGACATAGCTGTAGCTAGTTTACCAGGTAAATGTACTCAGATCTTGTATAAATTGTTCAGATTTTCTTCCCCTTTTTATTTTTTTTTGCCCTTCTTTGCTAGTTCAGCTACATCTTTTGTTGTTAGAAAAAAATTGAAGCAGATATATTACATTGTGTTAGGGTTTCTTCAGTCTTTTTTAAAGATCCTAGAGTAGCTCCATGGATACTCCACGTGTTTTAGAGTAAGATACTTCTGACTTTTATCATTAACTAAGGGACACGCATATGTTTGACATAATTAGTTAGATTTTTTCCATCTCAGATCTATGAAAAGCCAGTGCTGACATACTAATTTGAGAGCTGTTTGTGGCACGGTTGTACAAATTTACAGTTTGTAGTGAAGGAAGCCGACTAATGCTGTAAATCAGTGAAATTGCCCTCAAGGAGCGGGGTGGCATGAGCACTGTAATAGCTACCTCAGAACTAGCTGCAACACTTCGAGACGAAACAGTAGGAACAACAGTCAGGAAATGTTCAAATACTAGGTTTGTAAAATTACTAAGAAATAAGTATGAAATTGGTGTAACATCAAAAAATACTGATACCAGTGTCTTCCAAGTTTTTGTTTCAGATCTGTTCAGAAAGGATATTGAAAAGTTTGGGGTATTTTGAGTGATTTTTATACTGTTCTGTATCACGCTGTCAAAATGCAATTATTGATTGTGAGATTGGGAAGAATGTATTTTTAATGAAGACTACACAATAGCCCAAGTGGGTTTTTTAATCATCTTTTGTTAATGTGATCTCCAGTGCACTACTCCTTACCTCTCTTATATTTTGTCTGATCATGAAATAACTGCTTGTAAGGCAGAAGTGTTTAACTGAAGACATCTTGTTAAATTCTGTCAACTGAGCACTCAGCAGCCACTTTTAGAAAACATTTCAATCTGAAGAAAATCACACATGACGAAGAGAAGAAAGAAAAAACTAAAGTTGTGACAAAACTATCAGTGTGACAACATCTTGGGCATGAACCCATGCCATAAAAGAGTTTTGATCTAAATTTGAGCCAATATTTCTGTGACTACCTTTATGGAATATCTCAAGCTGTTACCTTGGTTTATACCTAGTATTTGCTGAAGGGAGACAAACCTGGCAGTCATCATGCTGCACTCAGCTTTCAATGCAGAAACATATGCAGAGCTTCTAAGTCCACTGTATAAAACAGTTTTCATGCTCATGTTGCCATATTTTGTTATGAAACATGGCATATTAGTTTTGGAATTCCAATTTCTTTGTCCTGTTTTTAAGATTATATGAAGCACATTGCAAGATATTGATAGTCTTTTTGCTTTTAAATATCGTGGTCTGTTCTTAATGGTTTCAGGACATGTACCATCCCCTAGCTAATATTACTTTATCTGGAGAATTGGTCTTTTTGCACATGTAGCTCATCCACATCCTCTTTAGATTGTCAGTTGGTTTCCTTTTCTGTTCATAGTATGTTTACTCCTTGGTCATGTTGGTAAAAGATACCATCCTGCTCTTTCAGAAACTGCTGCCTACAAAGTTTCCTGGCACACTTACTGCTTTTAGCTGGATTAGGAGGGGTGGTGGTGGTATGTTGTACCTAAATTTGTCCAGCTAATGAGAAACTGGATAGAACGTGAGACTTGAAACTGAATTACTGGCTGTCCTGTTTCAGCTGGGCTGTGGTTTAACCCAGCAGGCAGCGAAGGACCACACAGCTGCTCACTCATCCCACCCTGCCCTGCCGTGGGATGGGGAGAGAACTGGGAGGGGGGGGGAATGTAAAATTCATGGGTTGAGATAAAGATGGTTTAATAGGACAGAAAAGGAAGGGAAAATAGTAATGATAAAAGAATTTGAATATACAAAGTAAATGACGCACAATGCGGTTTCCCACCACCCGCTGACCGATGCCCAGCCAGTTCCCGAGCAGCAGCCCCCGGCCAGCTTTGCCCCTGGTTTATATGCTGAGCATGGCACCGTATGGTATGGAATAGCCCTTGGGCCAGTCCCGGCAGGACAGGGTGTTAAAAGTAATCTTTACAGTGCAGCCGGGGAGAATGCTTTTGTCTAATTATTTTTATCTAATTCTTTATTGTTATTGTTGTTGGTATTATTTTCCCTTCCTTTTCTGTGCTATTAAATTGTCTTTTATCTCAACCCATGAATTTTACTGTTTGGTGGGGTTTTTTTTTTTCCAATTCTTTCCCCATCCCACTGGGAGGAGGTGGAATAAGTGAACGGCTGTGTGGTGTTAACTGTCTGCAGGGTTAAACCACGACACTGGCTTTAACCAAGTATCTCAGAGGCACTTCGTTGTTGTCATGTCTGCACTTGTACTTTGAAAGATAGTTCCTGGAACTGCCCTTTATTGTTCTTCTGGGAGCCAAGGCTGTGTAAGTCAATTAGAAATGAAACTTCTAGAAAGCTTGATGTGATACCGTGGCAATCTGTTTGATTGTTACAACAGCCATTACAGAAATACTTTTTACTGAGATAGGCATTTTGTGACCCCACAGTTCTTCTGAAGAAAGTAAGTGCTTGAGTGCTGTTTTGTGCCTGAGTGTAATTTTTCATCTATGGAAATAACTACAGAAGTGGTTTTTCTTAATACTGTGTAATGTCAGTTAACGTAATAGTTCTCCAAAGCATCTCTTCTCTAATTCCTGTACGAAAAAGTCTTCACACTTTCTAATGTTTTCCTAGTTGAAGGTTGTTGGTGTAATTCTCAACCTCAAAACATTTGGCAGGACATTGTGTTGCTGACTGATGAAGTATCATTTCTGACAGTTAAATGATTCACATTGGGTAGGTTTTAGTTTACATATTGTATGTGATTTCTTGCGTGGAAAGGGGGGAAAACTAGTATCAGCTCGGTTTGTTTTTGAGACCTTTGGCTTTCACCCAAAAGTCTTGAGAAGTAAACTTTGTCCAAGAATTAGTCACGCTGAAGCCTGGTTACACTGGGAAGCTAGGTAATAAACATGTTAATTACTTCAGATATAGATTATTTCGGTAGCACCACTGCTAGTGCAGACCACAAATCCATCTGGAAGAGGCTTGTAGCAATTGCTTTGGGGAAAAAAACGTGGAGGACAAGCCTACTATGCTATTTTCTTGGATAATGTTCAGCAAACAATACACAGTAAGGGTTTTTGTATTCTGTAGTGCTTTGTGGACCTACATGTGCAGTTTTATTTAAAGGCAAAGTGGATTTTCCACATTCACATTTTGTAGTGGTTACTTCCACAGCTGAACACTTGAGCTGTACAATAAAGTAGTTGGTTTTGGCTATTGCTTGATAATTTCGTTTGGTGACTCTAATAATCCATGGGCTACTATACTGGCATAATGATAACTGTTTTATTATTTTTCTGTTAATTCTTAAGCTTTGGCCTTTGAGTGTTGAGTTGGTGTTTTCAGAATTACACGTACTCACCCTGAAAAAAAAATTTTTTTTTTTAATAATGGCAACATTACAGCCCTTTTTTAAAATGTAAAGTTAAGGTCATTTCCCCCTCTTCATTGTTTTTGCTTTTATCATCACTGACACTTACAGCTATTTTATCATTCTCATCTGGTCACTGAAAATCATGAGTTCTTATTGTAGTGTGTTTGTTTTTCCTAAAAATAATTTTGTGCTTCTAGCACTTTTGTCTTCCCTGCCTCACCAGATTTTCCTGTCATTTGTGAATGTTAAACAGCAGCAGTCCCAGCAGAGAGCATGAGACTTCACTCATAACTTCTCTCCACTGTGAAAATTGATCATTTATTCATACTTTCAATAGCTGTCATTTAGCCAGTAACTGCATTGGCATCTGCCCTGTGGCAGCACTTACTTTAAAGAGCCTTACCTGAACGACCCTGTCAGAGCCTCAGATCTGAAGATCTTCTGCAGGATCACCCCATTCAAAGATGCATTGACTGCTTTAGGGGAGAAACCTGGGAATTTGCAAGGCATGTCTTCTTTCTCTGCCCTGGTACTGCCACTGAAAGGTGGTGTCTGATGTTACACTCCAGCAGCTCGTTCCTGTCTTGTCATTTGACAAAATGCAAACAGTTGCATCGCCAAAGGTGAACTGGGTAGGGGAGCTGCTCTGAATGTAAAACTAAGGACTCCCCTGCCAAATGTGTTTACATAAAACAACAAAAAACCTCCAACTAAATAAAAACAGCAACAAAACATCAGGTCCCTTGGCCAGGTGTCAGAGCGTGCTGACAGAAGAGGGACTGGGGATGTTGGGGAGGAGGGAGAGCAGGCGCAGGTAGATGGAGACGTTTGGGACTGTCTCTTGGTGGATGACTGGCTTGTACTGACTCAGAGTATTTGTGTAATTAAGGCTTTAATGTGCTGAATATTAACTCTTCAGTTACTTAGCAAGAAAAGGAAATTTTCTTTATAAAAAGCGCTGTAAGTTGTGTGAGTCTTGAGCAGATGAACTACTGAAGTGGTGCAAGAGCCAGCTGCAAGCCATGTAGTAGCAGTCCTCTCAGGGTCATCCCGAGTAGTTTAAACAAAACAGTTGAATCAAAATGTAGTTCCGCTTGTTGACGCCTTTTGAAAACTCCTTTTTAGAACTTTAACTTTAAAAAGTTAGTCTCACAGACTTGGCAAATAGGAGCAGTCCTGGTGACCATGGTTTATTTTGCTCTTCAATATTCAGCTGGTGATTAGTTTGCAGAGCTACAAAGCAGTAACTGTGTCAGTAGTTTCCCTATTTGCAGAGCGTTATCATCAGTCTGTTATAATTTTTAACATACCAATAGTGTTAGTCACTGTCAACACAGAAGGTCTGTCATCCTTACGGTTAAAATTTAAAAACTGAAGAAAAAAAAATTGAAGTTGATGAAACCCCCAGGTTGTCTTAAATTTGTTTCACTTTTAAATTTATCTCAACTTTGTTGCTGCTGTTTTTTAAAAGCAGCTATCACTCCAGATCTCTCTCTGTGCCTGTCAGCTGTTTATCTTGCTCTGATATGCTGCTTGAGTTGTTTTTTTTTTTTTTCATCTGTCCCCACACCTTCCCATAATATCGAGGGAAAACACATGTGGTGGGTTTTCAGAAGTTTGATGGCTGTTTTCACATACATCCTTCTCCATTGCTAGGAAGCATATTTTGATGATGCCTCTGTATGCTGCAGTGAGGTGGCCCTGTGGACCTTTGCTGAGAGACAGGGTAAAACATAGAGGATTGGTTAATGAAAAACCATCTGGTGATGAGCAGTTTTGGAGGTGGAGGGGCTGAAAATTGTGGTATTAATTATTCTGAAATAATGTATAAAATTTATCAAGATTTTCCAGGTCTCTCCAGAGGCTTTTGAGGAAGACTAAATTATTGCAAAATGGTAAAGAGAATGGATTTGCAGCATCATTTAAAGCAACACACTTTTAAGGTGTGTACCCAGGTTGTGGTGACCTGGCTTTCCTTCTCTGACTGGACAGATTTGAACTCCTTTTTGCATTAGGCCTTCAGACAGCTTTTCATAAGAAATCTCGGTTTCTCCCATTAGAGATGCTTCATTTCATATTAATAAGTATCTATATTCACTAGAGACTGCCTGAATTGGTTCCATGTTTCCACAACAGGTCCTGTGTGCCAGACCAGGAGCTGTTACTCTTTTTCTGGTGCGATAATTATTTTTTTTAAAAAATTTTAGAAGAAACTGGAATGTAAAGAGAACTGAACTTGAAAATTCCGAACAGACTTGAGGCTAGGGCATCTGCTTTCAGGTCAGCTGCTCACGTGCTTTGCGTCAAGGACTTCAGATAAACACATTTGTGTTATTTTGATGTGTATCAGTATGTGCTTGTCACTTCCTCTGTAGCTTCTGACTTTCTAAGCCTCTTGTGTGAGGAGGAAAAGCCTGTCAAAATATTGCTGTCAAATGACCAGAACTAATTAAGTCAGTGTTTCTTTTCTGCCTTTTTTTCTCCCTCTGGATACTACACGTTTAGGTAAAAGGAGATCCTCACAAAGCTTGATGACAGTATTACTTGATCTTAAATGCTGGAGATGAGTAAAATAGGAATAGGATTTGTGTTAAACATGTATTTGCTCTAAGGAGTTAAAAGCAGATCTGTCACTATTCTCATATGAATTATATCATTAACACTGAAGTTGTTAATGTCTTTCTTCATAAATTTGGTAAGAACAAGCCCCAGTAGGAGCATAATTTATATATCACAACTCTTATGTATGAAATTAAAACATGGTTCTTAATCTTACTGTTTTTTCATGGTAAATACTATTTAAATGTAGACTGTGAAATATATTTTGTTTTGGCAGGCCTAAATTATTTCAGAATTCTGAATACTAATTGTCACTTGAAGCTTTCAAAAATACAATTGCAAGAAAAAGTCAACTTTCTGAGCATGCATTCTGTCATGGGAAAAGGGGTGGAAATATCTTGTGCCGATCCAGTCCTTGTGCTTCCATGCCAAAGGTGTCAATGCTAAATAGGCGTTGTTTTGCCTTGCAAAATCACAACCATCCTTTAGCATATTATCAAGAAGAACACTTCTTAATGTCATGTATTGTATTGACTGAATCAGTAATTTGAGGTGGTGTTAATTATTTAAAACAAAAACCCACAGAAATGAACAACCCCCAGAACAACCCCAAGGGAGCGTGGCAGTGAGATACATACATCGTTTAGTGATAAACACTGCATTAAAATTCATTGTGGACAAATAACTAAAACCTGAAAATTGATTAGGGAATCATTACAAAGGTTAGAAACATAAACCAATAGAAAACAAAGACAAAAGCAGTTTTAAAAACTACGAACTGCTAATTAGCACTGCCCAGAGTAAAGCTGCTCCGGGACTGCCTTTGTAGTCAGTGGGATACACCCAAACCCCAGGGTGGCTGTTCCCTGTATTCAGGGGGTTTTGTCTTTTGTTTAACGTTTTCATGGAAGCCAAAGTCCAGTTAAACATGTTGTTGGGACAGAGCTGGTGTAAAGATCAGGAAGCTGGGAGGCACATGTGTGTCCTGTAGTTTCACCATCGCCAAGTAAGTGTTAGCCAACAAGAAATTCTGCCTGTTCTGGCCATGGAAGGAGCTTTCAGACTGGGAAAAACCACTGCAGGTGCGCGCGATGTTGGTGTTGCTGCAGAGGAGCACCTTGCAGCTCACTTAATGAAATTCCGCTTATTTCATGGGAGTTTAGCGTTGTAGAGTTACAGTAAGTCCCGAGTAGTGTGAGAGAGACTTGAGTCAAATTTCAGTCTTACTCTTCATTCTGATGCCAGTGGCTGTTTGACCCTGAGAAATTTTAGGCCTTAATTGCTTTCTCCCTTTTTGCACTAATAAAATGGGGCTTCTCTAGGCATCACAGGGAGGTCTCAAGTGAAAAGCAGCATTTCACTTAATCAGTAAAATTTATTTTGTGTCTGCATCTAGAAACATTAATCACTTACTGAGAATTAAAGTAAAACCTGCAAAACTCCTTTCATATGATAGGAATGCATTGGAGAGGACCTGAAGTGCGGCTTAAAAGCTTTGAAAAGCAATATGCAATTTGTAAAAGATGGTGTGCGTAATGCTGCTTTAGAAATGAGTTACTGAGAAACATTCCTGTTTGATAAAGCTGGACCCGGGTGTTAAAGTTCTTCTGTGACTATTAGAGGACTGATAGTTGTCTGGTTAATGATATTGTATTTTGCTCATTCGAGTGAGAGGTAGATTGTTGAATACCAAATAGTAGGATGGAAGCTGAACAGACTTTGCCGTGATAAGCTTGAAAACTCCTTGCAAGTTGCAGAATGTGCTTCAGATTCACTAAATAGAAGTCTTTTTCATGTTTAAGTATAAAGAAAGGAGGCAAGGATGTGAATGAAACCATCAGGTTTGCAAGGTAGGGGGTAAATGCATTTGAGAAAACTTGTCTCTGTGTATTTCTGCGTTATGGCATCCTCATTTCTTTGTGAGGCACCATTCTCCTCAGTGTAACACCTGCTTCTCCAACTGCGTGCCTGTGTATTTGCAAAGCTACCAGTGGGAGTGATAGGGGTCTCTGGGGAAAGAGCACGGAGTGCTTCATCTAAAGTCCTTTCAGGTGTAATGTGGAAATTGTGATCGGCAAAACACCCACCTTCAATTTCACCAGGTTGGAAAACTAAATAACCTTTTCCTGCCCGTGGAACCACAGCGCTAACAAAGTTCCTGCAGTCAGGTTAGGCGACGTGACCATGGTTTGCCCAAGGGCATGGGTTCAGTTGGTGCCTTCCAGCATCCCACCATTGCCAATGCTGGCTGGTCTGTGCTACTGGGGGCCAGCTGGATAACAACACCCCATTTATCTTACCACATTTTTAACCACAGTGTCAATTAGTATTTCTGGGAGCCAAAAAAGATGTATTGGACTCTATGTCTGGCTACTTCGTGTCTATAAGTACGCCTTTTGCTAACTGTAGTTCATCTAACGGATGGAAAGCAGCAGTAGGTTTCCTAAATTGTTGCAGGGTAAAGTTTTGCACGCCGGTCAGCTGACTGAACAGCTTGTGGTAGCTAAACGTGGGACATCTCGTACTCCCCGTTTTCTGCTCTTTCCTGCTTTGCTCCCAACTTCCATGGTGTTGCTGCCCTGTGTTAATGCTTGTTCTGGCTCCGCTTGTGATGCTCTGCAGAGCTGGCTTAAATCTCGTTTTACTTTCTCTGATATCTTTCTGCTGGTTTAGTGCATCAGATTACTTATGTGGAGGTCGACTAATTTCCAGGCTGGCAAGTAGAAGAGGAGGAGTGGAAATGATGCAAAGGTAGGCAGGTCCCTTCCGTAGGTAGCAAGCTGCTGTGTCCCCTCATCTTATCTAATGAAATCACACTCTGGGTAGTGAAAATTGGAGCAGGGTTGAGAGGACCAGGAACTGCTGGTTTCAAACGGTAACTTCAAAAATATAACTTCTGCTTCTTTCTTGACCTTTCATTCCCCTTTATCAACCCCTTTTCCTATTACTAATGCTTCATTAGAAACAATACTTTCCCAATCATTAATAGCTAAAATGTGAACTGAATGAATTAGGATTCACTCTTAGTCAAGGAATCAAGTGGTGTTTCAGCAACGAATTAGCGAATGCTCTAGGAAAGAAGCTTCGGTTCTTCAGAGCATAGTGAAATGCTGATGGGAATAATAAAAAGGAAGAGGCCAAGTGGCCGGAAGAATGAGAAATGGAGACGGTCTTGTCTGCATTTCCAGCAAGGGCAGCACTGAAAGAAACAAGTGAGAAGTGCAGGCACTGCTAAGTACAGGGAAGGATGATGCAAACCAGCTCAAGAGCTAATCTGGTTGAGAGATGATGGAGAAATAACTGTGTGGTTATGAGTCATTAACTATTTTTTTTCTATTATAGAAGATATAGCTCCAGTATTGCCAAAATAGTAATTTAAAAATTGCACAGTGTGAAAGATTTTAAATCTCATATCTCTCTCATCTTGTTGCTGTGAATTTTTAGTTGATGCACTTCAGAGAAAAGTTGTTCTTGTTTTAGAAATACGTGTAAATGAGGAAAGCCTTAATGCTAGTTTTAATTCTAGTAAATCTTGTCTACTTTTACTAGGCCTTTTCTTACTGCCTTAGCCTGGTGATGCAGGTCGCTTTACATGTGTGCTCTGCTGTTTATCATTGTAGCTATGGATTTGTCATCTGTGCTATCATATTTTAATTAGTAACATGCATTTGTAGGATCAAATAGACCTTGTACAATTGGACGATGCTTTATGTACAAAGTGCTGAGCTGATTAATTTTACTGCTGTGTTTTGGAGGATCATCTGGAGGAAAATGCTGAATGTCTGGTTTTGCTCACCTCATTCCCAGTCTTACGGATACTGCTTTCCCCCTGAAAATGCGGGTATTTGCTAACGAAGTGTTCTTGTGTTGCTTCTGGAGTACTGATGCTGCGTGGTTAGAAGGCAACATTGTGCTCAAGGATGAGTTGCCTGTATAAAGAAAACAAAAAAACCCAGAAGCCAGCAACTCTGACTTCTCAAAATTAATTATAAATATGGTGCCAAAATATTTTCCCATGCACTCTTGCTGTGTCAGCATAATTCCGTTTTGTACGTGACGCGTAAGCAGCAAAAGCCCGAGATCTTGTTTCTGCAAGCGTGCTCTTTATTACTAACATCAGCAGTAGTACTAACGTTGCTTCAGCCAGAAGCTTCTCCATTCCGCTTACATCCTCTCTGCATCTGCATCTTAGTAGGGTCACACTTGTTCCAGCTGCCTTGCCTAAAGTACTGATAATTGACCTAAAATCAAAATGGTTTTTTTTTGTGTTTGGGCGTGAGGGCAGACACTTAAATGTATTCAAACAGACTGTAACTCTTGGCAGAGATAGATCTAGAACATGATACTGCAGAGACTGAAATAGTCCCAGGTGCAGTTAGATGAGTTATGACCATGGTTCGTATGTCATTGTATGTAAAATATTGGGTAGATGTTGTAGGAGAAATGGATTGACACTAGGTATAGCAGGAACTTTCAGTCACCAGCAGGTTGGTTGGGGTTTTGGGGTTTTGTTTTTTTTGTGTGCGTATGTGTGTATTTCAGGGTTTTTTTGAAATATGACTATTTATGTATTGTCTTGTATTGTTTGCTTTTCTTTTCAGGAATGGCTATTTAATAGGGAGTAATGAGAGACTCTAGAACACAACTGTGTCTCAACAGTTAGTCTGTATCTAATGAAGTGTTGTTGAAATAGAAATCGTTTGGTGTATTTAAAATGTAGATTAGAATTTTAATTTGTTAGAGTTTGTCAGACAGTTTAATTTTTTCTGGCAAAATGTGAGTGTTCTGAAGTATTTCAAAGCATTAATCTTCTGTTTAGGCTCATATTTTGGGGGTTGTTTTTAGAGAAGGAACAAAATCCATACAATGTCGTTGTCTGTTCTCAGTACAATGTACTGTTACTGTCATTTTTCTAGGGGTCACCTCTGTTTGATCTAATCAAGCAGTCAAAAGAACGAGAAGGCCAAACTGACCAGCCTGAGCCCACTTCCACTCTTAATCTGCCTCTCCAACATAATCACACCGCAGCAGACCTGTGAGTGCTATGCATGCTTGAGGTCTGGTAAAATGTGAAGTTAATATCACCCTTAATCATTAAATCCACTTGTATTCTGTTTTTGTACTTGTTAAGCTTGGTGCTTAGGTTATGTTGAACTGTTGTATTTGCTGCTGCTTGTTACACATGTACATTTCACTAAATCAAATTCTGAAATATTTTTTTCCAAGCCCTATCAAACTTGTAATTGCAAATTGTTGCCTTTCTTGCCTAGGAATAAGTAAGTCCCTATATCAGGTATTTAATCAAGAACCTGAATGTTTAATTCCTGATAAGGGAATAACAGGTTACAGTAGAAATTAATTTCTTCTTATGGGGGAAGAGGGAAGAGTTCCTGCAAGTACTATTCATAGACAATTGTTCCTTTAACCTGTGATGTTAAATGCTTAATGTATGTTGAATCTCCAGCTATCTTTCTCCTGTGAGATCTCCTAAGAAGAAAGCATCTGGACCTCCTTTAAGTGCTACTTCCACTCCAGATGCTCCACCAGGTGTGACCCCCCAAACACAGAAACCACAGAAATCTACCTCCCTCTCTCTGTTCTACAAAAAAGGTTTGTTGCTTCTGTACCTGCTGAAGTTATGAAGTTCTCTCTTGTTAGAGATTCTTTTTGGGTTTTGGAGCTCAGTATTTCTTAAGAGATTATTGTAGAATCTGTAGTAAACACAATGCAAACCCTCAGCTGCCTCTGGAAGAAACAGTAAAACAGTGCCAGCAAGTTAATGCGTACACTCTACACACTGCAAGTTCAAACTGAAAACTAACTTACTGATTGTAAGAATAGCCATGTGGGCTCAGGTGGAGAGTTCTTCTGTTATAGCATCCTTTTTCCAGCAGTGATCATAAATAGACCTCATGGGAAGCTTAAGAATTGGGCAAGCATATGTGGTGCTTCCCCTGAATCTTTCCCGAGCTCTGACTTTCTCCAACTCAGGGTTTTTCCTGAGCATTTTGCGACGTGTCTGCTTAGTAACTCTCAGTAGATTCATGTTCCAAATGCTTCCTCAGACTCTTTTGGAATCAACGTAGATAAATATGTGCAGTATTGTTTGGTGTGGGCTTTGTGGGTCCGCTGGCTGTTGTATGAAGAATCTTTCTCATTTGTTTTGAACCTGGCTTTTACTACCTTCATTTGATGGCTTATAGTTTTTGTATTGGGAGATGGTTCACGTCCAGCTGCTGTCCATCCTTCATCATGTTCCTTTTATTTTGTTTACCTCTATTATTACAATTCAGTTTGGTATTTTTTCTGTTTCTGAAGTGTATCTACTGGCGTATCTACGACTGCGTACCCTGTTCTTTCGGCTTCTCTCTGAACATCCTGACCTGGAACCCTTGATCTGGACCCTCTTCCAGCACACACTGCAGAATGAGTATGAGCTTATGAGAGACAGGCACTTGGACCAGGTAACATTAACAAAAACGTTTTAAAAAGTTTAAAAAGACTCTCCTGAACAAAAAGTTCCTTATGTGTTTGTTAGCCATTAGAAGTTGTCTTCTGAGTTTTTATCTCTGTATTGATCACTCAAAGGAAAAACTAATTTAGAGTGAAGTCTATCATCTCAGGTTTTTTAAAGTACTGGCAGTTACTTACTTTGGGATCTTCAAACACCATTTACAGCTATTTTCAGAATAGTGAAGACACACCAAATCTTCTAATAATTTACGTAAGAAAATACTGATTTTCTTTGGGAAGACAACATGTGTGGCTGATAAATGTATTGCTATTCTACCCTAAAACGGCAACGTGTGAGATGAGTTCGAGACGATATTACCAGCTCAAATTAGTTGATTGTCATATAGAAATGGAGTGAACAGTAGTTGTATTCTGGAAGTTCTTACGAAGTTACCTTGCATGCTAGTTTCTAGAGCACAGCCAGTAGTAGAAAGCTCATTAATTGATTTCTTGACTTGAAATGAAGAAGCTGAATTAATTTTCTGCATTTCTAGTTGTCTTGTCTTGTTTCTTTAATAGATCATGATGTGTTCCATGTATGGCATATGCAAAGTAAAGAATGTAGATCTTAGATTTAAAATAATAGTTTCGGCATACAAGGAGCTCCCCAACACAAATCAAGAGGTATGGAAATTGTTTAACATTATCCCTCCATAAAAATGTAATAAACTCGTTATTTCTCTGTCTAAACCAAACCAAACCAAACTACACTTGACCATACAAAAGAAAACTTCTGCTTCACTGCATCTCTGTTTTGTGGAGGAGGAAACTGGCTCTAATACTAAATGTGTCTTTAAACATCTCGCACAAATAGTTTGGTAACTTTCCTCAGAAAGTAGACTTCATTCCACCTTTTTACTTTAAGATACTAAATAATGGTTTATGATTCTATTTGGAGACTAGATGAAAGGCTTGGGTCTAGAGCCAACAGGATTTTCAAAAGCAACCCAAGTTTCTTTAAGAGTTACCTACTTCCATGGAGCATTAAGGGGAGAGAAGCAGATAACTTTCTGTAGCAGCTTTCAATAGAAATGTGGTTGGATATCAAATAGACATGTAAGGTTATATATCAAATAGGTGTTCCAGTCTTAATTCTAACATTAAGAAGTTCCTTTCTTTGTTAAGGGCCTTACTGTACTTAAACTTTTGCACAAAACAGTGATTAAATCAACAGAAAAAAAGCTCACCAAACAGTTAACTGAACCGTGGGCATCCTTTTAGTAACAGAATTTCTTATAGTGTGTTTGTGCACCTTGGCTAAACTCCAGACTTTTGTCTCCAAATGTGTAAAGAATTATTTTAGCCACAGCAGTTCAGTAATGATTTTTTTTAGCCTTCCAAGGCATGCAGAGTAGGGAAGCCTTTTTTTGACAGTTGTGTGTGTGGAAGTAAATGGAGCTTAAATCTGGAAAATGTTGATAAAGTACTGATGAACTGTTTGCACTAAGGGGCTGTGCCAGTTAATTAAGTATATTTTTCTGCTGCTGTTCATACACACTAGGAAAAAACCCCAACAATTTAGAACAGTTCTAAATAGTAGTTAAAATGGCTCGCATACAATACACGTGCCATTTTAGCTGTTATCTAACACAGACTTCATGAATGGCTTTATGAGTTTGTCAAATGTAAATTTTTTTTATCTTTTTTTTAAATCTGTGTATGATTTTCTCACCCTATGTAGACTTTCAAACGTGTTCTTATCAGGGAAGAAAAGTATGACTCCATTATAGTCTTCTACAACTTAGTGTTTATGCAGAAGCTGAAAACAAACATATTGCAGTATGCCTCCAACAGGGTAAGCTGTTAGCTGTGTTCCGTATTCATTATTTAATAGACTAGGAATATAGAGACAGTAAAACCTTGTGATTATTTTATTACTTTTATAGCCTCCCACTCTGTCACCTATCCCACACATTCCTCGGAGCCCTTACCAGTTTTCCAACTCGCCTCGGCGTGTCCCTGCTGGCAATAACATCTACATCTCGCCCTTGAAGAGCCCATACAAATTCTCTGATGGGTTTCAGTCGCCCACAAAGATGACTCCAAGGTCTAGGTAGGTTGTTGACAGGCATTTCTTTGAGTAAATTAAAGGTATTTAGGGGATTTTAGTGGAAGCAAAAAGAAATCCACACAGTCTAGTTTGCCAGTGGTCTGTGGTGGTTAAATCTTTTCTGGTTAAAAGTTTGTGTCCTGTATTTGGAATCTTTATTCATATTTGAGCACTTCTCTGTTTCAGTTTAGTCAGTGTGCTCAAGGAGTTTTTCTTTTTTTTTTTTTTTTTCTTTTTTTTTTCCTTTTCTTTTTTTTTGAATAGTCACATCCAAGAGGGGTTTTCTGACCTAGGTGCTTAAATGTTGTTGGCTTTGACTCTGGATCACACTCCTGAAAAACATAGATGAGCTTTGTACACTTGTTTAAAGAGAACATACTTTTTTGGAACAAAATGGTCCAGAGCATTTAGTTGACTGCGCAGAACATTTCAAACTGCTGGTTGCTAGTTCTTAGCAGGCGAGGATGACAGCAAATGTGCCAGTTTCCAGCGGACTTTTCAAACTAGGATCAAGTGAGTCCCATTGCACCTGGCCCACTGTGTACAAAAGTTAAAATATTATTTTATTTTTTATATTGAAGTCCCACACGGTTTTGATGAGCAAACACTTAAAGGTAAAGATGAGAGGATGATTATCTGGGTACCCAGCACTGAAGTGTCTTCCTGCTGATAAGAGACGGACTGCGAGTGCCTCTGATTCTATCAAGCCACAGTTTCTTTTCTGTCTATATGGTACGGCTGATTTGGTGATTCAGCATTCACTGGCCTGAATAGAAACGTAAATGCTCCCAACACAACAAAGCGTAGTGTGGGTTTGCACTGTTAATGCAGAGAGGGAGGAAGACTGTGTTAACTTTGATAAGCTGTGCAAATCAGTGGATGCTTCTGTCATTGTTAAATGTAGCTTAATCTTAAACATTTCTCTTCTTCATTTGGCAGAATTTTGGTGTCAATTGGTGAATCATTTGGGGTGAGTTTTAACATTTTTAATGTCTGGTCTTGAATGCATGTAACTTTCGGAGGAATGGGAGAGCTTGCTGACACCTGTAGAACTGGCCAGTGAGTGCCTCTAAATTAATGTATTGTTTTATGGAATCTGCACGCACAAAGATTACAGGGGTGTTCTGTTAACTCCTTTCAAAAAAATATGTAGACTTCACTTTTAATATGTTTTGCATTTTATTTTAGTTGTTTTGACAGAAAATAGAGTTCTTAAGCCACAGAGTTTTAGGACTCCTAATTTTTTTAGTGGATAATCTGGAAAGTTTGAGCAGTTTCAGGATTTATAGGAAATTCTTTCCTTATTTTCTTGTCATTTCAGACTTCTGAAAAGTTTCAAAAAATAAACCAGATGGTATGCAACAGTGACTGCCAGCTAAAACGCAGCGCAGAAGTAAGTGCTGCTCCTAAGCCACTGAAGAGGCTGCGCTTTGATATAGAAGGACAAGACGAAGCAGATGGAAGGTGAGAAATTGTTCTTGGCTTTTCACTGATCTTACATATATTTGGTTCTCGGGGCCTTCAACTTTTTCCTGACATCCTAACTTCTGTTCATTTGTGAACTTCAGTAAATACGTTACGTGAGGGATGGTAGCATAATGCTTCTCAATTAGATGCTTTGGTCTCAGAAGCAAGGATGATTTTCAGTGCTTATATATCCAGCATCCCAGTGTTACAGCTGAGCGCTTAACCATCTTGTTGTCTTTAGTCAGTCTTTTAAAAATCAAAAACCAAATCTAAGACATGAGAAATCAGCAACTCTTGAATTTTGTGTGGATGAAAAAAGAGTTTGCATCTTTGTAAGAGGCGATAGCACTGAATTGAACTAACCTTGATTTAAAGTTAGGTTATGAGAATAAAAAGGTTTTAACTTCTGCTTAATCATATGCTTTCTGTCTGCAGCAAACACCTACCCCAGGAATCCAAGTTCCAACAAAAGCTTGCAGAAATGAGTGAGTACTATTTTTTTTCATTATCTGCACAGCAGTGAGTGCCTTGCATAAAGCAGTTTGTGCTCACTCAGATAAAAACATCCCTCACCACTGATGTCATTTTGGTAATTTGCTTAGTTCTTTGTACTTGTTCCATTTAATCTTGAGAAAGCAGATTATAAAATGGAAATCCTCAGAAGCCTTTTTGAGGATGTTAAATGGCACAGCAGCACAGACGATGCTGTATTACATGTGAATAAGAAAATGAGCATGACACATTCTTCCTAAACGCTGGAATTCTTGAAACGGAATTCAGTGCATGCCAAGGCTTTCCATTTGTTGTCATGACAGACCCTTAGCTGAGAGCTCACAGGTAGAAATCAGTGGAAATTGCAGCAGCATTTAGTGGGCCGTAGCACCTTTTCAGGCAATTATGGCATAGTAAAGGAAAATTATATACACAGGAAAATTGTACGTAATTGTGTGTGTTGCTTTGCTGTCTTTTATACTAAAATGCCTGAGACTGCTTTTTCTTCTACTGTGGATCAGCATTTCTTTCAGATTTTATAGGATCACTTTTCTGTTTCTCAAACGAAACTCAAATGTGGCTCATGAAAGGCAAAACAGCCCCATTCCCACTTCTGAGTTGCATTTTCCACTCCTGAGAAGGAACACGCTTGGTCTGACCAGGCATTCTCACTCGCTGGTGGAATCTGAGCTCTGTAGCTGAGCAGAGTTGCTCATTAAAAATTCTTACTTAGCAATTGTTTGCTCATCAAGATAGGTATAAGTACGGATCCAGGCACGCGTTGTTTGTTTTAGGGTAGGGGAGATGTTTCAGTGTTTACTCGTGGCAGAGGTCAGGAGGAGGGGGTGTTCTGTCACATGTCCTGTTGTGTTAGTGTGGGGAAAGGGCATTTCCTGGGCAGGTGGGCTCTGGGATGCAGGGACTGCTCAGCCCGCGGCATCTGCCTGGGCTGAGCCCACGAGATCCCTACGTGATGCAGTCCATCTGCCCACCTTGAGGGTGAAAACAGACCAAGTGAGGGTACGGAAGCAGTGACAACTTGAGTGAACAGGTGGAATGAATTTCTTAAGATGTGTGAGACTGAACAAGAATTGCTGAAGCAACTCAGAATTATGTGTTTATTTTAAAATGAGGATTTTTTTTATTTAAATGGTGTACTTCTATTCCTCGCGCCATTACAAATTTTTACAATAATCACATTCAAAGTAATTCTGAAGAAAGTATTTCTTTTTTGTTTGTTTTGTGGGGTTTGTTTATTTTTTTTTTTTTTTTTTTAGCATCTACTCGAACAAGAATGCAAAAACAGAAACTGAATGATGGAAATGATACCTCAGCCAGTGAAGAAAAGTGAGATTCTTCTCAGGACCAGGGGCTGCACTGCAGGCCCTCTAAGATTTTGTTTTACAGCCGCTATTAATGGAATTGCTTTTTTAGTTGCTTTTTATGCTGAACTGCTAGTTGAAAGCATTTGGACTTTTAAAATTTTTAAATGGTTTTCATGATACTTTGCCTTATGATGTAGCATATATACAATGTAAGCCACTGAATTTAATTTATATTTTTTTTGAGGATTTAAAAAACAGACTTGGAAGGTGTCTTAGTTTCCTATTGCAACATTACTGATTTAGGCCAATTCAGTCTACGTGGATTGAATTTGTCTGTCTAAAGACAAGATGTTAGCTAGAATGATTTGAAATGCACTAATTTTGTTTCTTAGATTTCATTTCTAGATTTTCATTACTTGCAAATTTTGAAAACGAGGGGCCAGATACTGCAAAGATTTCTGTCTCTGTATATAATTAGCGCATCAAATTCCCACTACCTTAAACTGCATAGGAGTCGTAGGCCTCGTGGAGTCAGGGCCTCACATGACAAGTACAGCCTGAATTCAAAGTGAACTCATTATGTAGTCATACTACTGAAACCAATACTTAGCGTCCTGTAGTTTTCCTTCCCCAGCTCTCACCCCAGTGGCCTTTTAGAGGGCCACTGTCCATCAGCTTGAATTTCATGGAATATGAATCCCACAGAGAATCTTTCCAGAAGCCGAAGCTTCTTCTCATGTGCAGAGTACCTTATGTGCACTTTCTTATCTTTGAAGATCTCAATTATTTTAAAAGACAAAAGAAAGAACCCCAACCCTAAATCCCACCTCGTACGCGCAAGATTTCAAAATTCTATTTATGCAGAATGGTCTTGATTTCTTCCAATTTTCACCTAACTGCTGTAGCCGATCCAAACACCTTGAGGAACAGGCACCAAACCTCCTTCCTGTAGCTGAAAGCTGGGTGGCTCCAGTTGGGTTCCAGGTAAGAGTAGCCTGGTCTGTAAAAGCACAGGGCCTTTCCCATTGGCCTTACTGCAGCGTCTGCACAAAAGCTGAACTTGATGAGCTCACACTAGGAAAAATCAGTCTGCCTTATTTTACTGAAAAGGCAGAGTTTAAATAGGCAACTTGTGAACTCTTGGCAACTAGCAAAAAAAACCAAACCCCAAACCCTTTTCATCTTATGTATTTCTAAGTTACTGATTCCAGATACTGGAATTTTTCTTGCAAAGGCAAGTGTTTACAAAATAGCCTGTTAAGGAAAGCACATGTTTTACTTCCAGTGGATTAAAACATAAATAAACAAATTTAGTCTTGCTTTAAAATTACACATTTTTATGAATTTTAGCTTATGCAGCTACTTAAAACAGTTATAGTAGAAGAGCATGCCATTTATTCATTACACAAACATTTTAAAACGAAGTCTTCTCTGGGTAGCTTATTTAGAAATTGTTTAGCTGATCCTAGAATACTCACAGTAGTACATTTTAAAGACCATGTCTTGTGTTGAATGGGAGCTAATCCTAGAGCTACTAAAATATCGACAAGCAGCACACTTGATTTGTCAGTGAATTTTAAAATAAAAATATTTTTTTAGTCTCTGTATGGCTTCAACTTTCCTCCTGCAACATGTACAGAAGTGTTAAGAGTACCTTGTTTTATTTTTTCACTTTTTGCAGAGTTTTACAGACAGAATATATGTTAACATTAAGGTACACTGACCATAAGCTCTGTTACAGCAGTTGAAGTTCTTCCATGATCCTTTAGCTACAGGGGTGACATTACGGAGTCTAGTACCTAAACAAGATTTATTATTTTACTGTGACAATGTATTTTTTTTTTTTTGTTCAAACAGATGGAAGGCTTTACAACAAACGTATGATAATGTTTTATACAACTAATCAGTTTCCTTTCAAGGTAAATAAAATAGCTTTAAAAAGATTTATAGTTGGTAGTAGTTTTCTTTTATTAGAGAGAAGGTGACGTCATATGGTAATGAGGTCCTTCTGTCATACTTCCACCAGGATTCAGCAGCTTGGTACAAGCAGAGGTCACTCCATCTCCAGTAATTCCCTCTTGGTGCAGAGGTCCAGGTTGGGCTTGCAGTTACCTTCAGGAGTGTCCATAGGACATTCTGGAAATGTTGTTCTCACCAGGGCTTTTGTTTCAGGGTCACCACTGGTAATGCTTCTGGCTGATGCAGGCCCCTATCATGGTCTGGGTCGCTGGCACAGCCCTCGTGGAGGCGCATCAGGCAGTCCCGCAGAGAAGCTGGTGCCTGCATTTAGAAGTGTTCCCATCATTTCACCACCCTGCTTTTCATAATAGGGTATTACGCAGTGCTGGTCCAGAGAGGCTGTAGTAAATAGCGAGTTCCTCACAGGTACCTGAACAGATGCAGGGAATGTGTAAACTGCGTCTTTTGAAGTGCACGAGTGGCTGGAGGAAGATAACCTGTGTCAAATGTGAAACAGCTGAAGATGATGATGGCTGTGTTTGCTTCAGAAACAATTATTGGTGTTTTGAGGATGGTTTTAGTAATTAAGTCACAAGGGCATTAATTTCTTTGAAAGGTGGAAATACACTTATGCAAATTCTCCAGCTTTTTTTTTTTTGTCTCAGTTTTCATTCTGCATACAAATGCTTTATCTGGTGGCAGTTACTTCCTCAAGAACACAAATAGTCTTCAAACTATCTCTCTGAAATATGTTTTATCTCTCTTTTCCCCCCACGCTACTAAGCAGTCAATTCTGTTTACAAGCATCACTTACTGAAAAGGAAGGAAAAAACTTCCACTCGTACTTTTTAAATATTACAGCATTTTTATTAATGGTCTGTTAAAACCAGGCAAGTTTATAAAGAAACAGGAAATGAAAACATAGTTTTATGTTCAGGTTGTAAACGTTCTACATCATTAGGCAATAGCCAATGAGTCCTGTCTCTATAGAGTAAATAAATGCTTTGTCTTATGAGGAAAACCCCACAGAAATTGTTCAGATCATATACACCCAGCAGTTTACATAGTTATCAGGCATTGTAACAGAACTCTAGGGGTAGGTACTAGATGACAATACAATGCTGGCTCTTAGCTTCAGTAACTTAAGAGAAGCTTTAAATGACCCTATTCCTGTAATTTCTTTTTCTTTCAAATGCCATTTGATTCAGAAAGTTACCCACCTGGTTCCCTTTCTGCAAAGTGGAACGTCCCTCTGTTTAAACCCCAGATGAGTTTACACTTGACATTATTTTCACTTTTTAATGAATACCTTTTTGTCTGTGATGTCCTAGAACAGTTTTACACATACTTAAATACTTTTAAGTGTTTAACCTGCAAGATCCACAAACTTAAGTTTGTTGCAGACCATCTCACAATGGTAAAATGCATGCCTAATTTCTTCTAAAATGTCCTGCGATCAGGTTTCAAGCACATATTTATATACAGGTATCCACATTTAACCACCTAAGCCAGTATGTTTTTTTTTAAACATTGACCTTTAAGTGCCAAGGAAAGTGCATGCAATGAAAGTTTAAAAAATTAAATAAATAAGTGCCTCTATGAACGTAATACTATCACATCCAGGTTAGATGATACATATAGCATGAATAAAAGCCAGCACTGACACAGGGGATCTTTAGAACCACCCTCATTCAGTCCAGAGAAGCTTTTTCCTCAACATTACAGGCTTTGTCAATTACTCTGAAATTGCACAGTAGGTTGGAAATTATGAACAGGAAAGAAATGAATTGGGGGGGAAAAAAAAGGGCACCATTGGTTATACGAAGTCAAAAATGCCTTGCTAAGAAAGCATGCCATTTTGACTACAGTAGTTGTTGAATTACTGTGTTAGGAACTTGAGGCAGCTTAGAAGAGCTGTATCACTCCCCAGCACTATCACTCCGTGGAGCGGTGTCTCCAGGGAGCCAGGCTCTTCATTGAGCAGAGAACATTTTTGATCAGATAGCGAGTTTAAAACGATTATTTCACATTGACAGTTTTGGATTGGTTCTTTAAGTAAAGCAACAGAAAGAGTTGGAGAGGCCTTTTATAGTACATTGCTTGGGAGGGCCGGCGTGACCGCAAGGCTGTTACGCATGGCACGGGTGCCCAGCTGGCTCCATTTCCTAGCAAGGCTGGCTGCGTGCCAGCGCAGCGCCGTGCACGTGGGGCAGGATCCAGTACGAGCCGCTACCCAGAGGCTGGGCTTTGGCAGTACACCCTCTAAGTGCGCTGCTGGGGCTAAGAAAATGCTGGCAGGTGAACCTGGTAGCTTTTGTGCCCAGAGCCGAAAGAAGCAGAGTTCACTCCAGTCATCCCTGGCTTAACCAAAGCATCTGGAATTACCCAGCCTTGGCTTACATAGAAGTACGGGTGTCTGTGCTTTCAGTGTGATTACTGCTGGGCTGTATCATACAGGGTTTGCAGGCAAGTCATGCCCTACCCTGATACTGCGTTACTGTCTACATTAACCTCTCTGTGTGCCAGAGTCGTGCTTTTCAACACAAACGTATCAAAACTGATCTCAGGCCCCAGCGAAGCTGTGGTTTTGATGAAACTGCATTATGTACTGGAAAGTTTTTGACCAGTTCTGTTTGAATACAAAATACTGACACAGCTGCTGAAGTATGGACTTGTGCTGCTGGAGGAAGTGGTACTAATCACCAAGGGGGTGGCAGGACACACTTGTTAGAAGTAGATGATCCAGTTTATTTCTAGTGAGAGTCTGCGGCACATCTCAAAGAGAAGTAATTTTTTAACCACAGCGTTTCCAAAATAATTTGCTTATGGCCCTCTTCCTAAGCAAATTCTGCTCCCTGCATGCCTCACCCTTCCACTCACACTGCAGGGACTGATGTGAAGAGAGGCACTACCTACTAATTCTCACCTTGTTCTCTGAGAATGTGCTTCTCTTCCTTCTCCTTAAGGAACAGGATTGTTTGAGAAATGATCCTCCAGTATAAAAAAAGGACAGTTATTTCTACTTTAGAAATGAGGCCGCAGTCATTTACGGGAATTCGAAAAGACATTTTGAGGATTAAAAGAAAAAGTATCGAAGAATTCTGTAGTGTGGCAAGGATCTGAAGGAAGGTCGCATGACTAACTATATTAGTGTACTGAGCCTGGTCATCCAGCTTCTTGCCACCTCCATTGTAAAATACTACAAAGGGCACTTAAAGCCACTTCACCCAGTCAAAATTTTTAAAAAAGTAGTAATTTCTCAGGGTTAATTCAACGCCTATTAGAAAATTCAAGTGCGTGCTTCATGAGCTCAGCATATTCTGCAATGGGGCAAACCTCCCTCCGTGCCACGCTAGGTGTGGCTTCACCATAACAGAGTCGGTCAGAAATTAGTCTACTCTACCTCAGCCATCTGGTGCCCTCAGTGATCAGTGATGAGAGCGACGTGTCTGGACGGCAACTCCTCTCACCTCAAACAGGCCTGCCTCATGGCACTGACCGAAGAACTTGAAACAATGCATTTGGACAAGGTGTCCTTATTGCCTTGTGAAAAAGACTGAGTGTCACTCTTGGATTTAATTGTAAGACCCATTTTACCACTTCAGAACTATCTTTTTCTCCATTTATCTTAAGATGATCTATCCGAGGATCGATAGTAAGACAGGAATTAACAAACTTCAAGTGGAACTTCCCTTCCCTTGAGATTTTCTTTGGGCTTCATTTTGTCGGTAACAAGCGACCAGATGGTTCTCTCAGTACCAAAACACATAGCACAATAATTCAAGTCCAGAAAAAATACTGTGAATGCTTCCTGGCCCACTGGGGTGCCAGGGAACATGCTTCATGTAATGGAAAGTAAGAATCTTTTCATTCTGTCTAGAACAATGGACATAAGCACCAGGAATGCAAAAACGTAATATCCAGTTGAAACACTTAATGGCTGATGTATTTACTCTCCAAATAAACACCAAGACATGTTCTCTTACTAATCAGAAAGCCTCTCATCCTAAAGAATTTATATTACTTTATCATATGTTCAGAAAACCAAGTTTGTATCTTCATTGGATGATAAACCAGGCAAAAAGAAGCCCACTGGCATATTAACTTAGTTTGGTGATGGAAGTATACTAAGGAAGTTTCAGCAGCACACAGGTCACTCTCCCATAAAATCCAAATGCAGATTGTTTAAAAAAAAAAAAAAAAAAGAAAAAACCCAAAAGCTTCAAAACAGACAGAGAAGATAATGATAGCTTAGATTACTTGACCAAGTGCAAAAGTCTTGTTACTGCATTAGACTCCTGCTGTTAAATTCTGACTGTTGGCAATGAACTCCCACCGTACACCTATGCTGTAGCCATCCTTACAGAACCTATATGTTAGTGGACTTTTACGCATTTCCTAAGCTGATGGACACAGTCTGTCTTTCCAAACCTTTGCACATTCTGACCATGGATAAGCTCTCCAAAGGACAAGTATTTCTAGGACGGAAGAGGACATGCTCTGCAGCTTGGTGGTAGTCAGACTTCAGTTTCTGAATGCTCCCACTCTGCTTGCTTTGCTAATGAAGTTTTTCAGGAGGTCATGGTCCATTTCTGCAAAGCCTTGAGTTTGTGTGACAACAGTTAAATGGTTTATACAAAATCTGAAGCAGAATTCTTCCAAGTCCTAGGAACAAATGGAGTTAACTTGTAATATGAATGACTGGTAGGAAACTTACTATTTTTACTTTTCTGTTTCACATCTGTCATTTAATTAGCAGAGAGTATACCACCAGATTGTTCACATTACCAATCCCCTTCAGATCACAAATAATGATGAAATTTGTTAGTACAAACTATTCAATAAACCACCTCGGGGGGGGGGGGGGGGGGGGAAGAGTAGCAGCCATCTAAATCAACTATATGACTCCATCACATTTACTGAGCTCGTTAGAAAAGTTATTAGTATAAGTGAACCCATCAACTTTCCCAACATACAACCACTAGCGCATCAGTAACTCTTTCCTTTTCCTTCCTGCACTGAATTCAGTAGTGGTCTTGTAAAAAACAGCAGATACCCTAGTCTTGCTGAAAATAAAAGCAAAACATGATGTAATATTGCGTGACGCTTGCTGAACACAAACTGGATGTGGGGATACGTGTGTCTTCTGTGGCAAACCTAGGAATTGTGTCCCCCTGTCTAGGAACTGGGAATCCAAAATAGCAAAAATGATTCTGTCTTGTCCCAGTCTTGCTATAACAGGATGTTCACATGTTCAGCACAGGATAGGTACAAGCCGTTAAGCCGTACAACCATGACTTCACACAGCCAATTCTGCCCACTCGCATTCCTCACAACAGCGGCAATCCTTCTCTCCATGCACTGGGTCAATCCCCTGTAGCCGGTTCTTATGCAACAGCTTGCTGTTAAAGGAAAATTAATTACTTTCTGCAGCAAGCAGAGCTGGAGCCAGCAGCAAGACAAATCTCAATTGGCAGTATGATGCATGATATATAAACTCTTCAAGGGTTACAGTAGAAAGAGGTCTCTCATTCCACACCAGTTTCATTCTATGTTAACTACGTAAACATTGCAGTCAGGGATTAATAATAGAAAGCAATTTAGCAGAATAGCTTTACATTTCCCTTTGAAACCTTTTCCTTAGATTGAATGTTTCAAGTCTATTGCCCCTGTCAAGATGCAGCTAAAGCTTTAAGAGAGGCCAAGCAGCATAAAATATCCTTTAAAAAGAAATAAGATAGCAACAATGCATAGAAGTACATTGTATCTCTCATCAAAATACTGGAAAAGCAAGAAAAGGAATGAGAATAAGAAGAAGAAATAAAAATTGTAGACTATCAAAGACAGTGACAGCTTAAGTTTCAGCAGACCTCTGAAATGCTACTGCCAGAACCTGGGTTGTTTTACAGTCAATGTGTAAATTTTTACACTAAAAATGAATAGCAGCTGCCTTTTCTGGTACTGATCTATGAAGAGAACCATAGATACCATAAAATCCTGGTCACTAATTTTGCAGTTTCAAGAAATACTGGCTTTTAATTCTGTTACATGGAAGATGATCAATCTAAAATTTTAAAGCATATTTGTGATACACACTACAGCAAATGACTTGTAGCAGCAACTCTTTGTATTTTCTGAGGATAGGACAAAATATTTTCAAGAATTTTTAGTCCTAACATGCATATAGCAGCTAAGTCAGTCTTCAGTTTATTTGATATGTTAATGGCAGATGACACAGCACTATAATCTTTCATTTCCAGTTTTCACATTTAATGACAAAAAAACCCCCCCCAATTCTGTCTTTTCAAACTTCCAGAATACTAGGCCTCTTTCATAATCTTTCTTTGAACAGTTTTCTACCAAAGTGCTGATATACTGCACGTGGTTCTCAAACAGATTTCTGCTGTATTAATGTAGTATGCTAAAAGATCCAGGCTTACTTCACAATTCCTTAGACAGAGACTGTGCTGCGTTTTCTCTGAAGCAGTTCTACGATACCCCTTCCCGAGCTGTGGGTGAAGGGAGGAGGGCAACGATGCAGCCCTGAGTTTGGCACACGCTGTGCCTGGGACAGTTGAACCAATCCATCATCTGATGACAGTGTTAAAATGTTGCATGTTTTGAAATAATACTAGGTATACAGAGTAAAACACTGAATCATAGAAGGAAGAGGAGGGTAACGTATGTTTAGTCATCTAGCCAAACCCTTTAATGGTATTTCAGCCATATAAACTCTAGTACTTTGTCCAGGCTAGTTTTACTATTTCACAATACACCTAAATGTATCTTTAACTGCTCTTTAATTACTTCACCTGACACAGGGCAACTAAAGGTACTTCTGCTTTGAAGATGTTCAAAACTGTTGAAAAGCTTGTAAGAGGAGAAACTCCAGAGTAAACTTCTAATGAAAATTTCTGCTGTTAGGAGAATAAAATCATTGGGTCTTCCCTGATACGCTCGGCTTCTACCACTACAACACATTGAAAGTACTATTCCTCTTTGCCTCAACTGTTCATGCCTTCCATTACTGATACCGTGGTTACAACTGCCTTAAAACTGGCAGCTGATAATCTCATCTACTGATGTAACGATACCTTCTCTTTCAGTTCACAAAAGTCACTGACTTCTGTCCTCCTCTCTGCAGTTCCTACACAAGTTCATCTCATTAAGTACACGGCCTCCACACAGCACAGACTACTGCAACTTTAACTCAGTTTTGTTTCAGTCCCTTCTTTCCACTTTCATCCTGTACCTGGAACCGTTTATCAATCCATTGTATTACACTTCTAGCCTCTCCTCCTTTAAAACTTCATCCTACGTTTCATGGCCAGGCAAAAGAAAAAACCAAGTATTTTTAAAAAACATTGTTACCAACTACATATTTTGGCTTTTCTAATAGGTAATCTTCTGTTTGGCTATGTTAGTTTTATTCTTGTAAAGCAGAAGAAGTCTTGAACAGAAAGATGAGGATTTCTCAAGTAAGATGCTCAGTTATAACAACAGCTACTAAGTTTCAAATACATATGCAGATTTCTTGAATAATAAAACCCACCACATCATTATTTCCACAATCAGTATAGCACTAAGAAGTTGAAAAAAGCAAACTTTAAGGTATTTGTCTGTTTACAAAAAAACCACTTGCAGTACTACTGGTAACAGGTAGAGTGCTAGTGAAATTTTCCAGACCCAAGGGCATACCAGATGACAGGATATAGGGAGAGGAATAACAATAGGTAATTTGTTGTATGTCAGTATGATTCGTTGTAAACAACATGGGAAAAGTGGATTTTTTTTTTTTTTTTTTTTTTTAATATAAGCACAAGCCTAAATAGGAAGGGACTTTACAGGGAAATTCTCCCACTGCCTGTGTAAAGGGGGGTACCAGAATGACTGTACCAGACAAAATGATCAGGTGGAGAACTCCGGAAATGAACGGGCAACGCAAAATCCAAAGGTGGAGAACTAAACGGCGATGATAAATTTGTATGCCATGCTGAACTGTGCCAGATGACAAGGCAGGAAGCAGATTAAGAGTCCCGACTCACAGGTGCAAGCCAAAAGGTCAGGAAGAAAACACTAGTAGCTGCAATTTTTTATAGCTTAAAGAGGGGAAAACAAACATCTGAGAAGCCAGAACAGGAAATTGCGGTAATCATGCCTCATCAGTCAAATGCAGTTATGTTTATATTAAACAGTTTAATTTCTCAGAAAACAACTGTTTGTCTGAAGAGAAGTCCTCCTTACCTGAGCTTCATACTTGACAGCGGCGGAAAGAAGAGCAATGGCATTCTCTTCACAAATGCCTTGTTTGATCGTTTGCTGGCAAAGCTTTTTCAACCTGTTTTCTCTATACAGTGTTGCCAAATCCAGCAGTCCTGTGAAAATTCACACAGCTTTAACTATCCTGGCGCAAAACATACCAATTTCTTTTCAAATTGATCAATTACCTTATTGTTTTAGGCTGAATTAATCAAAGACCTGTTCTATTTTTTTTCTCTCTAGATGATGTGTACATTTTTAAAGGTCCTCAAAAGACATATCAGTAAGGGACCCTTTTATTACCATGCAGGTGTTCCGTCATCTTGTTCACTGTATAGGATCTCATTCTAGGTGTCAGTTAGTGACTAACATCCTCTTAAATTCATGCGGGGAACAGCTCCCTTTTCAATCATGATCAAATCACCATAGCAACTCAAACAGAAAAGTTTTAGGATGGCATTATTGCCTTTTTAAGGAAAAAAATAGTCCTTAATATGAGAAACAGGGAGTTTTTTGAACACTTTTCATCTTTGACTTTACTGCATCGCCACAACTCATTCTGCTTGGGCATGTTTCCTGCTACTGCATTCCTTCTTCCTGTCACTGCTAAACTCAAGATTTAAGTGCTAATAAAATGAAAATTAACAAGCCGTGCTTTCCTCATTCTGTTACAATACACAAATTGAACTTTTCAGAAACAGTAACCTGGAGTTATTTCCATTTATAGCAAATACCTATTGCATCTTCAGGAGGCAGCCTAATGTTGTCTGTATACAGGTATTCCAGGAAGGCTCGGTAAACAGGATAAGAAAATTCACTCATTTCTATAATTTCATCATCATTATTCAATATGGAACGAAAACGTTCACACCTACAAAACAAGAACAAAGACTGTATACTGTAAAGAGTTAAGCTTGAAAGATGAGTTGCACCAAGAATTTGGTAAAAGAATAATCATCAGTCAGTCATAACAGGCCAAATACAAACCCATAAACTCTAGTTACCCGATTTCTTGGTTTGAACACGTTCATTTCCTTAAGCCTTATAAGGCTTTTAAGCCTTATACATATATATAAAATTCAGATTTTACCTTTATTTCTGTTACTGATGTTTTATGTTAGGCTCCATTTCTCCTTACAGTATTTTTAAAGGATGGTCCATGTGTTTTTGATGTAATTTTCTTAAATATATTCTACTTTAACTATGAATTCTATTACCTGGCTCCCAACAGATAAAGTTCACAGTTAATCTAGACAATTCTCACATTTCAACATGCTTTCCCCAACATGATCTAGTGAGGAAAGAAATTATTATTATTTTAGGTAGCATTTATTCCAGTGCCAGAGTCCATACACAATTTAGCATTAGATTTAATCATTATACTCGAGGATTAAAATATTTAAAGCAAAGACACTCTCACCCAGATCTTTTATCAGCTTTTTCTTGTAAGTCTGAATACTTTTGTGACAGACAAGGTACAGACAAGAAAAAAGCACTGCCTTTGATAGCTGTACTCTGCAACTTACAGTTCACATTAACTTACAAGTCATTGTAACTTACTGCTCCCTAAAAAATCCCACTGTAATATTTGCATTTTTTTCAAATTTTTTGCTGATGTAAATGAACATCGTCATCTCAGATAACTTTTCCTACAACAGCTACAATGTAATTGGACTCTTTTATACCGCACTACTTACTTTCTAACTCTCCCACCACGTCAGAATTCGCTTTTCTTTTACTAAAACTTTTATGTAAAAGGTAGGTTGCTTTCCTTTTAATGTCTCTGGGACAAGTCTATGCCATAAAGACAGCATAACTTAAATACAAGTGAAAAACAATTATTTGTTTTATTAAACTTCTTCACATTTGCTTTTACTGGTTAAAGATTTTTTTCTTAGTATTTTATTTTGTTATTAAAATAAATAAATTTCAAGTCAAATGAATAAAGAATTTAAAAGTTATTATCTAGCTTCCACCACATCTTTTACCACATTCTGGATTTGGAAGAGGGAGACTAAACCCATTGCTTTGTTTCCCAGAGCCTCATGTTAAATAGTGGTGACTGTGCTATCCATCCAGCTGTGGAACAGACCTTGGGAACAATCTGTTGCGCCAGTGCCGCCACACAAAAGCAAAAAGTCAGAGAGAAGGTGGTAAACATTGCTCCCTTAAAAGTAAGTAAATAACTAAAAATCAGCCGGTACTCATCCTTCAGTTTGCAAAGTACCTTGGAGTGACTTATCCTTTGGAGTGCCTCTCTCCCTTCTATTTCTGAGCAGAGACAGAGCAGACACCTAAATCTGGCTGGCTAAATGCAGAGCAGACAAATCCCATGGACATACTCTCACATATCTGCTTCTGCAGGCAGTATGTTGCTGGGGCAGCCTCTTACTGAGCTGGGTGTTGCCCTGCCATTTCACCACCATCACAAGCAAATACTACCAACAATATGATCTAGTTAAACAGTAGGCATAGAACAAGATGGAAAAAAAGTCTTCGTAAAGTAATGACTCTGTAATGAAAAGGAACTTTTACCAGCACTGCATGGATGACAACGCTCTGGAACAGGCTGAATGCTGCAAAATACCATTTTAAAAACATGATCCGCTGATAGTTGCGTCATGAGACTATAAGGCTTAAAGGAAATATTAATTTTACAGATTGTGCCTGATGCTTTATTATCCCTGCATGTTATTTTGATAATGCCATACATTTAAATCCATTTCAGAATTAGACACATTTGCTTCCCAGAATGCCATATAACCTGAGAAAAGCAGAACAAGAAAAAAGAAATAAGGAAAAGGTACAAATAGTTTGATTATCAGGAAAAAGAACTTCAGAAACATTTTGGGGATACCACTTCAAATCTTGTGTATCTGATGAAGGACACGTGGTGTTCCAAACAAAGAGGTAGACTATAAGCTAGAGTGTAATATACAAGCAATGAAACCAGAGAAGAAAATAGTAATACAGGTAACTAGAGTAGTAAGAAAAGAGCAGAAAAGACCAAAAAAGGGAGGCAAGAATTAAAAAGAAATGTTAATTTTATGCGGTAATATACAAGAAATCACCAATGGAACTCAGGAGCAAAAGTAGGAAGACAAAAGTGATGATGAGCAGGATGAGATAGCCAAGTATTCTGTGAAAGAAAATAGCAAAAGTTATTCTAACAATGAGGAGGGTGGAACAGAAGCAGTTAGCAAGTCAGAAGAGATCTAAAGCAGTGTCTCTAGAATATCCTAGTAGAAACTGTGCCAGCAATAACAAACTAATCTCTGCATGTTAATAACAATGTGATTACTCTGTAGAACTGCATATGTCAAATCTCACTGTAAAGTGTTAAACTGCAAAAAGCTGTAAAGTCAAAATGAGAAGCCAGCTTAAAATTCAAAGTCATTGTTAAGAAGGTTTAAACCAAGTAGGCGACAAAAAAGGAAAAACAAATACAATCTGAAGAGCATCTGTAGAAATTGCTGAAACAACTGAAGGGTCCTGTGAAAGGAAAGAAAGGCAAAAATGAACACAAACCCTTCAAATCATCCTAGTGGAGGAACCCAAACATGTAAAGGAGGAAAAACTGATTCAACTGGGAAGGCAGCAGAAAGAAATGAGCCTTTTCCTCAGCAGGAAAAGGTTTTTAGAAATCAGGGTCAAGACTGTTCAGGTGGCATGAAGGAAGATACATGTCAGATGGAGCAAAGTGATGAAAAGGCTGGTAGTAGCCAGCATGTTTGGTAAGTCCAAGCAGCAAG
Source organism: Falco peregrinus (assembly GCF_023634155.1). Taxonomy (NCBI): domain Eukaryota; kingdom Metazoa; phylum Chordata; class Aves; order Falconiformes; family Falconidae; genus Falco; species Falco peregrinus. Next base: position 91,340,436 of record NC_073724.1, read on the forward strand.
GAAATGAAGAAGAAAAGAGTAACAACGAAGAACAGCAGGTAGCAGGTAAACCCCTTGGCTGAGGGAGAAGGAAGTTTGTAAGAATAAGTCAAAAATTTTGAGCAGTAATGACTCAGGACAGTGGAGTACACTGTACAGTTTAGTTTATATTTAACTCTACAGTTTGTTTCTTACCTAATTTTGAGAAGAACTTTATGAACATGAATGTATTTTCCATCCACTAGAACCTTCAGGTCTGCAGTTTCAGGGTTGTCAAATTCCTTCTTTAATGACTGGGCTACTGTTAGATGGTCATCAGGCTCTAGAAAAGGGGAATTAATAGTCATACAGGTATCTCTCATGATAACATCCTGGGTATCTGTCAGCAATTAACACTCTTAATAAATACGACATCTCTTTAATAAAGACTAGTAAAAAAACAACTCAGCAGACAATGTGTTCAGTATGAAACCCCAGAAAAGCAAATAAATGGCAGCTTTCTTCAGTCCTTACTAGTTTCCTACTCCAAACAAATACTGCTACTAAAAAAAAAAGTAAGTCCCATTCCTCTGATCTATATAAGGCCAGGAAAAAAATGAACAGTCTCAGAAGTTTAATGCTGCACCTGATAGCAAATGCCATCAGTCATTACTGGGTAAATTAATCTAAATGCAAAGTGTTAATTAAAAGATACCCAAAAAGTCAATTAAAAAAAAAAAAAAAACACAATAAGATTTTCTAAAATACTCCCATGAGAAGACAGTATCTTACAGCATAAATAAAGCTATTACATAACCAACATATTGGTTGCAGTGAAACTGCCCAGCACAATAACCCTAAAAGTAAATATCAACAGTTACATGTCTATTCAAAAAGCGTTTTCCATAGACTTATGGTGTTAGAAGCACTATGTGAATGTCTGCATATTCATGTTTGTCATATGTATGTATATCCTACGTTGCACTTGACACTTGCCATTATAAAGTTACTAGACAGCCTTGAAAAGTCATCCGTTGTCTGCATAAAAGTTTTTTAAATCCTGAACTGTTTCCAAATCTCCCATCATATTTGGTAACCTCAGAGAACTACCTTCTTTAATATTACTAAAGTTAAACCGCCCAAACCTCATTCTGAACCGAGAAAACATTTTGTCTTCTGACCATATAAATACACATTAGTGGTTTATACAAATTTTGTGGGTCAGTAATAAGACTTCCTCTACAGCAAATTACATAAATGCTAGGTCCTGTAACCTACCAAGCTAGAAATAAGAGTAGTATTCTGCTGGAAATGGAAAGACCTTCACCACAAGCTCTACAAAAAACCTCAACAAACACAGTTTGATATTGTTACACTTTGTTTAGCATGGTATTTTTCATTTCATTTAGATGTTGTCAATTATGTTCAGGTATACACAATTAGGGCAATAATCATCAAAGTATCTTGATGTTGAAAGGAGTTGGGGGGTGGAGAAACCCAATGTAATGATAAAAAATCCTTCTGAAACAATGACACTGTAAAAGACTGACTGTTCTTATTTTGTACAGTGCGGTTTATTTACTCAGACCTCTGCTATCCAAGTAAGTTATAATTTTAGCCACCAATGCAAAGCTGAAGCTCTTCTTCAAAGTTAACTGGCAATTCAGATGTCCACCAATACACGTTTCCAGATGACTTCTACAGCCAGCAGAGTTAAACTGGATATAGTGGGGTTCAGTTATGAAATTCTCAAGAGAGAATGACAGCTGTTTTTATTTGTTACAGCAGTGAAGAAGGGACCAGAGGAAGGAAACGAAGAGGCAGTTTACACTGACAAGGCACAAAGCCAAGAAAAATCCTTAGCACCCGGTACTAAGAATTGTAATAGAAATGTTAGAACTGCCACAAACAGAACGAATGTGAATGCATAGATGGGGAAGTGCCAGTATACAACAGACAGAAGGGCTGTAAGTGTGACAGATGTCCACGGCACCTAGTTCACCAGATGTTAAGATCCCAGGATGCAGCTGCCTGATGATTCTAACCACATGTAGATCAGGAGACAAACATCAGTGAGTCAGTCTTGACGCCTTGCCAAGGTGGGACAGGATGAAGAGACTAGTCACTCTCAGCCCCTAGAGCGTGCAAAAAGGCACATCTGAAACCAGCAGAGAGTCACCTAACTAAAATGAATCCAGAAGACATGATGAGGGCCTGACAGCCAGCATCCTTTGTCCTGTGTCATCACAAGGAACTCTGCTCAGACCACCTGAACACATTTTTCAGTGCCAGGATGCTGGACAAACCACTTGGCACATATCAGAACGTGGGTATGAAAGTGCATCTGAAATGAGTTTTGTTTAAAAATAAAATAACGTTTTCCTCCTGTAAGGATTCACCTTGTGCTTTGGTACAATGTTGCTACAGTGTTGCAACATTATTTCCAAAGGGACCAAGAAGTCAAGGTCAAAAAAAACAAAAACAAAAGGAGCTACTACAGTCAAAAACAAGTCCCAAGATGTGAAGCAGTGCAGGGAGGCCGAGTGCATTATTCACGGTGACAATGAAGGTGAGGATAAAAGATGGGCTGGGAAATAGTCATAAATGTAGTCTTAACCATGTGGTGTTAAACTGAGTGAATATCTATGAGTATTAATGAGCAATATGCTTATTATAATAAATGGTTTACCTGGAATCTTCAGCACAAAGGTGGTAATTACATGAATGAGCATATATAATAACACTCAGGATTCTTAGCTAACCTAGCATTTCTGACCTAAAACAGCATTTGTAGAAGATAAGAAAAGGTGAATTTGCAGAAAGGAGTACTGAAAAACTGTAACACAGTCTGTCACACTTAAGCAGTTATCTCCTCTGTGAGGAACGAAATAAGGAACGATGTGGTTTTTGCTTCCCGTCTTCCTCCACTCTCCTTTGAAAAATTCCTTAATACTCTGCACTAAACTGAGAACAAGAGGCAAGAGAAAAGGTAGAAAGGAAATTCTTATAGTATGAAGTACTATTTTAACAGGGCAAGAAGAAATGGAAGCTGAATAACCCCAGAACCCTGCTAATGTATGTAGGATACATGTAACTGAATTTGTTATTAAGCTACATATACTAATAATGTCCCATTTCCTTCATAAAAATACCCGGTTCTTATGGAAGAAAATTCTGAATAATATACTACAGATACTCTTATGTGGAACTGACAACAACACACACATATTTACATGGAATGAACAACCTCATTGCCTGAGATTTTAATGCAGTAACACAATTTACATCTGATCTAGTAGTAGGCAAATATTAGGAATATTAAGAATTTCCACAGTTATCAAACATATATCTTACAGTTCTGAACAAGACACCCTAGAAAGCACAAGTGCCTCAACCTATGTGGGTCTTCAGACTGTGCCCTAAAACATGAATTCTGGTGAAGCAGTTTCCTGACAACAGGATTCTCCATTTAATTGTCTAGTCTCTCAAAGATGAAATACAAATACTATTAACAGAATTTCCTTACCTTGGTATCCAGAAAACACCAAGGGAGGAAACAAGTGTTCTACAATGGTCAGACAAAAGCATACAGCAACACAAAAGCTATTGCAAAGGCAGTACAGAAGTGGAATAGAAGCATGATGGACTCAGTACAGCTCAAACTACAAATTACAAGTTGCTTCATTCCAGCATTTAGCATAGGCTCCCAGATGATACCTACAAACAACCCCAAGAATCTCACCTTTGATTAGGTCAGCAAAGCCAGTAACTTAAGTAGCAACCCATACAGAATTGAATTTGAGGCTGAGGAATGAGCTCTCCATTAGTGCTATATACTTAACACTTTTTAGTCAAGACCAGCAAGACAAACCTTAATGTTAATCAAATATCCGAGATCCAGCAACCTGTCTCTTCAGAAGTGCAGGTCATGATCACTTGTGATGAGACTAAGTGCCTGTGGCCAGTTCTGAACACGGGAATTTGGCTCCCTCATTTCTCAGTTGTCTACTAAAGGGCATCAAGGAAAGCTGCAGGGTTCCTAAATGTTCTGCATGGCTCCCTCAAGTCTCCCAATTTAAACTCAGTTTCTCCACCCATGGCCACTTCACAGCAACATTCAGTGGTTATACAAAAAAAGAAACCTCCCCAAACCCAAGGCATTTCCCCACAGAAGTGAACTACATCAATAAAACAATTGTTTAGCACTGCCATCAGGCCTTCGCAATTTTTACAATTCCATATTGCCAATTACACATATGTAACATATGATTATGATTATGCTTCCCAGTGTATATTTTTGCAAGAAATTAAGATTAGACTTCCAATACATGCAACTGTTTTATGTACTAATGATTCTATTTAGAAGATGTCAGAACAAAAAAAAATACTTTTAAGCTCACCTACTGACAGCAGACGCCACATAACTGCAGGAGTAGCAAAGCAAGCAAACACATCATCAGTGCAGGCAAAGTGAGTGAGGTGGGGAAGGATCACTGACTGCCCACGGCATTGGCCCCACATGTACACCTGGCCGCTCTGGGTCTTGGCAGCTGACGTGTGAGCAGAGTGGCAGGCCGCAATCTCTGTAACTCTGAATTTACAAGCAAACAAAGAAAAAGGCAAGTCACTCTCAGAAGTGAAGCTCACTACCTCCTGTCTTCCTCTGTTGCAAAACAGTTGTAAGCATGTATTTCCAATTGCAAGAATGTTTTCTTATCATACGTAGCAAAATTAAAAGGGCTATCAATGTTCCTTCAAGTGGCATGTGCTCAACGTTTCTCAATGAAAAAGCATCTTGGGAGTGGTAAGACACTGTTGCAGCAGAGCACTGTATCTGCTGCAGCACATGCTCTAATGAGCCCCTTAGCTCCCTCAAACACAGCTGAGTTTCAAGACTCTGAACGTCCTTGGTGGTGCTAAGCAGTGAGGTGAGTGGCTGCATTAAGCTGTAGAGAACAGGAACTTGGAGAAGATGGAAGAGGAAATGAGGAGACATTTAAAAAAAAAAGGGAATTTGCATTTTGGCTTATAATTGAAAGTTAATGAAAAACTTTTTCCTGCTTATCGGTAACAGTTATAAACGAACAATTTAAACATACTTTTAATTAAAAGAATGTAATTATTCACACAATTACTATTACTGATGTTTAACAGACTTTCATTTTGAAAATAAAAAATCAGAACCAAACAGCACTAAAAGCTGTTTCTAAGTGTATTTCAGCTACATTAGGCTATCTTGCTAATCCAAAAGTTCATTTAGGATTTCAAAACTTACACCGTGTACAACATTACACAATCCACTGTTTTACAGCATGAACTACTGCTTGTTTACTTGTTTCCCCAGCTGTCTGGGGAAAACGGCTGGGAAGCAACTTGCTTAAAGCTGTACGTACAAATCTTGCAGGCTGTAGTGAGTGTAATATTCTCACCGACACCAGGAATACATATTCTGGCCAACAAAAGGGAAAGTCACAACAACATTAAAACCTGTATTAAAATGTGGTAACATTTTAACTGCAGCCAAAATTCTGGAAAAAAAAAATCAGCTACATTTTAAGCAAAAGCACAAACACACAAAGAAATCAAAACCTTAAAAACCGGTCATGTCTCATCACCGGAGTGAGTTACCTCTTACAGTACTGTACACAGAGATAAGTTTAAGAGGAATATCTCACTTTTCTTATCGTTCACAACAGAAAGCCAAAATCAAGACCTTAGTGGTAAGGAACAGATTCAAATTTCTGGCCACATATATACACAGCTTTACATTAGCAATAGAAATAACCACCCACTAACCATCAAGGCCTTACTGGAAAATATTTAACTTCTGAAAAATCTAAGCTTAATTTTCAGGCAACAATACCAAGAACTCTCTCTCTTTTTCTCCTGGGTTATGAGCTGGACTTAACAGCAGAAATAACACAAATTCCAGGTGTCCAATTTTACTTTTTCTGTGTGTACTTCTTGTGGAAAGTAGCATACTAAAAGTCAATTTATATTCAGAAACAATAAAGCTTTTATCGTTGACTTCAAACAATGAAACTACACCACTGAAGAGAAACTGCAATTAAGGCCTATAAAGTACAGTGTGAGACGAAGCAGAAAATAGCACATTCAGGCTCAGAACATTCAGTTTCTCTTTCACAAGGGTGGTTATATGGGGCAGATTCAAGCACTTTCACTGAAAATTCCATTCACATTTAGCAGAAGAACTACTACAAAAAATTATAGGCCATTTCTTCCAAAAAACAGATTAAAAATGCCATAATTTTTCTGTAGCTCTTCTGAGAGTATGACAACTAATGTCTGACTGCAAGACTGTAAGCATTACCTGTCCTTATCCACCATAACTGTTGTAGGATAAGACTGGTTACTTTTATTCCCAGTACCTAACTGGCCATATGAATTGGCTCCCCAGGCATATATCTGACCTTCATCTGTTAGCACTAATGTATGTGCATAGCCACAGGCAACCTATAAGGAATAATAAAAAGAACAATCTCATTTTTATGTAACAGTAAGTTAATACATAACAGATAGTTACATGTTATGCTATACATTAATGTTATTGATTCTATATCAGTGTAAAAATTAAAAATAATTACAAATAGAGAAACATTCATTAAAAAGGGAAGCAAAGCAGATGAGGTGACTTTGAGGAAAAAAGGTACCAGTGAGGAACCCTGCCAGATCATCTCAAGAGTACAGCAAAGGAATAGCTAGAAATCGAGGAAGAAAGAAAACTATATGACAAATATGAACAGCATGCAGAAAGAGGCAGACAGTCTTGTATTGACCTTGCTCTATGGGCAACTGCTCCACATGAATAGCTTACAGGCCTGTAAAAACAGGTGAGGTCTCCCTGTCTGCTCCTCTACTCCCTGACTGCCAGCCACCCAGAACTGTCCGCTCCCTGTGCCAGCTCCAGTGGACCCTCTGCTGAGATGAGTTACATCATTGGAAGAAAACTCTCCACAGCTGAGCCTGAGGACCACCAGTGCCCACACAAGGTGATCAACAGGAGCAGCCAGTCATGAAAGAGGGAAGAAATGAAACTCTCCATCTTGATGGCAGTACACAACTGTCAGCTCATACCTTCTTGTGGAAACCCACTCGGTCCTGCTGAGCTGCCTCCTCAGGCACCCCACACAAGGTTGCTTGAATATTCACTTTACGACCTATATATGCAGCACATGCTGCACATACAGATAACACAATGGCAAAATTACCAGCAACACTCTTGCTCTGCATGAATTAATATAACATTATAGCTAGATGGCTATCAATTCACATTATATGAAGATGTGTGCTAGTTTTGAACAATCTGTAAAGCAGATATACTGTAAGTACATGTAGTCCACTGACATCCATGAAGCATATGATGTGCTTAGATGAGATAAATCCTGAAGTTATTCACTGATTGGAGGTATACAACTTGGTATTAATCAGTATCAAGCAAATGAAGTGGATAGAAATAGGATCCAAGTCAAACCTACCGGTGCACTCACTCTCTAAACAGGACAATAAATACAGGGGAAAAATAATATTCCCTTTATTATGTTACTCTCCAACACCGACTGTTACCAGCAAAGCTACTGTTTGTATGAACTGAATGTAAAACTATCATTAAATGAGTTTATTTTAAAAGATTTATAAAATCCAAAACTTCCCCTAAATCCAAAGTCTATAAATCCAAAGTTCAAATTAGTCCTGTAAATTTTCACCCGGTTACAAACCCTATGTTTTCTAGCAGAATGTGTCATTTTCCTGACAGTATCCTCTTATTTTGGATAAATCAATTAAAAACTGAACTGAAAAGTTCTACAGTTACTTTAAATATTTCTTATCAGTCAAAACAGGTTATCAGTTTGCTAGTTACACTGTAGCCAGGCTATTTGGTAAAGTGTAATAACCACCCAAGATCAAGACTAACCATAGAATCATACCAACTGTTGACCAAAAGCAGTTGGAGACAATTTCTTCAGACTCCAAATACAACTTAGTCACTGTGGCTGGACTGCAATTCTAAAAGTGATACTCAGTCTGCCAGAAAGACAAAATGCTAAACTGCAGCATTTTCCCAGAAAAGACAACGGGGGTTAAATGAAGAATGGGGTTAACAAAGGCTTTCTTATTAACTAAAATAAAAAAAAAAACCAAACAAACAAAACCCCTGTTAAGTTTCACAGGAGAAAAAAAAAGACCTAACATTTCTAATGGCCTCATCCTCTTTCAGTAAAATCCTGACCTCATTGAAGCCAATGGCAAAATTCCCACTGAACTCCACAGGGCCACAGTTCCTCCCCTACTGACAAGAGGTCCATTTTAAGATACATGTTTTTATTCCGATTAATGGCCCTTTAAATAAAGACCTGTTTCCTTTAACTTTAGAATATGCCTTAGCATATTTTCTCATAAAAGGTTTGACATGGAGCATCACACACATACCCGCTGTACACGAATGCCTTGCAAAGCTGCTATTCGGCATGGTGTTGGCTGATTGCCACTGCTGCCCAGCCCAAGCTGGCCATTGCCATTGTAACCCCAAACATAGACCTGAAAAACAGAAACAAGGAGTTTAGCTGCTTGCTACTATCTACTTCTTTTGAAAGCAATGTAACTATTTCAGAGTTACAATGATAATTTTCCTTAATACTTTCCATCCCCACACCTCTAGGATCTGTACTACATACGTAGACACACAAAAAAACATATATACAAACATACCTATATATATACACATACATATGTGCATGTTGTTCTGTACTGCAAATTGTGGATGCTGTTTCTGTTTAAAATACCAACTGCATGCTCATCTAAAATTCTAAACTTTCATATTCGTGTTGCTTTTTAAGAGTTAGATTATGTAAGACTACAACATTTTAATAAGAAGAGTATAAAATAAGTGATTCATGTGGCTGTTTCCCAGCACAGAGCAAATTCAGCATGAATACTCTTTTTCAAAGAGCTAATTTCTCATTCAAAAATCCTCTAACAGAAAAGAAAACACACTAAACCAAATATAAACCGGAAGCTATGAACAACAGTTTGATTGAGCAGGCTGTTGATAGCTTTATGCTGAACATAAATTATCAGGCTTCAGTATTTCCCTTTCTTAAGTGACATATGTTCTACTGTAGTCAATAGCTACTTAGGTCTAAACTGAAATGCTTGGAGTAATGGAGCTAGAGAGGATGTAGGCTGCCCAAAATCTTCAGTTTACATGAACTAAACCAAGAACACAACAACCTCTTTGTATCTTTGCAACGATAAAGTACTAGAGGGATTCAAAGGGTACTGCAGCAGAACAAATATATGCAATGTACTTTTATTTTCTGCTTTCTCTTGACAAAGTGTGCATATGAGCACTGAAAATTAAAATAGCATTCACATTATTCTCACACTCTTGACACTTAATATTCTAGTTTCTGTTTGAATATTCACTTCGCTACCTATGTATTTTATGTTTCTATGAATGCTAAAGACAGCAGTAGGATGACTTATTAATCGGCACTTTCATTTTTGCTAGAATATAATACCAGCTCTAAAAATCAGTAAGTTTCTGATACAAATGTAACTATTTTTACATATGAGAACATGAAGCTAGCATGAAATGGAAAGTATACATATATAGATTTGATGTGATTTAATCCCCAAATTTATAAAAATCTCCTGACCTTCACAATGCTATTTTTACCTCAGAATTGTATTTTCAAGTAAACCTGAAATTTGATACTTGAATTCCTTCAACTCAAAGCCAACTTCAATAGCTGATAAATAGAAACAGCTGCTGAATTTTATGAGTAATCTCATAAACCAAAAAGCCCTAAACCAAATTTTAGTGAATAATTTTCCCTGTTTCACTCTACCTCCTTTCTAAAGGAGAAACCATAATCAGCATGGATAGGAAGATGTGCTTAAATATGTCAGAATGTGCAGGACTATTCATGACAAGGGGTTTTACAAGCAGTATAAGCAGGTAGATTTGAGGGAGTCTGAAATGGTACACTTCCTTTTTGAGTAGTAGCTCATTACTGACAGATCTGAAATAATCTACATCAAATAAAATTAAGTCAGAAAATACACTTAAAATTTCTTACCTCTCCATTTTCCACCACAGCCATAGAGCACATCTGTCCACAAGCTATATTAACTACTATTTTATTTTGTAGACAGTTGGTAACTCTTCGAGGAATTGGTTGATTAGCTGTTGAACCAGATCCAACTTGCCCTGAGTTATTATAACCCCATGTGTATACCTGGTGTAAGAGAATTGTCATAAAAGAATGCTACATAATATACAGTTCAAAATACATATGTAAGAGAGGAAAAAAGTTATATGCATAAAAAAACATTTTGAGTTCAAGCAGATTTATCCTTTTGAAGATCTAGGAAGAAATGCAGGTTTACAGTTTAATTGTTTCTTTCAAAAATATGCAACTCAATTTTATATAACTATACCATTCTTTTCTGTTCCTCCAATTAAAGGTATGAGGCAACATGACAGCTACATTTATGCTGGAAGAGTCCATTGCTAGTTTTCTAGAACCCGAATAGCTAACTGGACACAAATGGCACTCTGAAGTAAATGACAGAAAACTTTTTACTTTGGTGGGCAGAACTCCTTAGATGAATGTGATTTATATTATTGTCAGCTTTAATGCCATTAAAGCATCTACAGTATAGTATAGCATAGGAAGGAACTACCTGCCCTCTGTAAAGAAATTATAATTGATTATTCCAAGCAGATGTGTTACAAAAATCAATGTTCTGCATGCACTTCAAAGCAGCTAGACCTTAACAGGTTTTCCATTTTTATCAAACATTTGTGTTGCATCAGCACTGCAGGGCTAGCAAGAAGCAAGGTCTAATGTTCTAGGTACACAATAGTTTCCTGTTTCTCACACACATGAATTTCATGAAGAGAAGGAGGAAAAAAAAAAAAAAAAAAGATTAATTCCAGCTATTCTCACCTCTCCATCAGATGTTAACACCATAGAATGATGAGAGCCACAGGCAACTTCAATGACTTTCTTGTTCACCAGGTTAGTAGAGACTTGACAGGGGATGAAACCATGATTTGTTGTGCCATTGCCCAGCTGACTATAAGCATTATGACCCCACGTATACACTTCTCCTTCTAAAATAAAATTTTCCCAATTGAAAAGTCAAATTCAATAACAATATACATATTTAAGCGTGTATGTGTGTATATATATATGCGCGCCCTTTGATGCTCAAGTGCATTGACTTGCTAATGCTACCTTTGCATAGCATGGACCACAAATCCCAAAGGATAGTATCACCATAATCTTAGTAAAGGAAATCATGTAGTTAAAAGAAAGGAGATAGTGCAATACAGAAGAGAAAAGGATGAAATGACAGTCAAGTGTCCCCATTTCAATTTCTTTGTTACTGACGATCAATCACAATTTCTTGTCTACATGTTGGCACTGTTTCCCGCTTTGGAAAATTCAAATAACAAGCTTCCCTCCTTGACAATATGCACGAGGATGCTTGTGAGAAAAAAATCCTATTACGTATTAATAAACATAACATTATTTACTTGTTATTCAAATGTACTATTCACGTCCTTTATTGTGAGAAACATGCTAGTAAAATTAGGAATGCGAGAAATGTCTGACTGGGTTAGACCAACGGTCCTCCTAATGCAAAATTCTGTCTCCAACTGGCAATAGAAAAAAGCTGCTGTTCAAGAGAAACATAAGCCTGGTCACTTTTTGTAGTTCCCAAGCATTTACAATCACTAGAGTACAGATATTACCAGGTACTTCTGGTTCTGTTGTTATCCATGAAGCTAACACCTTTTCGTACTCACTTTCACCTGTTTTAAATCAAGTGTCCTCTAGTCACAGTTGTGCAGGATGATGAATAGCTGTCCTGAACTCATCTTGTCTATTATGAGCATTATCTTAATTTTCTAAACCTAAATCATACAATTATTATATGAGAGCTAGGTTTGACATACAAATCCATCCAATTTCTAAGGAGATTACCAGGATCTCCTTATCCTGAAGAAGGATTCCCTCAGAACTACAAAGTGTGCATCTGTATCAAGATCTATAATTGTGGTTAGATGAGGTTATCCGCATTAAAGTGCTCCTGGGTTGGGACCACAGACGGTAAGGCTAGCTGGAACTGCATGCTCAGAAGGTACATGAGCAAGGAGCTGAGTGAAATTGACGTTTCACAGCAAAACATGCTACATTAAGCCAGTATTTCTGGTCTACAGTAACAGGTTAGATTAATTACTTTATCCTGTCAAAAGCAAACAACCTTCCCTTCCTTCCCAACGTGAGAATATAAATTTCAGTAAACAAGTGAAACAGCCACATAGAAATATACAATATAAACTGGAAATTATAGTAATTAACACAAGAATTGTGAAATACATAATGCCTGTCTGAAAGGTGGGTTAAAAAAGGCTGTCCTGAATGGAAGTTATTCATGTGAATGGCGTTACAAGTAAAAATCCTCAAGGACTAGTCCTGGACCTGTTCTTTCGCAGTACTTTATTATCTGGGTAAGGAGTACGAGCGTCAGTGAGATCTGCCAGCAACAAAGCTCAGAAGAATGTAGATAGATATATAAAAAGCATTCAGAATGGCCCACCCTGAAGACTGGAGAAAACAGTGGAATGTAATTGAATATAAAGAACAGTCACACATTTATAATTTCTCTCACCTACCCTTCATCATCTAATTTAGACTACTCAAAAAGATTTATTCTCATTAATGGAGAAAGAGACAAATGTTAACATCAGACTAACAGAATCTCACTGGGAACACAGTATTAGTCATTTGTCTTCGAAAATAATGTGCTTAATTATGAACAGAAGGGCCACTAGCATGATGTGGATAACGGTGTGTCAATAAGACAAGTGAAAACAAAAGGCTGAGAGGTGATATAACTGGTCTTTTAGGCACATCCAAAAGGAGGTACAGGAGGGAAGAGATACATTTTAGCAAAAGGACAACATCGGCACAAGAACATAGGGGGATAACATAGCCACTGATGCGTTTCAAAAGCAATCAAAAGTTCCAAACTGCAAAGTAAAAATTAAAACCTTCCCAAAGTGGCAACAAGATTAAAGGAGAGCCTGAAAAACTTTTGAAAAGAACTAGCTATAACAGAACTAGCTGACACATCACATTCACCAATGAAAATATGTTGGACTTGATAGCCCAGAACGTCTATCCCAATTCTCTCGTATTACCAGCACAGACCTTTCACACCTGCTGGATTAAGTAAAGTGGATTATCTGGAAAAGCAATATTCAGATCATACTTTACCTTCTGTAGCAAGAACAACATGTGGGCCACTTCCATAACTCAGACAGGCTATCTTTTTGCCACACAGAGTATCTAACCTCCTTGGTTCAATAGTGCTCTGCATGTCACCTGTTCCCAAACACCCACTGCAGTTCATGCCAAGCACAAAAACCTGTTATAAAAGAACCACAGAATCATAATTTAGATTGGAATAGAGGACCTTCTCTAAAGGTCAACTAAACCAACCCCCAGCTCCACAAAGGTCTAAAGAGATTAGTTGACTCAAGGCTATGTCCAGTAGAGTCTTGAATACCTCCAAGGAAAAAGATCTCACAACCCCTCCAGGATTTAGCCACTCACAGTAATTTTTTTTTCCCTAATGCTGACTCAGCCTCTTCTCCTGTCACTATGCACCTTGAAGAAATGTCTAACACCACCTTCTCTTTATGCTCTGACTGTGGTAGGAAGCCATTTATTTGAATTGAAAATATTTTAGTAGCAATCAAAACAATCAGACATTTTTGCATGCAACTTTTTTTAGATATACTATCATAGTACTGGCTTTCAGAATAACTTGATACATAAATGACTAAATATGTCATGTTCGTACACATTCTTGGACAATTACCTCATCATTTTCAGTTGCATACAACACTTCATTACCAGCATTGCCAAACACACAGGCTTGACGAATTAACTTGAGCTCTTCTTGGGAACAGAGAGAAAAAATGGGCCATTTCCCAACATCCAGCATCTTCAGGGCTGACAATAATGTTGCCTCCAAGACCTGATATTATGAAAAATTATATAAAATACCTAAACAGTAAGAAATGTATACCTTTGCACAGTAAAAAGGAAAAAAAAATTCTACTTTTTCAACCACAAACCAGTGTTTTAATTCTAGAAGGGAAGCCATTAAAATAAACTATATCCTGATCCAGAAAAAAAAGTATATGCATGGAGAAAAGTACCTTATAAGATTAAATGGTGAGGTTGTATTTTCACTGCATTCATACAACTTAACTGCTAGTTTACAGAATTCAATGTACAGGATTCTAACATAAACTGTAAGGCATACATTCAAAACTTGAAATTAATTTGTCTTTTTCTCCAATACTAAAATTCCCGTTAAAAGATGAAACCATAAAAAAATCTGCCCAAGGATACACGTATCTTTGAGAAATATACACTTTCTTTTTTTAACATTGAAAATGGAAACCTGAGAAAACTTGAGAAACTTTTTCCTTTCTCCTTTACTTCTGAAATTTACTTGTGTTTCAACAATTCTTGAATCTTTGGGAACTTCCTAAGAATATATGCATTTTATGTAAGTAGCCACATAATTAAAAAAAAAAAGAGAATTGAACATTTTCCAGCTTATCCAAGCACAAATTACAAGTTTATAGTTAAAGAGAAAGAATAATAAGTCTCTCCAGACATTAAAACTAGTCAAGCTAATGTCTGGATCTTATGCAACATTTCTACCGCTTTATTATACACAAATCAGAAAAATGTTGCAGTACCAAAATTTAATGGCAAATTTTGCACAGAGCATGCATCAAATTTTTTTTACTGAAATTAAAATGGCTCTGAATGTGAAAGAAAAGCGGCATTACTTGCCAGATCAGAAGGTAAGTAAGAACAGCTTTTGCCTATCACAGGCATTATGTAGCCTACCATGTAACGTTCCTGGTTTACTTCTAGCAAGTACCAGACTTGCAAAATGATCTGTTACAGAACCTTATTTTTTCTACCTCTGACTGAAACAAAGATGCAAATAAATTCTAATTTGGAGTCTGAAGCATGTTATGCTGGTCAGAAGAGTATTGCTTTTTTGATTAGTATCACTTAATACAAAAAAGTACACAGAAACATAGATAACATTTGAAACTACAGTGGTAAACCCTGAATTAATCCTGAACTAAAATCGTTAAACAAATATCTGTTAATCACACATTCCTTCATAATGTATTTCTGAGAAAGGGCAAGAAGCGTTGGTCATCTTCACTAAAGTTGTGGGTTTGATCACACCAGTTCTTTCCCCACCTCCTCACACCAAGTAACTGAGCAATTTCTGCCAGATTTGTAAGTGGAAGGAAAGTAAGATTCTGCTAACACCACCTATTTGGCAGTAGGCAGCTGGATAATCAGACATGTATGTTATTTGATAAGTCAGTAAGCAATTAGGTCCAAGCTATCCTAGCAAATGCTGTCCTTCATGACACCACAGGGTTATAAGAGACAAAGGACACGAATCCACATGGAATCAGGCTTCATTCATCTGCTGTTTGCAGCACAATCTGTTTTATGTCAGAAGGTTAGCATTAATTCTATGGAGGATTTTAAAAATATAACAATGAATGCTGAAAGCATCACTGATCACTCTTTCAATTGCACCAACAAAACTGCATCCCGCTTTTGCTCAAGACTGACGAAGCCTGAGGTTCAAAACCACAATCAGTGTGTCCTTCAGTTATACAGATTCCCTTACTGAAATAATATATTAGTTTCTTTAATATAAGGGCTCTAAATTCTGAGTGTACAGTAGGTCAGAACCCATTCATCTTAAATAGAATAGGTTTTTCCTGTAACTTCCTTCTACAAAGCACTCATATTCTACTTCTATAATTAGCAGGCTAAAACCCCCCAAACTGTAACATTTCTTAACACTAAAATAATACACTGAAGGAAAAAACCCAAACTACTATTATAAAAAGCACCCAAGGAAACACTTCTGATACTGACTTTTTTTAAACAAAAGAAATAAACATTATCACACCAAAAAATATCCATTAAATCCTGTCTGGAATTACCAGCAACAGTCAATGTAAGAGATATTCTCTCACCTTTCAAGATTTTCTCCATTATATATTGTCCCCAAAATATGAAAAACAGATTGAACTATCAGCCTGCCAATATTTATGTCTCATAAGTGATCAGTTCTCGCATTGCATTGCACAATGTCATGAAAGATAGACCAGAATCTGAGATTTCATACGGTCCATCTACCTATCCCAAATGTGTATCAGTTATGCCTTAAGGAATCTAAAACTTCTACAGTTCATTTGACCATTTGGAAGCTTGTTATTCAGTTATTTGTCACACAGACCACCTTAAAAGGCATCATCATTAAGCTCAACATCTGAATGATGTTTCATTAAGTTTTATACACAGAGTGTTTAAAGAAAATAAAAAGGAAAAATGGGAGGAAGTTTTTGCCACAAATTATGCTACAAAAGTTAATTCTAACAAGTTTATGTTGTTGAAACATTAGGCTGGAAGATGTAACTTTGGAACTTTATGCTAAATTAAACTAGCTTTTTAAGCCAAATGAGCAATTCAACTTAATTAAAATGAATATAATGTTCTTCTAATATTCTGTGACTCATATAAGCAACATTTCATTTGCCAGTATCATTTTTCTACCTATAGCTTTAGTTTTCTGTTTATCTTAAGAGCTACTAGCAAATACTAAGGTACTGCAAAATGGAACCAAACTTCTTCCTTTTGAGTAGAGCAGTACAGAACTCTCAATACAAATTCACACGCTGACCTTAACACCGACTCCTTGAGGAGGAGGAGATTCATCCTCCATATGGATTTGTGCTTGTGTCCCCCTGCAGAGAAAGAGAGCTGGTTAAAATAACCATATCATAATGCTGCAACAACGCTAACAATACACAATATTAAGCCAGAACTATTTGCATCCATGAGGGAGAAAACAACACACACAAAGCTCACTTAACTTTGGTTTTATATTCAATGTACAGTGATCAGTTAGACTCTGCTCTTCTGTATTCTTACTTACATAAGAAATTTTGGACAAAACTTTTTTTTTTTACAACAAGTAACAAAATTAATCAGTGCGATTGGAAAGGAAGAAGTTTCATTAAACACAATACTCCAATGTCTTTTTATTGCAGGAAGAATAAATTTAGAACCTTGCTGACATAATTTTTCAAGATGTTTCTTTCAGTGAAGAAAAGCACATGCGTCAGAGCTTTCCATTTCTGGCTTAAGCCTTCAAATGCCCTTATTCCAGTTCCATTCTGAGAAGCAATGTTAGAAAAACATTTGGGTCTTTTCAGGTTTACTTAAAATTGTTAAAATAATCACTCTGCTTCAGAAAATATTGCCAACCCTGCAAATGACTTGTATAATTTTTATGACATGCATTATCAATAGAAACAGATTTTCAGATCAGATGTTTCTTCACAAATAAAATATGCACGACTCTACTATCCTTAAATTAGTTCCTAACATAAAGCCATGCAACTCCATTTTCAGTAAAACTGCAAAAATGAGTAAACAGCTCTGAAGCTGTGCAAGCTTCTTTTACTCAACAAGTGAGAAAGTTGTACATAATAATTTTCTTTAAGGTACACTGGTTCAGCCAAGGTTAAAAATCTGTTTATGTTTCATGTAAAATTAAATGTCTGCAAAATTCTGACTACAGGCAGAATAACATCCAACAAACAAGAAGGTACCATTTTACTTAGTTACTTTTCAGAGGAATACCACAGTAAAAGAAGTATCAAATGTAGCTTTATAAAACTAACTTACTACTAAACATGCCTCTTACGTAAGACTTCATGTCTTAAGACCTAGGCCAAGAATATAGAATATGTGAAATTAATATGATTTAAATATTATAGATGTTAATTATTTTTAAAAAATAACTTAATTTACTGAATAAACAAAAATTTATTTATTTAAATAAAATCCAAACAATTGCTGCAGCTTAACTATACTGAACACGCACACTGTTAAGCTTATGTTTTAACAAAACCCACAAATCTACATACACACATTGTATTTTATACACTTAGTCTGAGACATTACATGATAAATTCAGCTCACGTGTGGAAGTCCAGCTACTCTCTTGTCCATGTTGACTTTGAGCTTAAGGCTTTCCAAACGGAAATAAATTGAAGCTAAGTTATATTCCCTTTTAACTAGGAAAGGCTAACGGGCCGATTCAGTTGCCCACACATTAGCACCTCCTGCTATCTGAGATGACCTTGGGGATCCCCAACACCAAATGGTGCTGGCAGATATGATACGCGACCTATAGGGTATCCATGCCATGCTGGAGCAGCAGCTAAGAACAAGGCACACAGCCATTTACCATGCTTTAGAACTTAATGGATATAGGGTAACAGTTAAGCTCTTGCTGTTAAGCAATTTGTAATTTTCTTATTTTCTTCAACATACTTGTTCAAACAACAAGAATGCAACCAGTTGATTTTGTGTACACTATCTCTATTTAAACTAGAAAAAACTCACCCAATTAAGGCCTGTGGCATGAGCACAGCCTGTCCAGAACTGTATTACTGAAGTTCCAAAACATTTAATTTCAAATACGTGAGGAGTCCTACTGTGAAACTGATTATCAAGGCTATCCAGTATTTTGCAGCACCAATTTCCAGCACTCACTAGCAATGCTGATATGTTACCCCAGGGGTCCTAAAACTATGGCTCGCGGGCCGGATATGGCCCCCAGGGTCCTCAATCCAGCCCCCGGTATTTACACACACACCCCCACCCCCACCCCAGCCAGGGGTTGTGTGTGGGGGGGGGAAACCAAGCAGCCGCAGATGACTGCCTGCCACTTCATCCACGCACCGGCCCCCTGGTTAAAAAGTTTGAGGACCCCTGTGTTACCCACTTCTTGGCCATCCTTAGCCTACACTCAGCCCCCAAGAGAATAACTACTAACTGTGTATTTTCCAAATTAAATTAATGTAGAAATCTGTTATTTCCTTCCTCAAGCCACTGGATACATAACTGACACCCATGACTCTTCAAGTTCCAATATTTCAATTCAATTGCTTCTGTTTAGACAAAAGCATAATTTGACTTTAAAAAGCAGTTTATTTGTTAGCATAAAGAAAGATAACATTAGGATCTAACCATCTCAGGTACCTAACAAAAGGTTCTCCAGCCCACTACTTTTCAGAGTCCCACAGACATGCAGACAGTTCTGCCCTAAATTTTCAAGGCCAAAGATCACTTATACGTCATCACAATTCAGAAAGTTATAACAAGTTTTATCTTATATATAACTAAGAGAAAATTGTTGCAGCACTACCAGAAGTAGCCAGCTGCAACAAGGCTTTTACCACCACATACCACGTTAACGTCAATAAGTAGTTCCCACACCTCGCCCTGGCACAGCCACCAATCCCCCACAGGGTTTCAACAGTTCATCTACTGTCCAGGTTGTTTCTTCATCCTCTTCAGGCCAGCCCACCCTGCTTCTTGCCTCTCCTACATCCAGGGCACTCTCTTTGCTTCCTCCAGGTCTCTCTTCATCCAGAGGTCCTCTTCCATACCCCTTATTGCTATTTAACTACTTAGCAGGAACCAGCGACAGCTGCACCTTATCCACATCAGCCAACCCACCGCCCCTGAAGCCAGCCCACAGCTGTGTAATATCAATGTTAATTAACCTGCCTTCATTTCTCTATAACTCCTCTACAATTCCCCTACAGAAAATCACCTTGCAACTCCATTCTTCAGGCTGTTATGCAAACATAGACACCTTATTTCTAAGCAGCCCTGTAGGAGTACATAGGATGGCTCAAATGACACCAATTTATTCTTCCATGCAAACTCGCGTATTCTAATAGAAGTACATACTGATTGCCACATATCTGCATCTGCAAAGGTGTTCTTTCTAAAAACCTGTAATTGATTTAAGAGTAAATATTCACCCTGGGATCCTGAAAATACAGACAGACACAAAAAAAATAAAATCATTAAGCCTACAAATAATTCTTATCCGTATACCTTTAAAATACTAGTGATGGTTCATACCTGCCTACTCATAGGAATTTTGCCTCCATAAAAATAAAAATTGTACACACAGAGTAAAGCAAAGAAAAAACAGTATTTTAATCAAAAATTAAAAAGATAAAACCCTGTATATTTGAGTACTTCAGGTAGAGAAGAAAAACATACCCTAGCTATTTCAGACAAGTTATTGAGGTTCATCTACTAAATTTTATAATATGTGTATAATTGCTAAGAATTGCTAGCCACATTTTTCTTAAAAAAGTGTAATTCTTACTTTAGAAAGTAAAAAAGGTAAGCATGAAATATTTCTAATGTATTAAAACTTCATATATATTTTCACTAGCTGTGTTTCCAAAAAAATTCTAAAGTACAGATCAAAAGGAGAAAACTTCATTGTTGTAAATATCCATTTCTTGAGGAAGTGCACAGCATTTTAATACAAAAATATTTATATTAAACCTTCACAAATCTCTTGTCTGAAATCCAAGTACAATTAAGAATCTGGAGAGCATACTCTGGCAGTCTGAGTTTAGGTCTTGGAATTTGAAAGTTCTGACCCTGGTTTCAGTCCAGCCATGACATGTCTCTGGGTAAGGCATATACGTATGCTTCTGCCGTACAGATAAGATTAAGGAACACAAATACTAGTTTTAATAGCCAAGTTCTATTAGCAGTATAAAACCATTTAATCCTAAATATTTAAAGAGGTTCACTGACTCATTCAAATATAAACATTCTCCTAGACACTCTCTCTCTAGGAACTTGGCAAGCAAACAAAAACCAGAACTCCACTTGGTATTTCCTCCCACTTAATTTGAGCATTTATGAATCTCATCTGCTGAATCAAAGGTCTGTCTGGAGCTTCTTCCCCAAGGAGTCTAACCACAGGCTTAGGAAAGATTAGGAGGAAAAAAATCACGGAAAAAAGGAACCTAACCTTCTCTGATATTCTTGATTTCTCAGCAGTTCCCTAGCAGAGTAGTAATGAAATGATGCCAACTTGTCCAAGTGATCTAGCAGGAGAGGACAGACCAGTAATACTGTTAACAGTTAATACCTATTGAACAGGTCACACTCCCTTTCTAGGAAGACTATTTTCATAATTATCTTCCTTCTTCTTGTACAGTGAAATGTCACTATTCCATCCAGTGCTGAAAATAAATTGACAGAATTCAGCTCTTGTCATTCATTCTTCCATTGATGCAGCATTTTCCATTACCAAGAAATTGCAGACCTCGAGAAACAGTAAATGGTTGGTTGAAAAACTGTTAAAACTCCATCTAAAGCGTAGTCTCCTCTCCCTCCCTTCTTGCTTTCTCACACCAGACTGTGACTTTTCTTCTGATGCAAGTTCCACTGGCTGCCTACTAATTGCAAGAGCAAATCTACATGCAGTTTAGAGGCTAGATCCAAGAAACTCTGACAGGCTGGAGTATTTACAGTCTGAAAGAGTGAATCCTTGACTTTGCAAGGTAGGTAACTGCTACAGAAATTTCTAATTGAAATTATCTGAGATAAAACAGCTTTATTGTCTCAATATCCAGAGACAAAACTTGAGTGAAAACATCCTGTCAGATGCCACCTCTCTTTTGCATGATATCCAGTTTCATTTGTTGGCTCCAGGGATGGACCTCAGCTGAAGTTTTCAGAGGTTCATCTATAGGCAGGATGCTGTAGTTGAGCTGCATGCTTGAAACCTATTCGCAAAGGCCTTTATTTCAGTAACATCATCAGCCTCAAAAGGAAATTGGCTGCCAAAAATGAAAGCAGTGAAGGATAAGATGCAAACAACACACAAAAGAAAACATGGGCACAAGAAAAGCAAGGAAGACAGTGAGAACACTGTGTCGTTACCCTTGCTTAGCACCATCCTTCAATACAGATTCAACATGTCTGCAATAAAGAGCAAATACAATCAGGGAAAAACATTTTGGAAGAAGTGAGAAGACAGGAAAGAAAACAGAGGGCATGATTTTTCAACTCTCCAACGGTTTAAAGGTAAGTGTTAGGGTCTGGTGCGAAATTTCTGCCCTAAGTGATAAAAATGCTTTGAAAAAATCATATGTAGATTCCTGGGACACCCTTCCCTCACCTCCAGAAAAACCAACCTTGGGGTTTTGGGTTAGCAAGACAAATTTGACTAATTTGATTTTAAAAAAATCATAGTTGATGTTCTAAAAGTCCTATGAGTATAACACACTACTCATATTAAGTTTCTTTATTTCTCCAATTCTTATCCCAATTAGTTTTGTCCCCCTTAGAACTGCTGTCTATCATCATCATTGATGTAGAATGGCGTATTGTTCACCAGCAAGCAACAAGAATAGAAGTGACTGAAAAAAAAATGCATCGTCACCCACCAGAGGAAAAATGTTCAAAGCAGCAGAAAAAAAAAGATCTCAAATTCTTTTCTCATTCTACAAGCCCTTCAGTCACCCTGAAAAAATAATGTCAAAGCTTTGGCTATCCAACTACTTGACTGAAAAAACACAAAGATTTTGAATAATGTGACCAACAACTAATAAGGAAGAGAAACTACATAACAAACAACTAATGAAAGCCAGAAATACAAAGACCAGAAAATAGTAATGAAGTTTACACTAAAATTATGCCTCTAATAGACCTACTGAAATGTCAAGGTCAGCAGCTAAAAAAGCCTGATAAAGAGGTGTCAATCAAAAAATATTTTCACTTAAAAATATTTATACCTCTTTCTACAAGTGCAAAAATACCTTTTGAAGGCAATCAAGTGTTTCGGATCATGGCAACAATGCAAGAACTACCTTCAATGCTGAAAAGCATTATAGGAGGCCGCTGGAGTCATTTTCACATAATTAGTAGTTTACTTCTGCAGTAAAAGAAAAAAATATAATGAGCATTATCACCAGACCTTTAAGTGTGTTAAAATAATCAAACATTTTGTTAGACAGTCTCTTGGGAACAGAATGTCATTCTTCTATCTACATCTAACCTAATGTGATCTAAATCTAACCTGAGATGCTGACAAAAAACATTTGTTCACATTTTTTAATGTGGCTGATCCAAGATTTTCAGAAAATTACCTTGAAAAGCTGTCTCTTTGCTGAATTGTTAGCCAAACTCTAAACACACTTCAGTTCCTGTAATCCATATATATACATAAACATACTAAACCACAACTGGAACAATCGTTAGCTCTTCTTTATTTTAAATGCTACATAAAATTTAATTTACCATATAAATGATTTGGCAGAATTGAAACTTGTACTTGTTCTTCATTTTGACCTTCTGACATGAGAGTTCAAGGAATCAGCTTTAGGGAAATAAAAGTATTCCAAAGATTTCCTTTTAGAAGAACTTTTAAAAAGTGTTAATGTAACAGAGCAAAATAATTCAAAATAATGCAATAAATATGTGAAAGTAATAACTATTACATTTGTATAAACTTAAAGAATCTTAGTACAGAAAATATTAAAGCTTTAAGAATTTAAGAAACACTAACAGGCCATGAAATTGTTCAGGATAAACCATGTACAAGCTTTGCATATTAGGTGTCATTGCACCCGCATTTGGGAGCCTGACTGGACATCAGTTCAATGCCACAGGAAGAGCATGTCTGGAAAGACCCCTTCTGTTACCATGTAATCATAGTTACTATATTGCATTTAAGAGAAAAACAGCATGAGAATGCACGCATTTTGTTAAGCCCCCTCTCAAGGGATCTCACCTAGCCTAAATTGTTAGCAGTCTGCAGTTACCCGATCCAGCCAAACACTGAGCTGTCTAGC
The DNA here is from genome assembly GCF_023634155.1 of Falco peregrinus. Lineage (NCBI taxonomy): Eukaryota > Metazoa > Chordata > Aves > Falconiformes > Falconidae > Falco > Falco peregrinus. Next base: position 91,364,251 of record NC_073724.1, read on the forward strand.
TGATGGATCTTTGACCTCACAATCTGCTCTAGCTGTTAAAGAAGAAATATTCAAGGTTCTACACTTCTAACACTGTCTTAGATGTCCAAGGAAGGTCATTGTAGCCTCATTTAGACTAAAAGCTTTAATTTATAAAATGTAACCTCTAAAACATTCTAAATCCTAATAACCCCCCCAGACATTACTAAACCACATGGCTTTCTTTTCTACATTCCTTGCCTGCTTCCATTTAGCATGGTCTTTCTGCACATTGGGGCCTTTGTCCATGATAAGGGCTCCTGCCTACAGCTAAAAGGGCTACACGTTGGGTCACCAAGAGAAGAGTTTTTTCAAGACAACGTCTAGCATGGTTCCAGCATGAATCTGGCTGTAGTTTATGCTTCCCTAGAACACTGGGCACTTGCGAGAGCACTTACCATGAACCCAAAATGCAGCACCTGGGCAGGTGGAGGATGGTGCAATCTTTCCCTGACGCAAAGTCAGAATTCACCTACGTATATACATCAAATGCATATACATAAACGCATACCTAATATGAAGATATACACACATAACAGGTATTACATACCTGGAGCTGAGAATTCTGATAGTTTAAATTTTTATAGTTATAGCTGTCTGCATAGAAAGATACAGAAGAGAGAACTACAACAGCAAATAGAATGTGTATATGAAAGAAAAGTTCACCCATTTCCTCTGTGACTAAATGACTGCACAACTGCCCATTTGGGTATGTATTTAACAGCCTTCCGATACTGGAACTGACCAATGTTAAGTGGCAAGACCATTGGATTAGACATAACACATAGAGGTTTCCCAATTCTTAAAAATTAATTAAGAGACAAAATGTTATTCTTTGTGGTGCAAGTTTAAGCATCTAGTATTAAATCTACCTGCTGCAGTAGCTTCCACCAAACTGCAACAGACCATATGCATCACGGTTATTTTACCTCAGCTTTACCACTCAGTGGTCTTACCACTATTCTTGTTTTCACTTACATGATTAAAGAAGCTTTAAAAAACAGCTGCCTATAACTAACCCAGAAATGTTTTTTGTCAATTTTTGGTTTACAGCTGCATTTTCTCTCATATTTTTCTTTGCTTACCCATCCTTTTCCTAGTCTTTATTCCCAGAATCCTTTTTGAGATGGGTAAAAGTTCTTTTCAAAAGACCTTTCTCATTTTTTTTGATATAAATTCCAAATAGATTCTACCTTTGGCATAAAACAGCTTCATACCTTCTCTGCTTCCAAGGCCCTCAGGACTCCAGTACAACTAACATCGCTGATTAATCCTCTTGATTTTTCAAAGTTAACCCTTCTAAAACTGGGAATTTCAAACCTGTCTCTGTTTAGTCCTCTAATTTATTCCTATTTATTTAATCTAATTAAAAATGAGATCCAAGATCACAAGCTGACGAATAAACCGGCTCTCCTCAGAATTTTTCACAGTATCGACTGAAAACAAGTCTGAAGCAATTCAGTGCTTACTTGGCAAGCTTACAGCAGTTGTATGTAAGAACTCAATCTCTTTATGCCCTTCCCAAATGATGCTGTTACCTGTATCTAAGAAAGAAATCCACCTGTGACATAATCCCTGAGAGTACCTCTAAGTAAGCAATATCCTTATCCAAATACAACTCTTGTGGTCTACAGCAGACACCATCAAAAGCTCTTCAAATTTTGCTTTCTCTAAGCAACGATATGCTTCAGGGGTTTTTTATTCACACAATCTCTTCCTGTTACTTTACAGTCCATCACACCATTCACATCCTGTGTCATTCTGTCACATTTATTTCTCATGCCTGGACAGTATTAGCTCTCCTACCCCACATCCAGCAGGGTCATGATTTCTACATGTTTCCCTCACACCACGTCTACTTTCACATCCTACAACATAAGCGCAGCCCACACGGCTCCCGATGGTGCACAGCCACCACTGCTGAGGATGCACGGCCACCACCGCCTGCACACCTTGCTCCACTCATAATCTCCAGTAAACTCTTTGCTGACTGTGCCCTCTCTTTTCATCACCAATGCTAGAAATTTCGTCTCCATGAGGAAATACAATGCAACCTTCCCATCTCCCACGCATGAACAACCCTTGGTGTCCCAAGTACTCTTTCTCATCCTTAAAGCCGTAACTGGCCACCCGGCCGAGCACACCGAAGGCACTGCCTGGCCCGCACACCTGCCGACAGGGCTCTCCCATGCGACGCAAATTTAACTCGCCGCCAGAGGCTGCAACCCCCGCGTTATCAGCCATTTATACACCAGGTGCCAGAGGAAGACGCCCCAGGCGAACGCAGCACGAGCAGAGCAGGCGACAGCGCCCTTCCCCGCCTATGGCCCCGGGCGGGGTGACCGAAGAGCAGCCTAAGGCCGGGCGGCCTCCTCGGCCTCGCCCCCACAGCGCAGGCCCCCCCGCGCAGGCTGCCGCAGGCCCCGGGCCCGGCACACCCGGCAGGCCGCCGGCGGCCCGGCCCGCCCCGCCCCGCCGCAGGGCCGCAGCCAACGCTGCCGGGCGCCGGCTGGGAAGCACCGCCCGCGCTCCCCGCCCCTTCCCCGTCAGCGGCTGGCGCGGGGCGGGAACGGGGGCCAGACCCCGCGCGACGGTCCGGCCGCCGCTTTCCTCAGCGGGGCGGCGGGCAGGGCTCCGCCAGCGCGCAGGGCGGGGGGCGGCGGCACCAGCGATCCCCTTCCTCGGCAGCTTACCTTCCCCGCGGGCCGCGGCTCGTCCTCCCCCCAGTGAGACAAGGGAAGGCGTCGCCGCGCATAGGCGCCTCCTCGGGCGGGAAGGGAGGGAGGGAGGGAGGAGGGAAGGGGGTTAGCGCCTCCCAGGGATCCACCTACTGCAGCGGCAGCTTGGGAAGCGGCCCGCCGGGCGCGGCGTAGGTAGGGCGGCTGGGCAGGCTGCCCCGCGAGGGCTGGCCCTGAGCGCCAGCCGCTTGCTGTCTGCCGGAGAGCGCTTCCCTGCTGCTGAGCTGAGGCGGAGGGGCCGCGGGAAGCCCTGCGTGCCTGCTCCGGCAGGGCCTTCCCCGCCTGGGCCTGGGGCTGCCCTGGGGAGCGCTGGGAGCCCCCGCCGCGTTACACCGAGCCGCGGCTGCGGCCTGGGCCTCAGCACCTGGGGCCGCAGCACAGCGAGAGGCGCGTGGTCGCAGGCGGCTGTCAGGGGAGTGTCAGTATTGCTCTGCTCCTCCGACGTGCAATATTCCCACCCCCCAAAGGAAGTGAGAGGATATAGGTATTTTTCTATTTCTGCTGAGATGTATGCTTAAAACTAAGTGGATAACCCAAAGAGGATAGCCTTGAAAAGTTTAGCTAACACCAACAACCTGGCTGTTTCACTCGGTTATGGCTCTTACCTCGGGTGTGATAATACCCTGAAATCTTGCTGTGTGTGTTCAGTGACCTTTGCTTTGGTACCCAGTGACACAGGCTATTGCTGTGGGAACTGTATGCAGAAAGAAAGAGTTTGCTCTGGGGCTAGGGATCTAACTTTCTATTGAAAATTGAATTCCTTTATCACCTAGGGGAGCTCTCAGTTTTTCTTGTAGGAATGACAGCCTCATAAGGATGCTTTGATATTTTAAAGATTGATATACTTAGATACACAACTTTGGATGTCCAAAAATGAGACTTTGAATGTCCAAAAATGAGGCTTGTGTAAGTACCTAAAGTAGCAAGAACTTGTCCTTAAGTTACCGAAGGAGTATAGACAACATGGTCTCCATACTTGCTATGTTATATGACAGTCATGCGATAGGCTACATGTGCCTTGCATCCTGTTCTTTAATGCATGAAGTGCCTGTATCGCTATACCAACTACCAATGCTCTTTCCTGATGTCCCTGATGCATGCATGTTCTCTGCCACTGACTGTGGTGGTCGGTGGAGTCACTATCTCCTTTTAAGTTTGTCCAGTATTTTTTGCACTTCAAAATGCATTCAACTTCCGGTGCATGCATCTGAATGCATTGTAATCTGCAAACGGTGTACATTTTCTTTTTTGTTGGCTCAGTCACTTTGGTTCTTTCCAAGATAAAACGGAGAGTATTTTTTTGCTAGGAGTGGTTTCTTCATTCAAAAGAGGTATCCATAATGATTTGTATAGAGTGTGGGACAGAAGATGATGAATTTTTAGCGCACTGGGCTCAGTAAGGACTATATGTGGTGCCCAGTAGTTTTGTTTTCTCTTTATGCAGAATAAAGTGATCACTTTATAACACAAAGCAACTTACTGTCTGTTTCCATGTTTCTTTCTCAGTTTTCTGTTTTCTTGAACACAATACAGGGGGAAAAAACTTGCTGGATCTCAGATGCATGTGTAAATGTTAATAATACACCCAAAATTTTCGGTCAAGCAGATAGTGGTAACAAGACCCAGTGAAAGCTGAAGCTGTCCATTTTCAGACTGGCAGTAAAGCAAAGAGTAATTGTCCCCTAAAAAAAGTTTCATCTTGGGCTGTGAGCTGTTTATTGATTCTTCAGTGCACATTTTAAAACAGAATTGGACGTTTTTATAGAAGTTATGCTCTGTTTAACTCAAGGAAGTGCGTGTACTGCGTTAGACTGAAGGTCACACTTAGAGTCAGTGGAACAGATGGTGTATTTGACCCACTGAAACAAAGTACAGTTCAATACAATGAAGTCCTTAAATCTAGAAGCGATGGTTGTAGACCTACAAGCAGAGAAACTGTGTTCTGGAACATTTAGATAAAGGACTGAGATCAGTGAACAACAACTGAAAGTGTAATGCCAGAGGATGTAGAAGTGAAAAAAGCTAATGTCATTCCTGAATGTACAAAGAGAGGACTCAACAGTAGTTTACAGGTAATTTGCCTCCAGTAATAAGTATTTTAAGCCAGCTAGTGGGACACTGGATATAATGCTACTATTCATTTTGATAGAGAAGTTGCAAATGGGGTAAGGCTGCATAAAGATGATGAATGGTTTGAAAATAAGTGATAGGTAAAGAGATTATTTGTTTAGTTTATTAAAAACAGCTTAAAGGTGATTACAGTTTATAAGTTCCTTACAATGAGTAAATATTAGGTATTGAGCAGCATTTTAATTTAAAGGAAAAAGCCATAACAAGAAGCAGTATAGAGAAATTAAAGCCACAGGAATTCAAATCAGAAATGGAGCTCAAATTTCTGACAGTTAAGATGGAAAATGGTCTCCATTTTTTATGCCTTCAAGTAAAAATCTGACCTAGTTATTTCTGCCTTTCCTTACATATGAGCTGTTCCACACCTGTCTTATTTGATTTCTTTCATCTGAGCTGTCTCCAGTTTGTTTTTCTTCTTTCCTAAATGTAATGCCAGATTTGTAACTCAACAACACTGAATGGAAGGGAATATGTGCCTCTCTCATCTTACAAACACTCTTGTGAGTACACACCAGGATTGTATTTTCCTTTTTTCCCACTAGCAATGTATTGTTGGCCGCTGCAGTTTGAGCTTCGTATCTCCTCTTAATTTACTTTTCGCTTGAATTTCTGCAGTTCCCTTTGGTCTTCAGAATAACTTGATTGAAGTTGACCAAATTTTCTTTTCTGATTAGCTAATGTTTATTTTGCTTTAATCTGGCAGGTTTATTTTGTACACTGCAAAAATATAAGTAGACATAAATAAGAATATAGCAGGAATCAAATGGTTGTAAATCAGTGAACTGGCTTACCAGTCCAAGCACCAAGGTACTCCACACAAGGTTTCAGTTGCTTCTCTTCAGTACTGTGTCTTCCATATGAAGTTGCTTATTTTTTTAATATCTAAGCACCAGCTCAGAACACCAGTGGTGTTTCAGGATGCAAGTTCTCCAAGCAGTTTTGCTTGCCTTCACAGCATGTGCATTCTCCAAGCCCACCAGGAGTCACTGGGCAGGTCTGTAGGCCAGCCTGAGCTGTCGTGAGTGCCATGGTGCAGCGGTCTGCAGACTCCCATGTGGGCTTTCGGAGATCATGCTCTTCTGTGACTACAAAACCAGAAGCAGCATAGAGCATGGCCATGTTCTCCAGGACTACAAAGAAAAGGAAGGGCTTAGACCAAGTAGTTCACGCAGGGAGAGATTTTGCTTCCAAACCCTTGGCTTATAGTAGTCAGTCTGCTACACCTTGGTATAATCATGATACCACAAGGAGAAGGATGGAGGGATTATTACTAAGGACCTAAGGAAGCCATAGAGAGTAAGCAGAGAGCGGATCAGGTTTTTTTAGAGACTCGGTAAAAGTGGAGATATTTGGAGGTACTAATATTTTTTGTTCAAAAACATTGAAGAAAATTATCATCTGCAACATCTAAGTGGTAGCTCTGTATTTTTGGAAGTATCATCTCTTCCCACATGCAGACTGTCTTCCCACAGTACCATCTAGAGCTGTCACCTGCCCCCAGCATGTTGAACTCATAGCAGTTTGATGCTCAAAATTCTGGATGGAGCGTGCCAAAGCATATTGTCTTGAATGCTGCCCCTGGCACCCATCCAGCTCTGTCAAATGTGGTTACAGACAGACTGAACTCACATTCATTCATAGATCTCCCTGCAGAATCTGAAGCATTGGGAAGGGTGTCTGTACTTCCTGGATGACAAGAAAGCTTTGGACTGGCATATCATTTCGGGGCTTTTGTAGTTCTCATTCAGTAATTACAATTTCTGTACCTGAGCTCAACTACTGTACTGGATAGAGGTGGCAGAGGTACAGACTTACTTTGCTAAATTTGGTCATAAAATAAAGGTGCTGTGTAAACTTCTTGTTGTGTTGTTTCTTAGCGAGTCTGTCAGCAGGAAGAAAGTGAGAAAGCTAGGAGTCCTTTCAGGTCAAAATAAAACCAGCTTCTGACCTCAGGAGCAGGGTTTCCGTTACTTGTGTTGTGATTTTGGGTGATGACATTTCAGTTATGAACACCAGGGGAAACTGCTGTTGTCTGCAGAGTTATTAGACAGCACAAGACGACCATTGTGACCTTTGTGGAAGCAAAATAATTTAAGTGGAAGGCAACTGTACGCTGATAAGTTCTGTCAACAGACGTGAGATGGGAGGAAGTTTAAGAGATTTAGGGTTGGGTTTATACAAAGTTGTTAGAACTGAAGCAGACACAGCAAGTTAAAGGAGTGGGAAGTTGCCAAGAAGCAGATACTTTAAAAGAGTTGTCATCTTCTGTTGGACAAAGGTCCAAAAAAGCAATGAAACATTTTGATGTGCTTTGAGGTTGGTACATTCCTGCTAGTAGAAAGCATCTTAGCAGATAAAGGCTAAGGACGCTCAGTTATACTGGTGGATTCATGAATTTTCAAACTCGTGAAGTCTGGTTTTGTGTTCTGACCACATCCCTGCCTCATATCAACGGAAGACTTGGGCATGAAGTACCTTATAGTCGCTATGGATCAATACCTCAAGTCATTTCACTGTAACAAAACGGATTACTGTGGTTAAGTAGCTTTATCTTGACAGTTTTGCCTTTTAATATGTTTTTCTTCTCCAGCTGACCAAGATCCAAGCAATCCCTAAAATTCTAATTACATTATCTTGGTGCTGCCCTGCTTTGTTCCTTGCTACTTGCCTTGTTAATCTATGCTTTATTAATAGCCCACTACCAGAAACATAAATAAAATTAGCAAGAACATTAGTAGTGTAAAATTAGTAGTGCTAACCTTTCTGTGGTTATATTTGATTTTAACCTTCTAAGTGACAGATGTATGTGATTTGATGGCTGCACCAGTCAAATACAGAGGAGAGGAGGTATTTCCATAGCTTCTGATAATATGTAGGACATTTCACACGAGAATGTCTTTCATTATAGACACTCATAGCTGTGGATCTTACTCAAATAACAGAAAGGAAAAATTCATTGCCATATGTGGTGGTAACTTTTTTCACTGTAGTTAGCAATGGTTCTCTACTTGAATGTATTTAATAAAACACTGTAAAGTCTGTCATGGGTCCAGTCCTTTACAGTATTTGCATTAATGACCTGGATGATAGTCATTACATTTTTTGATTATATGAAGCTGGGAAGGACTGGCAGTGTACTGGAAGGCAGTCTAATTTTAGCTATCCCAGCAGCATCATGTCATCGCAAAAGTGATAAACATCATACCGGGATGTTTAATAAGAGTATCTTAAGATAGAAAAGAAACATTGCCCTTTTCTTGGTTTTGAGAACATTTCAAAGAAATATTACCCCCGGGTATGTGAGCCCCAGAGAGCTGTGGAACAGCTGTGGAAAGTTGTGTTTCAAGAAAGTTGTAAGTAGTTCAAGGAAAGTAAAACTTAATAAACAAAACAGAGCTGAGGAAGGACTAAAGGAATAGGGCTCCTTAGAGTGAAGAGGAAAGGACTGAGGGGAAAGAACACTGTAGAGGATGAAAAATGCTATTGCAAAGAGGTACATGATCAGGAGAAAGATGGAAGTAAAAGAGATTCAGCTTTGGCAATAAGGAAAACTGCTCTCACAGAAATAGTAAGGAAGTTGGGAATAGATTTCTCAGTGAGGTTGTAGTTTCCATAATCTGAGTTTGTATATCAGTAATACATATACATATTTTTAATATATATACATATATATTTAATATAAAATACATATTTTGTTGATCCTAATTCAGGTCATGGAAGTTGATTAGATGACATGTTGAGGTCCTTTCCACTTTTAGGATTCTATCATTATTTCCATTACACTCTGTAGTTAAAATAGGAACAAACAGCAGTTTCTAATCAAAGCAAAGTGTCTTTCATGTATTATTGATTAATAAAAAGTTGACTTCACAATATCCTAATGTTTCAAAATACACAGTTTTAGTGGCTGAATTCCCTTTAAAAATCCATTGAAGTTGACTTTTTTTTTTTAAATGGAGTTTTTTAAGAATGTAACGACAGACTACAAGTTAGTCTTCACACAGCTGATAGAGCAACAAGTGTAGAAGTGTATTTTGCTTCCATACTCAGTAATGTCTTATAGGTTGATCCTGTCAGAACTTTGTTTACATGAAAATGTCAGTTTTGTTGCAATTTTCTGATAATACCCATTATGCTTACAACAAATCAGGATTTTCCTGGTTTTGAAAGGTCATGGTTATGGAAATAGAATTCTTCATGTTTTTTGTTTTGAGTAAACATTTCAATAGATAATCCCTGGCTCCTCTTCCCCTTGAGTAAAGCTCTTTTGACATCTTCAATAGTACTGTTTTTCAGTCTAATCCTTTTTGATCTTTTCGAGATATACTAACAGAAATAATGTTTCATTATCAATCTCAGTGAGAGAAGGAGCAGGGCTTCACTTCCTGAATGATTACATTGCTTAGACAATACATATGAAAATTTTGCATTTAATTATTTGTTCATTTTGAAGTTCAAACTTTAATGAATGCCCATGTAACTTCTGAAAGCAGTTTTCTTTTTAAGTTAATTCATACTGTGTACAAAGAACAAAACAGGTCAGAAACTAGAACTGTGACTATGACCATTTTCTATAAGTGCTGTTATTCCTTGCAAAGATGCTATTTCTAGCACCACAGACATTCTTTTTCCCACAAAAAATGTTACAGGCAGGAAATGTTTTGGATAGCATAACAACATTTCCTGATAAACATTTTATCATAGCTTGATAACCATTTCCTGTTGGTAGGATTTGTTTTAGCTATTGACATTTTGTTGTCTTTCTTGCTATAATTAACATGCACATGTGATCTGGCTAAGTGTGCTCATCCTGTTAAACAAAGGTTTCAGTGAGTCCGACATTTAGCTATAATGTGATGCAAGATTTTATATTGTCCATTTCCCTTCATTTAAACTTCGTCTGGAGCAATAAATGAAATAGCAATACACATGAAGCACTGAGAACTGGGAATTCCCAGAAAGGTGCAAGTTCCTCCATATTTCAAATAAAGCACTATTTGCAGTTGTCTCAGTGATTTCAATAAGGTTCTAAAATAGCTTTTGATGAGAAGGTGGGACTTCATGGTGGGTCTAATTAATTGTTCGATGCAAACTTGGACTTGAATTGACCTAGAAGAAATTTGGCAATTTCTAAAGAGCTTCAAAGCATTGTTCTTGCAAAGTAATATTAAAATGAGACTATATTCAAGAATTTTACTCTAGCAAAATGTCATGCTTTCAGTCAACAGAACCACTTTTGCCATTTTTGGAGTTACCTACTTTGGTGATAAGAGACAGGCAGTAAGTAAAACTTATGCACAGCTGATTCTAGTTCTCATTCACACAAAGATCGAGGACATATTTGACTATACCTCTACTAAAGAGTAGGTGGCCAGGATGCAGCCTCTGGCCCTGAAGCCTAGAGGCATACCCTGACTCATTTCCAGATTATGTAGGGCTGTGTTTTCCATAAGGTCAGACCTTGGCCAACGACATTGCATAGCTCTTGACCCTGGAGCTCATCTGTGCTGTTTAACATCCTTTGGCCTTCAGATGTAATACTTATTGATGTCTGTGGGGTTTTTTTCAGTTCATTGTGTTTGAAAGTGACTGTTTATTACCTTTTGTTTAAAAGTTTCAGCTCCACAGTCTTCTTCCCTGCAGTTTTTCAAGAAAAGTAAAATTAAGGCATGTTGCTGAAAGTGTGTAGTATTTGAGGGTGCAAAGCCTGCTGAGATAGCACTGAGTGAGTCTGTAGGGAGCAGACTTGGAGCAGTGTTGTCCATAGAGCCTAACGGAAACAGTGCTTGGTGTGCACTATCCCTGAACTGCCCTAGCTACCACAAGCCAAGTCTGCTGGGAAGTCAGCTAACAGGCAGTCTGGATGTTCAGAGGTCAAGTGTTCAGGCTGTATGTCCAGGTATGATGAGTTTATGGGGTTTAAGGCTTTGTCTTAAGTTTTATTTTTGTTGGAACAGTCCAAGGAAAGAAGAATCTGGAGGTCAAGGCTTTAGGCAAAGACCTACATGCATAGGGATGAATTGAGGGAAAAAAAATGATTATTGGTGTATTGTGCATAGGTATATTTTGCATGCACTTCCTGGTCATATCCTCAGAAAAATATCCAAGGAAACAGAATCTGAAACAGAGTGAAAGTTTTTTGTTTGGTTTTGTTTTGTTTTAAATTAGGCTGGAAGAGAGTGAATAAAGTATTCTTGCAAAAAGTTGATCCAAGTCATGCAACCCAGTGGTGACTATACAAGCTATTCAGACATCTGAAAGAAGGTGACATTGATGTAATCATCTGTGTCACTCACTGAGGATGTGTGTGAAAATGTTTGTGGAAAAGAAAAATCCACTTGCATACTTGATTTATAATTCCAAAACAAAACAAAACTGGTTACACTGAATCTAGTAATGGCAAGGATAAAATAGATCAATTTTCCGTTATTGGACATTATCAATAAATAATAAGAGAGGCAGTATGAAAGCTATCTATGGATAGTGTATCATATCCATTATCATCATCTGCTTTCTATAGGGCAGACACCTCAGAGACATTTCCTTTGCCCTAATGAATAAAGCAGTTTTAAGTTTCTAAACTTAAAATGTAAAAATTATGGTGGCATATATGTGATGAGGTGTAAAATTTTCACTAAATCGCCTTTAGTTCTGTAACTGTGTTACTGAAAGACAAAGTAAGTGCTAATTTTAGCCAAATGCTTTATCGTTGGTCTTAGCTTTCTGGCAAGGAACATATAAAGCAACCTTAGATAATGACATTGATATCTCAGGTTTTGTGGGATTTATATTGCTTGACACAAATGTCTTAAAAACAGTATGCATTTTTTTTCACTGGCAGTAATTTGCAAGTCACTCTGTGGGCTGTTGGAAAGCTAAACAAAACCAAGCAATTGCTTTTTAAATACATGTTGAAAAGAATGGTATGTATGATAGAAGCATCCCATTTTATCAGAAGCCAAGAGCAATGTTATATTGTTTACAATCACTACCAAAATGTGAACATGTAAAACTAATTGTCAGAAGAAATAAAACTGTGGGTTTTTTTTAATTTAATTCACAGCATTAGTCCTAAGAGTTCAAATAAAAAGAGGCTTTCCCCTTGCAGTTCAACCCACAGAATTTCCCGTTACAAGATTCTGTAAGTGCTAAAAGTTTGCATGAACAAGTCAAAGGAGAGTGATCAACTGAGATTGCTCAAGAGTCTCCAGCTGCAGAAGTCTCTGAGCTATGAACGTTTGAAGGCTAGGATAATATTTAAAGGAAGTTTCATATTTACTTACCCTGTTATTTTCTAACACTCTCTGCCAGGGAACAGATTTTGTTAGTGTTCAGGAGAATTTGGTAAAACTTTGGCCTGACCCCTTCTGGCCCTTTTACCATTCTGTGTCCTTATATAGAGGATGTTTAATTATGCGTCTAGCTTTTGAGATAACACTGACATGCACTTCTTACTTCCTGTGAGGAAATGCTCAGTGCTTTCTGGGATTGGGTTTTTTTTGTGTTTTGTTTTTAACGGAAACGTTGCTGTTTGTTGATGTGAGGACTATATTAAAGTCAAAGGAACTGAAGATTTTGGACTAGTATAGGAAATGTGATGCAAGACTAGCTGGGCAGCCAGACATACCAAACCCACGCTGAATCCAACATTGAACATGTTTTATATATACTGTAACGAAACATATAGAAATGAATAGCTTAAAAAAATGAAGGATATCATATAGTCTGTACAAATGTAAATTATTATATTGCCATCAGAAATGTTATAGTATTATACTATGTACACATTATAGAGTATGTGTACCATATATAGTTGTACACTGAATACGCTGCACTGATTTAGGGTATATCAGCTCTAAAGATGTGCCATACATGAGCGAAATAGATGGTCATCTTTATTAAACAACTTCAAAAAGTAAAACAAGAATTTGAAATGAAGGTAGATCAATTAAGCAACAAGTCTGGGTCTACTTGAGGAAGTGAACATCCCTAAATTATCTGTCTTTATTATCAACCTTAAAGTTGTTTTCATTCAGCTTCTTCATAGCCTTATTAACCTGCATTTTGAGAACACATGAAGAGGCGAAGAAAATTTGCCTGCTGTATTACCTTTCTAATTTTGTATACCTTAACCATGTGCCTTGTTATGCACCTTCTGTGCATACTTTAAAACGTTTAGTTAATTCAAATAGTTCAATGTCAGCAGATGGCTGTCGAGTCCATATCTTTATACAGTATTTAGCACTTCTTGGAGGAAATGTGATATAGAAATAGAATTCATTATTTGCTTTTAAACTCATGTTGTTTTCCCCAAAGTGTTGTGTAACCATTAGTTCTCACAATACCTGGGAAAAAAAAATAAACAAGTTGCTCGGGAGAAAAAGCTGGAACTATAAACCAGAGTTCCTCAGACCAGCCGCAGACAATCTGTTTTCTCAGCTTCATTTAGAATATTCCTGAAGCGCTCAATCTTTTCCAGTGACAAGGGTGTCTGGACCACCACAAGGTTTTCAATGTTCTTTTTTATACACTGGGGAATAGTTCACACTGTACTTCACAGCATTTTCATATGTTTCTGTAACTGCAAGTCAAGGTGTGCGATGGTTCATCAATTACCCTGTCAGTTTCTCTTCCAATGGAAAAATGAAAATTACTCCAAAAAGCATGAGGGAAGCCCTGCCATTCAGGGGAGCATTTGCTATTGGGAGAGAAACTGGAAGAATAAAGAAGTTTTGCCAAAATGCTCATTTTGTCCTAAAGTCAAAACCCTTTAAGTAAAATTAATTTATTGAAGTTGTAGATATGAATTGTGCCTTAGAATTCAGCAACGGAACAGAATAGTTCCTCTGAAATTCTTGATTTGCATGAAAAGTTAATTCCATCAATTTTTTTAAAGTCTTCTTTTAACTTGTTTGTCTTTCAGGGTTATGTTTTTTTCTCTTTCATTACTGCTACGTATTTTATACACATGTTCTACAGTATTTTTGTCCTTCTCTTTCACCCAGCCCCCTTCCTCTCAAGTGTTGTGTGTCTTCCTTGAAATTCTCACAGATGGGGTGAAATTGCTTCAATCGAATCTTGCCTACAGTCTAGTTGTTAAGTGCCCAAAGCAGGGCTCTGATCCTTCTGCTGTAATACAAAACCTATTTCTTAAAAGGAACAGATGAAGAAGTCCAGGAAGCACTTTTGATATGTAAATCACATTCTTCAGCAGAGTGCCTACCCCAGACCTGTAATTAAGCACCAAGACACAGTTACTATTATTTCAGATGTGGCTCCTCTTTGCTACTTCCTCTTGGTCTCAGCATCATGCACAAGCATGCTGTACGGTATAAACTTAAAGTCTGGGGCATGAAACTCTCCAAAACCAATGTTTAGGGAATACAGGTCACTTCCTAATGACAGTCAATTCCACTTCTTTCAGTACCAGAGGTCACACAGCTTTGTGTACATCTCAGCTTTATTGATGGCTAGTGGTGGTCTCTCTTTAATGGTTTTGAGATAAAGGCAGAAGGGTCCCAACTGGTCCTGACTGTTCAAGAAATGTATCTGAATTGGGATCCTCTGGCAGAAGTCTAATCACACACAGTTAAGTATTCTCCATCAGTGCATTAGTAGTTCTTGTTATCTAAAACATTTAGATCCTACAATGTTAGACATCCTCACTAAGAAATATTTCCTCTCCCTTCTTTTTCAAAACTGATGCAGGGACTAAACTACAAATGCACTGGGCAAAATCACAAAGGATTTGAGATATGACCAAGAATAAAAAAAGGCCTCCTGTGGAAGAGTTCAGTGTCTTAAATACAGACTGTTCAGTCTTCCCCTTTTTCTAACTTCAGAAGAGAGTTATCAACATCTAGCACACTGCTTGGTTATGTGGATGTTGGTTCTACATATTAATTTGTAAAGATGGCTAGCAAAGTAGGATAGTTTTGGGTAACGGATCCAATTAGCTTAGCACAGAAATCCGTAAGATCTTCTGGTATAGGAAACGGAGACAGTGGATTGTTTGACATTGATAATGCGCAGCTGTGGCCTTGCTTTGACGATGTGCAGCTGTGATCCTGCAGCAAAGAGGTAAATAACTTTGAGGGAGTAGGAGAAGAAACCCAGGTGAGACAGAAACAAAGGAGGAATGTGAGCTCACCTGCTGAACATGAACAGCAGAGAGTAGCCTATAGTGAGCAGCGGCTGGCCACATGGGCAGTAGAGTTGGACCAATAATAAAGCTTTTAGCAGTGCCGTACCGCGTATGATCTTATACAAGCTGTAACTAACTAACAATAAATGTCTTTGCTTCACAACCCTTGCAAAGTCTGTGCCTCATACGCCACATTCTGAGTCTATGAGATTCAGAAGTTCACTTCATAGATGTGCATTCCGCTGACTCAGTTTTTAAAGGGCAAACTTGTGTCACTGCTCCATGCCCAAACCTTTCTTACCTGCAAGTCAGGTGTATCATCACTAAAGGTATTCTGTTCATGTGAAGGAGGACTTTAATGACAGAACAACCTTTTAGCCCACAGGTCATTAAATAATTTTAAGAGGGACAGACTGGGGAGCGCGGGGAATGGAACAACTTAAAAATATGTATATAAAAGCTAGCATGTGCAACCAGATGGTAGGACTCCAGCTGCCAGGCAGCTGGGGTGCACCACCATGGCATTGTGTTAGCCCTGAAGTTACTTAACCCCGTCCCTCCAGGAACATCAGGGCGCAGCTGGAGCACATCTTGATTTGCTCCTTCCTGCCAAGTCCCAGGGTCTGGGTGGATGAGCTGCAGCAGGATCAAGTGGAAAAGAAATGCAAAGTTCTCCTTTGGAAGAAAGGGGATAAGCAATAGAGCTGTGCCCCACTCCAGCTGCTGTGCTCTAGTCACAGCCACCATGCTCTTCTGGCCTCCATCCTTGTAGGGGATGGAAAGGCTCACTTGGACAATGGCCAGTAGCCAGAAATTGCTGGGGCTTCTTTGCGTATTCAGCTAGAGAAACTCTCTCATGACCAGCCCAGCAGTTCCCTCCTTATCCCCAGGCAAGTAGGAAGATGTTTTTTGCATCTCAATAACTTCTCAATGTGCACAAAGGTCTAGTTTCTCAAGGGCTTGACTGCATTTCCCAACCTGTATCCAAATGCCATTTCCAGATCTGTATGCCTGTGGGTCCAATGGCTCTCAGTGCACTGGCACCTAGGGCAAAGCCGATCCCAGCTAGCTAACTGTGTGCTAGCACCTGAGAGATGGTCTGCTTGTGAGCAGTATAGGGCAGCATAGGCTGGAGACCAATGTCAGAGCACCAGACTTTGTCCATCTTTGGTGTCCATTGCTACTTCCCTTTTGAGATGAGGTGGACCAAGCAAACCCAAAGACCCCCCAAAATGACCATCTGCAAGTGTGCAGAGCACACCAGTCTGTCTGTATCCCTATGAATGCTGGTCAGGATGAAAAAACTAATGAGAACCCAGGCCTTTCAACAGGGCGTTATCCAGCTGAGCTCATTCCCTCAGGATGCTCATGTCTGAGGCTGGGCAGTGGCTTTCTGGCAGTTTTCGTAACAATGGGGAAGCAGGAACCTACATTCCACCCAGGCCCCGGTTTCAGTACATTAGTCCTCTGAGGTTCTCAAAGTTAAGTGCTTGTTACTCTTTCCCATGCATCATTAATGGAAGAACTATAGTTTTATGTTTCTTCCTGCTATAGTTTAAGTAGCCAAGAGAATAAAACAGGATTATACCAGTGTTGCAGGCTTTGCTTAGTAAACAAAAAAAAATTATTAAGATGTCACCTATTTTTCTAGACAGATTTAAGGGAGCACATCAGTAATTAGAAAATAGAACCACCCTTAGCACATTTTCAAAAGATGTCTTGTTATGTTTTGGAAGACTGATTTATATACTGCTTATCCATAAAAATGCAACAACTGCCTCTCACACACCTTTCTAAAAAAAGCCCCCACCTGAAACAGAAAAAAGGAGCATGCTGTTAATGGAGAAACACAGTAATGTTGCAAGCAGCCATTGGTATTGTCACTGTAATAAAGCTTGCACTGGAATTTCACAGAACAAGGATTGTGCACATTACAGTCATATAAACATGCTAAGTACAAAGTGTCTCTAAGTCATCAGTCCAACCTATGAGATGCTGAGTTGCCAGATAGCAGGTTCTGATCGCCTCACAGTTGTGACCCCACTGACATTTCAGGGGACATAGGTAGAATATACTTGAAGAATAAGTTTGTATAAAAGATGTATTTATGGTACCTGAGTCTCAAGGTTCAGAGGTGCACACCAAACCACAGTCTCTCAAAACCTTAAAAAACCCACTAAAGATCTCTTAAGTTTCTGCTGCAATCCTGAAGCTTAAAGCATTTCTGAAATCTCTCCCTGAACATTCACATTTCTCCCATCCCAGTGTAAGGCTGCTTATGCTTCCCATCTGCCCTGGCTGACAGCAGAGTCAGCATTCCTCCAGGAAGGACCATGGACTGGTTTGTCTCTCTGCCATGTGATGTTTGCTTAGTAAACATCTAACTGAGATGGTTTGGAGAGGTCAGGCATAGCAGGGCTGGTTCATAGGACTGATAAACACCTTGAGAACACCGTGAGAAGGTAGGTGTGGTTTTCCCTGGACCATTTAGGCTGCCTCTGAAGACTTTCACAGGTTATTATGAACAGATAGTAAATCCAGCTCCAAGTTGGGTTTATGTTTGCTCTTGCAGAGCAGTGCTGACTAATGGGGTAGGATGCAGCTCCCCTCGCTATTTTGATGATGCTCACACTGGGCTCTAAAACGTCCTGCTACTTCTGTCTTTCTGCACCCATCATGTTTAATGCAGCTTTAAATCACCCCAGTGCTTACCAGGGTGCAATGCAAATGTGCTACTGGAGTTAAATGGGAGTACAAGCAACATAACTGAAGAATGAGGGTACTTAGGTTGAATACTGAAGCTTCTTTTGATACTTCGACTTTCAGACCACCAACAGGATTGTATAACCTGATTGCCAGCATTTTCAAGATTTAGTGACCAAGGAAGTCCTTCAAGACTTCCCTTCTGTGGTCATAGGATCACCTTACTTCATGCATGAGTGTGACATGTAGGGTGGCCGTTCGGCAGCTGCCATCCTTGCTCCAGTTTAGCATCCTACACACTGAACACTGATGTCATGGAAAGGCTGCAGTCAGGTCAGTAGAGCAACAGCGCTTAATGTGGCTCAATCTTATTTAAGCACCTTCCTTATCACCCTGACTAGTGTTATTCCTTCCAGACAGAGCCAGCCAGGGTGCTTCAGCCATGAAAATCAGCAATAACAATCAGGAGAAACTCAAAAGCCAGAAGTTGTCATAAGCAAGTTGCACTGAATAAACAGAAAACTTCAGCTTTACTTGGAACATGTAAACTGATGTCTCCTTGCTGCTTTTTTTCTCATCTCTACCACAGTCTACTTTTCAGGTCTTCTTCTAAGCACCTCTGCAAAGGTTATCCCCAAAAAACCTTTAGGCCAGTGGAGACATGTACAGTTTTCC
Source organism: Falco peregrinus (assembly GCF_023634155.1). NCBI lineage: Eukaryota > Metazoa > Chordata > Aves > Falconiformes > Falconidae > Falco > Falco peregrinus. The sequence goes on from NC_073724.1 coordinate 91,382,659, forward strand.
ATAAAAGTGTAAAAGAAGGAATAATGAAACCCATCTGCCTCTTCTACACTATAATGACAGCAAGTTAACCATAGAGGATAGTCCACATCTCTCAGTCCCCAGTAATCCTTCTTGGTAACTACCATTTTGTATCTGTCTTAAAGTCCCTTGTGTCCTTTCCCTTATGGAAAGTGTTGAGGGAAAAGGAACTTTGCCCTCTGGTTCAGTGCCTTGGTGTTGCCAGGACTCAAGTCTATGCAAACAAATGTTAAGCTCTTTAGGGCTAAGCAGTAATTATCCAGCTTTGCCAGCTGACTGGTTGACTTGCTGCCAGGGGACTGAAGCAAGGCCTGTGACTTCTAAGCGTATTGCCTGACAAGTGACAGAGCATGCAGCGGGGATAAGGGTACAGATTAGCACAGTTCAGTGAACAGGAAACCAAGCAAAACAGGGCTAAATGGGGTGTGGTCAAAATAGATATTTATTCATCTGGAAGCCATCTGGGCTTCTGGGTGCAAGCTTCATATTGTGAACACTGGGGTGGAACTATTCAAAATTTCTAGAGGAGTTTCTCCCAGCTCCAGTTTACCAAAAGTATTTCTTTTGTGCATTTTTGTCCCCTGCAGGGGCTTCATATGTAGAGAATTGTTCTTCAGAAGGTCTTTCTTTGGCTTTTACTCCTTCTCAGTGAATTTCTTTCTTTCTGAGGAGCTATAGTTACAATCCTATCTAACCCAGTTCTCTTCTATACTCTATCCAACCTCTGAGAAGAAAACTCTGACATTGTTTTCCTCCTTCCTCCTGGTTCTTTGTATCCAAATGACTGATCAAACCAGTAAGTTAACTGGAAAAAATCAGTTACAGTGAAGCAGAAAACCAAACTAATATTAGTTTGCCCTTGGAGATAATAAACCCAGGATGCAGCTGAACTTTTAGAGTCACAGTCTAAATTAAGGAAGTTTTAAATTATATTTGAAGCCTCAGTTTGCTCATTACTCTTCTTGAGTAACAGGAACCTTGATAGGATGGAGTTCTATGAAGCAAGATAATTAAGAATAAAATTATGAACGAAAAAGTACTGTTCAAATCATACTTTAATCTTCCCAGCAGATGCATGCTTTGCATCTACTCTAGGGGAAAATGTTTCAGAGACAGGTGAAAATTACATAAGCCAAAAAAAATATGGGTAGAAGTAAAGCTATGCGAAGAGCGCCAGGCTAAAAGTGAGTCTTTTCATAATGTGGGATACCAAGAGGAGTGTGGCTCGATTCCCAAAAGCAAGGGGCTTCACAGAAATACAGATATCTTCCCTTTTTAATGAATCTAAAAAAATCTGTCTTTCATGCTGTGAAAAGGGACTGGAACTTATAGTGATGTGAGCTGAGAGAAATGTCTGTGTTCCTCAGTGAGTCCAGATCCAGTCCCCACACAAGCAGGCATCATGGGTGGGAGCATCTTTCCTACCTTTAGGTATCTATCTACAGGGTAGACATATACAATCATCCATGTATCCTTTATAAACAGTGGAGAATAATCATCGTTTTGAGGAGTGATTTATTTTATTTTAGATTTTTGCTGTAGGACAAGATGAAACAAATCCTGGTGATGTCCCTTTCTCTCTGTTGATTATGGTAGGAATTTAGGATGGTGACTGGCACAGAAATCCTTGTTTGATGGAGCAAATCCATCGCTGACTATTGGGCTTCATGGGCACATGGCTGCTTACAAAGCAACAGCAGGATAACCTGCTGAAATGTACTGAGCTACTGGGTAATTTTTTGATGATTATAACTTGAGGTTGTCCATTTGGAGGTGTATGTAGAAATACCATAATACTGTTGTGAACTACCCATGATACGTGATGTTTTCAGCTGATTTTCATCAGAGCAAATGACTTTCATTCACACTCAGTTCTTTTTTTACTCCGATTTGTACAAAGAATTAGAAATGTCTGATCTCTGGCTCTATCTGGAAAAGCTGAACACAGTCTTTGAGCACTTACATTTAAATGTAAATCAACAATTTTTCTGGACATTAAAATTACAATTAAGATATTAAACAACATAAGTAAAATAATCTTGATTTCTCTTTAGTGACATCAAAAATAAAAAAGACATTGGATATTATTAGTTTCATTATGTACTGGGTTACTTAAAATGCAGATTGCTTTCTGAATCCTTAAACCTGAAGGTCTAATTATTAGTATCGATTCTTGTTACTGACTAACTCTCTCTTTTCTGGTCATGCTAATAATAATCCTAGTGCTATTTCTCTCTGTTCCTATGTTGTTGGAGTTCCTCACTGTCTACATTTTCTGGTATTGGGGTGGACCGAATTATTTGCTGAGTAGCATCAACACAATCTTTCAATAAAGTGCTGCTGAACTTTGAAGGTTAACTGCCTTTTCCCTATTGTTCTTTTCTATATGTACGTACAATATTTTTAAACACAAAAACGTGGGTTTTTTTCCATAAATGGAGTTTAGCTATTTTTTTCAGACAGTTTCATGTATATTATAATTACTTCAGCCGTCACAGTCTTTTATGTTTTGAACCACAAATTGTAAGGCAGATAGTTGTGTTTGGACTGATGGAAACCCAAACTGCAGTGAACCATGGCAGACAATTTGCTGTGTTCCTCTTGCTGAATGGGTTTCAGACCTCAAAACTTCCATCTTGTGGGTTAGAAGAGAGCCTAAGGCAAAATTAGAAGAAAGAGTTAGTGTGGATTAGTCTGTTTAGAATTGTGGAAAGATTTTGGAGAAAACTTCCTAATTCAATACCTCTTTGTGCTGGCAGTTTTATTTTCAGGGAGCGGCGGAATTGTGTCCCCCTCCTGCAATGTACAGCTGACATTGGCTTCTTACTGAAAATTAAAGCAGTTTACAGGCTAATTTTAGATGTGTTGAGAGTGAACCAAGGAATTAGGAAGTTGTTTCAATTTTGTTGTGAACCTGTGTTCTCTTAGGGATGTCAGGTTTGGTGAGCAAGAGAATCACACATTTATTAATTTATTTGTTCATAGCAAAATACATCAGATACAAGCTATTTCATCATCTCTGGTCTCACAGGCCCCCTGCCAGTGAAAAATAATTATAGAGGTTGTTTTAGATGGCATTTATGCCCAAGATGCTTAGTCACTTCAAATATAAAGGATATATGCTAAAAACACCCAGGACTCTTTATGCTTTTTTCCATCCCAAGGACAAAAAGTAGTCGTTAAGCCAGTTTAACAGTGCCATTAGGATTGATTTCTGATCGGATGACTGAAGGTCGAAAAGCAGATGCGGTGTTAGGAATCTGCCGTGTGGCTGTCCACCTTCTGCCTCTGTTGTCTTCCTTTATCAACACAGGTCAGCTCCAAAGCCCCCCGCAAGTCAAACAGCAGCAGCTATAACCAGACTTGCAGGGCATGCGATTACTGTGAGCAATTTCACTGACAGACCCTTTCCCTGCCAGAGATGCATCTATTAAGCTGTATGTGCCATAATGCAGGAAAAATATGGGTTGTTGGAAAGTATTACTGGACATTGTTTCCATATGTTTCTCCAAAGGACAAGATACTGCAATGTGTGAAAATATGATTAAGAACAAATACTGACTAGCTGCAGGCAAGAGTGATCGCAGAGGAAAGATTTATTTTGGCTGCTGCTGAGAGTTTTCCTCTTTCAATTTTTAATTGGCCCTAAAAATCAGACCAGATATGCTTGCTCTTTGAAGAAAAGGTTTTAAACTGGTGGTGATTCTCAGAAGCTCTGAAATCAATACCTGGTTTGAATTTATCAATATAGGGTATAAGAACACGAAGATAATTTTTTAGTGTTAAACTCCTCCAGGTAATCCAGGAGACGTAATGGTTTCTTCCTGCAAGACCATGAACCAACATAAAGAAAAATAAGACCATGGCTGTAATAGCCTTTCTGGCTTTTCTGTATTTCATACCATGATGTGTGAGTGATAAAGCTGTTTGTGCTGCTGAACAAACAGGCAGGAAGGGGTGGAAAGGCACATCTCATGGGTTCACACATCTAAGCAGCTGTGGCACCTAGGAGAAAAGAGGGAGCTCGTTGTGTCGCTGCAGTCAGGAGCAGCCCTGTTGACAGCAACCAATTCCTGTCCCTTTGACCCACGCTCCACCTGTGCTCTCAGCAGGTTATATAGGCACAATCAAAGCCCTTATTGTCATTTAGGTATAAGCTTTTGATATAGTGGCTCTTTATGCTAAACCTTTTGGGTAGTCAATGTCTATGTCTGAGCTAGCTGTGACATAGAGTCACTAGAGAGGGACAGTGGTGCTGGGGCATGATTCCTTTTTAATGTCTGAAGAAAGTCAGATACGCAGCCTTAGGCATGCCTGCTTACCTCCTTTTACTATAAAGTATATCATAAAGTAAAACGACACAGATTGTAAGCTATATACAATTTGGCACTAGCAGGAATTCTATTTCAGTAATAGTGCCACCTTACTACAAAATTATAAAGTTTGATATTACTATAATAGTGTCTTCCAGTTTTCTTGGAATTCACATCAAGGTACTGTTTAGATGGGACTTACCAGTTTGAATTGAAAGGCACATTGAACATTTCCTGTGACCCTAACCAATGCTATATAAATGGAATCAAATCATGGATGTAATACATTCATTCTGAAATGACTGAAAACAAAAGAGCAGTGCCCACACTTAGAGGTACTGCAAAGGAAGAAATTACTGAGTTGGAGCAAAATGGTTTCAAAGTTTGACTTCTGGCCACAAACTAGCCAGTAATTAGACTGTGGAGACAAATTTTGACAGACCATGGATGGATGTAGATTTGGAAAATAAAGTAAAGGAAGGAGGCAGCCTTAATTTTACCAAAGCTTCAAGTGTATAATTAATTTGAGATTGTATTATAGATTGCCTTTAATTAATTACCTATAGTTTGCAGAAGAGGCACAGTAGTGGTGACAGAGAATGTAATCTGATAATTCACATTGTGTTCCTGAAAGAGCACAAGACAGAGCCTAAGACAGGTTGTATGACACCGTGCATGTCGTGTTTGCTTTGTGAAAGATGGCCCGGTTTGCTCTACCATCTCTGGGTGTTGTCAGGTGTCAATAGCCATAACTTGTAACCCTCTTCACTTATATATGATGGGAGATGTTGGAAATGGGAACAAAATCATCGTTTGTAAAGTATCTTTTATTCCAGTGAAACTTGACCAGAATAGCTTAGTATAACATGGCTGTTTTCCTAAAATAACATTAGTAACTCAAAGGTTTAATTCAAATATTCATACTCATGTGTAAATCATTGCAGCAGCTAATCCACTTAGTAGAGAGGACTATAGAAGGAATGATGCTGTGTGCAATCCATGCCAAAGACAGTGAATAATTATATTCTATAAATAATACTTCCATATAGAATTCTGTATGTTCCAGATACGCTGTGATGTGGCTTTTCCACCCAGAGCTTCAGAAAAGGGGGAGGATGAGAAGTGGTACCTCATCGACGGCTCTGGCTAAAGGCATTTTGCTGTGAGGTGCTGCTGCAAACTGAACTTTCTGTGATTCTTGGGAAAGCTCTCTTTGAAGGTGCTCAACACCACATTTTAGAGATGTACTTTACATCCTTTCTGGAAACAGCCTATACTTGAATTAGGGGGCTCATGTGTGACCTCTTTTTCAGCTGTACACAGGGAGTGTCTGGGTTGCCTTTAACACCGGTGCAGAACAGGGGGGAAGGGGCTGTCAAAGCCATGTCCCTTCCTTTCACACAACCTGAAGGAAAACTGGAATATATATATATATATATATATGTATAAAGCATACTGCGTTTTAAATAAGAGATTGCATGATCTAAAGCCTAACTCACAGGTTCATTAAGCATTTCTGAAGTTTAAGGAAATCCTGTATCTAGCCCAAACTGAACATGGAAAAGTAACAAAAAGAAAAAAGGCAAAGTCCATTACCAGTCTTTGATGACCATTTTGGCCAAGAAGGTAAGACTGATGTATTTAGGTCTAGCAATGGAGATACCCTGAATAAATGAGAGGTATCTGCGCATCTTGCACACCAAGCTGTGCTAAAAGAGCATGAAGGTTTTAGAATCAAGCTCTCAAAAGCTAGGAAATGCCAGAAAAAATTTACACTGACAACCTTAATTTTTCCCCTTTGTACAGGCACGTTAATGTACAGTCTTTAGCTATCTGTTCCCTGGCTATTTTTGCTCCAAAGTTTCTGCCTTTAATCTGCACAAAAAGGAAGAGTGATGGCTGTTCAAGAGCTGCTCCTCAGAAGTTTTGTTTTAACCTGCTTCAGCCTTCAGCCTTTGGCCTAGTTTACTGGCCCTGGAATTAGGGGACAGCTGTCCAAAGATCCCTCTGGGGTCAGTGGAGAGACATTAGCATTCCTCAGGGTTTTCCAGTTCTGGAAGTGTTTCTTTCCCTCTTTTTGCTGCAGTGGGGAGCCTAAGGTGAATAAGTGCCTATATCGTGCACTTTAAGTGAGTATTTATTTAGGTGGAATAAAGCAGATCCATAAGCCTTGTTCTGCTCCTCTTCTCAAAACAATGTGTAATTTCCATATGTGATTTGCCATGATGCATGTTACTTCAGTGTCTGAATGCTTTGAAAATCATAATTTTTTTCCAAGATCCTCTGAAATGAGGGGATAACACAACTCTATTTTGTTTGTTGAAAGCTGAGACCCTGAGTAACATTAAAAAAAAATCTGCCAATTTTGATTTTGGTGTACTTTGCATTATACATGGATTAAGAGGGAACTGTCATTGCTATTGGCTGTAGCTCTGTGTAGATACATGATCTCCAGATCAGCTTGCAGTACTCCAGACAAGCCCAGAAAAAGTGCACTTCATGAGCCCCTGTGAGTGGTCCAGTGCAGGCAACCAGCCAGGACCGCTCAGGATGCTCTCTCCTGGAAAGGGTGCAGTCTCCTTCTCTCAGCAGCATTCAGTCAGCTGAACTGCACGGCCATCTTCTCCTTCTCTTGCCTCGTTCATCAGTCTGGCTCACATTTTCTATTAGTCCAGGTGCTTCTGTTCCATGTCTCCCTTCCTCTTGATGCCCTTCAATTCCCCAGCTACCTCAGCCTGGGCTTTCATTCCCCTGAGACATATCAGGGACCTTCCCTTGCTCAGCTACCTCAGTGCAGTGGAAGGGTCTCCCAAAAATAGCTCCTTACAGGAATCTCCTTAAGGAAGGTGTCTTGGCAGTGAGTAACCATCTTGGCTTCTGTTTGAAGCTAAACTGAAAGGTAGCGCATCCAGCAAAACATAGGTCGGCTCCAGCACCGTGGTGGGACTCTGATTCAGATAAATCACGTTGCACTTGCAGTAGTTTTCTTGTAGCATTTTGGCTTTGCTTGTAGGTTTCCCCTCCAAAGAAAAGCCTGACTTCATTAAAATATTGGCCCTATGGTCTTTGTGTCATGCCATGAGTGCTATTACTTACACTTACCACAGGGAGAAAAATATTCCAGGCTTCAAAGTTCAGAGGTAGAATCAAATATGACTGCCAGCTTTTCTACATTCTAGGTTCTCCATATCAACATTTTGACTCAAGTCTGAATGTTCTGAAAATTCAGAGGTCAGAAAGTTTGGAGTATGCTTTTGGATTTTAATTTAAACCCACTGCTCTTGAAATCAAACACACAGATTTCCATCTGATTAGACTGAGTTTGGACATAGTGCCAATAAACACTGTTATTTTATTTTAGCTAGGAATGATTTGGATCACTCACCCTAAGAAGATAACACTGAAGTCATAAGCTTAGTTAGACAGAAATCAAGAGGAAGAGTTAATGTTTACAATTGCTGAAATATACATATATATATATATAATACCACAAAGAGCAACTTCATATTAGTTTATTATGTTTTTCATGCTCACAACCTGCTTTTCTGGCCAGAAGAAGAGAAAGAATAGATGTGGAGGCAATGAGCTTGGGGTGCATTTCCAAAAGCATGCCTCTGTCTTTGCCTTTTAAATCCCAAATAGTCTAGTTTACAGTACATTTTGTTTACGTGTCCCACTGGTCAAGCATCAGTTCATTTATATCTGTGTCATTATAGCATTGCTATACCAAAATCTTGGAAGGTCCCAGTGACCTTACACGTATTTCATCAGAGCAGCCGGTGCAGCAGCCACCCCAACTCTCAAATGCATTATCACAGCTTCTGTATCACTCAGTGTCAAACGTCGTGATCTCTCTCTAAATCCATCCACACCGAGAAATCACTACATCACAAAACTTTCTTGCCTTTTATCTGGAAGATGCCTTCTTCTGTTCCAAAGGTAGCTCATCAATACTTCCCTTAGAAACATCTGCAGTAAGCTGTCAGCCGCCTTGCCCTCTCAAGCAGCACTGCGCCACAGTGATGACCAACTGACACAGCCTTATCAAGCTGGTGATGTGGCAACCACAGAGGCAGATGAGTCTTTCACACTTTCACTCAGCTTCACCCATATCACCAGTAAAACTAGCCCTGGTGTTTTTACCAGTTGACTCAATGAACCTATATGACCCTATATGACCTTGTTCAAGGCTTCTGCCCTGGGATTTGCTCACTCTCCCCATGAATGAATCAGGCGTGCAAATCACACATAAGCCCTCAGTTAAATAGGCATTTTAAACTCCCTGTTTAGGACATCATGTCTGGATGTTCTGGACTGGAACTGTAGATTTTAGAACTTTAACTTCCTATGTTTTCTTTTTCCATTTTTTAGTTAATTTTGGTGGAACAAATACTCTTACAGCAGCATGGATGCGCAGGCAGATTTTGAGCTCAAAAATGATGTCCTGTCTAGTTCCGTGGAAACACACTAAAGACTTTCTACCAAAGGTATGATATTTATTGACACAAGCACACAAAAGAAACAGAATCAAACCAAGAGTCATTTGAACCCAAGTGAACATAACATGGAGATTAACCTTAATTAAGATCCTTTCCTGAGAGAGGGCATCTGCTGAAGTCTCATGCCCTCACGTAGTTCTTTACAGTGGAAAGACAGGATGGTTTCTGTATTGAAGGTGGAGCTGAGAAGAGCAGTCAGTTATAGTCTTTAGCAAAACAACACCTGAAGGAGAAGAGAGGACTGCAGAATTAGAGATGTGTGTATAGAAACACAGCTCAGGTAGATAGTTTCAAGCCATGGCAGTTACAGATGGGGATTCCCAGCTAATATCTGGGATATCCCAGATAGCTGATCCTCTGGTTCCTAATGATCAGGCTAGTTTGAGCTATGCTGTGGCTCATCTGGTCTGATCTTTCTCCTGTATCACTCTATTAGCAGACAGGACAAGCTGCAGCTGTTGTATCTCCTTGTTGCACTAATGTCATGCAACATCTCCCTCCTAAGTGACGGGTAGAGACTCCAAGTGTCCAATATACACCTGAGTGGTGACTGTTGTGTCAAAATACAAGGTTTCATAATGTCCAAAATGTTCATGAACCCCACAGTACAATAAAGGTATTGTGAAGAGTTACTTCTCAACATGCCAGCCAGATCAATGCAGTCTCCCACTTTTGCTCTCCCATCTGGAAATGGTTTCTCATGTGCACTACATGTCTACTGCATGTGGCAAAGGAAGAAAACCCTCATCATTTTCCCTCCTCAAAGCATACCCCGCAACAAGCTACAGTCACACACCCCACTGTAATTCAGGGCGCTTCTGTCAGTCACCCTCAGTGCCTTGCTGTGGCCCTCCCAGAGACAGGGAAAGGGTGAGCAGCAGCTGCCTAAGTCGGTCCTGATCATCGGGGGACCTCATTCAGGGACTAGGTCATATGAAAAATATGAATAAAACCAGGATAAAACCACTTTTAAGTATTTTTAGTATCATCAAGGCTTGGAAAAGTGGAGAGCACTCTTCATTGAAATGTGTCTTTGCAATTCATAAAAATCCTGTATATGAGAAATGCCCTTTTACACTTTGTAAACTAGGCTGAGCTGCTTTTTATGCTCCACTGAACTTTTTTGGGGTGCATGTTTTATTCCTCTTCTAGATGGCGCCAGTGTCTCATTACTGAGACGACGCCTTTCTCTTCATAGCTCTTAGTTTCATAATTTTATTTTAACCACTGCTTGTGTAAAACCAATGAAATACTAAAAAAACAAGACCCGGGTTTGCATCCCTTTATGCTAACTCTTCTCAATTGCTATTATTCTTCACACAGTCTTAACTTTATGGTATGAGACGCTTTTTACAGATGTTTATTTTTTTCATGTCTTTTACACCTGTTTTATGCTTTATTACTGTTATATGGAACATGCCAGTTTACATGAAATGCAAAAGAAGATTATTAATTTTACTCTAATTTTTCTGTACTCCTGGGCCCTCAGGAAAGCAACCCTGTAGTAACAGACACTCTCTAAGAGCAGAGTAGAGCCTATGTGTACCAAGGCATCCCAGTTCATGTGTAAGGAAGAAATCAGGGATGCTGCTTCATTCACCTCCCTACAAAAAATGTTTTGTGGTGCTCTTTCACATGTAGCTGCTGCTGTTCAGTTTGTCTTCTATATGCCAGTGTAGGTTTTTTGTTTGTTTTAAATAAAATGCCTAATGTCAGTTGGTTCTTCCTACAGGACAAATGTCTCTCATTACAAAGAAATTACTTTTCCCACACTCCAGCTGTTTCAAGAGTAGTTGATGGCTTTTACTTTCAGATGCATCATGCAAAGACCCAATAAAAGGAGCTGTTAGGTGTAAAGAGCTGTTTTTTTAATAACACTTTTTATTACAATGGTATTGTTGCTTTGTCAAGTCTAGACCAACTTTTCTGTTGTTCTACCCACCCTGGCTAACCGATTTTTTTGTTATATTGCTCTGCTAGTCAACATCCTTATCTGTCACAAGGTTTTCTACAGCATGAATCATGCAGAACCCCAAGGGCCCTCTGTGTAACTGGGATTTTCTAGCTTTTCAAGTGGGAATGCTGAAAGATGAAGGAGGATTTTGCAGCATACCTGAAAATTAATCACAGTTTTTATAATTTTGATTTCCTTCAGGATCTCACTGGCAACCTTGAACTGAAAACACCTCTCTGTGACTCCCTGTTTTGGTGACTTGCTGAGATTTGTTTCAGCAGCAAGCAGCTGCCTGGGTGGCAGGAGCTGAGTGGGTGTCTGTGCCCTGGACCTGAAGCTTTTCTGCCTGACTTCTAGGGTGGGTGTTGCTCTGTACCTTCAATATCTTAATACCACATTTTTGGTAGTGCTGAGGGTCTGCTGTTTGCAGCCCTGCAGCCTGCATTTTACTCACAGCTCAGCAACCTCTCACCAAAGCTGTTGTGGCAGCATATTTCAGAGCTTCTGAAGCAGTGGTTTTCCCTTGTTAGTCTCATGCTTTTGTTATTTTTCATGCTCTTTTCATGGCGTTGCACCTTCAAACCCAGATACTGTTATGACAGTTTTTCACAGGAAACAACTACCACTGGTGTGACACTGCCACATTATTTCCCCTCTTCCTTACCTTTCATTTTGTGAATTTTTAGTTTATATTAAAGAAAACCAAAAAATAGTTTGTAATGAAGTAGATAGAAGTAATTTGAATACTCAGTAAATATTGTCCAATAATATACATGCAATGCTTGCACCTAATGGGCATATACCCGTCAGCACTAAGAGTCTCATGAATGGAAACAAGTAGTAGTAGGGTATTCAAGTGGGTTTCGATGACGTGTGTGTAGCTGTAGGGAAATAACACATTCATCATTGCTGCCACCTGATGCACTCAATAAGAGACTCAGAGAAAGATGCTCATCTGGGTCCCCATCACTGCTTTTTCTGGCCAGTCACTTGGAGAGTTTTTACTTCCCCCCTCGCTCTCTCCTGTGGTTTTTTTTTTTTCATTTTGTTTTGTTTCTTCCTAAGGTAACTTTCAGCATTAAATTGGATGTAAGCCATCAACTGCAGACCCTGCAAATAAAACTGCATGTGCACCTCTCTGAAGATCCTTTGTGCATCATGGGGAACCTACAGTCTTCTACCATCCTGCAGCAACACTGTGATGCCCCTAAAAATAGCCCACTTGCTCCCAATTGTATGTCATAACATGACTCCCTGGTCTCTCTTTTGACATATATTATATATATAGAGAATACATATGTGTATAAAAGGTAGTTTTGAGTTCAAACTGAAAATGGCTTCATTGAGGAATTTTACTCCTTAAGCTACTTCAGTAAACAAAAGGTGCTGTTTTAATCCAAATGACTACAAAGTGTCATATAAGCCAGTCTACAGGTAACGACTTGCTTTCTTCCTTGAACAGGAACTGGTGGGGACTTTAGCAAACTCCGTACATATAAATCAAAGAATGCTCACACCCAGAACTCACACAGAATTCAGTAGATTACTGGAAAGGTTAAAAAAACCCTTAATCAAATAGCAAATGGCAAAATTATATGACAAATAGGCATCCAAAGAACTCATTAAGAGCTAGTGCAAGAACCAGCATGTCTGTAATTCTGCTCTCCCTATTCACTCAAGACCAAATCACTTTGCAAGAGGACTGACACCTCTTGGAGAAGTAATTCCAAGTCAGTTTTTAGGTATTTTTAGTGTTTTTATAAAATGATCGCTCCTTTTTCCAAACACACAAGGGAGGAGTCTGATCTTTTCAAAGATGAACTGAAGCTTCACTATGAACAGATCTGTCTAACAGAGGCTTTGCCATCCTGTGGCTTGCATTACATGAAATCTGTTAAGAAAAGCTATTAAAGCCAGATATAAGAAGGGGAAAGAGGTTTGTGGCTAATGAATTATCCAATTTTATGTGAAATATTTAGGCTTATGGGCACTGTGGCTGCATGTGCAGGCATTCTGGCTGTATTTACACTGGTACCATGCTGCTGGCAGTACCCCGGACTGAACCCTGCCCCATCCCTGCTGTCCCAGTGCTGCCACACACCAGGGTGGCTGAGATCCCAGCTCCTTCTGTCAAGGACAAGCTTTCCCAGGCAGGACACAGCTGGCATATCTGGTCGTGCTCAGACCTTGCACCACCCTGCCAGAGCACGTCCTGCTTCAGTGCTGCTTCAGTGCCAAGGGATTCAAATTCATCTCACAACAGGTATGTGCCTGAAGAGCTTTTATGCTTGAGTAGCTGCTGTTCACAGCCACAGCCTGTCCTGGCTTGAATGTGTGTCATCACCCTTCCCGCATCTTGGCAGGAGCAGCCCAGATGTATAGACTGTCCTTTGGGGCACAGAGTATTGCAGCACACCATCAGATTTAGATGATACGTGGAGATAGAAAACCCAGACAAGGACAATCTTAACAAGAAACCCTGATTTTGCCCTGATGATTTCCACTTGTGTGTGGGTTGGGTGTACGGCTATCCAATGTCTCCTGCATATCCCACCTGGGCACACGGGGTAGCGTGCATCTCTCTTTGGAGGGGCACAGTGAGGTCTGTCGGGCCGTAGCCATCAAAGCTTCTTTTGACATTACCTGTCTCCTACTGAATTGCCCTGGGCTAGCTCCCCTTGTGTGCTCGCTGTCTGAGGATGCCAGGCTGCACACAGAGGCTTCTGTAGAGCTTTCTCAGGAGACTGCCTATGAGAGCTTTGCCTGCACCGTCTGTGAGTAAGGACAGCAGAGGTGTTAAGCCTGGCAGCAGAAGCAGAAATAAATGTGTGTGGCTTGACTACGTGTGCCTTGCATCCTGAGTCATTGTACTAGAGCTCCCAAATCCTGCCCTGCTCCTTCCTCACACCCAAGTATAAATCCCCAAGGATAGTCATCCCCCCTCTCCTGTAGCCTAGGCGAGTGGTCTGTAGTGTCTGGGGGTGCTCCCGAGTTGTGCTGCTTTTGTCTGAGGCTCGTAAGCTCCTTCTGTGGAAGAAAGCGTCCAGGCCTTTACTCCATGTCAGAAGAAGTCATCAGTGTGCTGGTGATTTGGCTGTGAAGTTTGAGTTCTCTCTCCTCTGTGACAGCAGGAAGCCACCTCAGTGAAAAAAAAAAAGGATCTGGTGTGCTGAGGCACAATATGAGCTAATGGGGATGGATTACGCACTTTCCAGCACTAAGTTACGTATTAAAATTTTACTCAGAAGCTGTACCCACTTTTTATCAATTATGTTAGTAGATGCTGGACAAGAGGCACATGACTCTTAGATATAGCTTGGACTAAATTTACTTTCAAACATTGACATTATAAAGTTCTTCAGAAACTGCATGATGGTAACAATCCATTCTTAAAACCAAGAAAGAAGAAATATACAATGACAAGTGGAAACGTGAAGGTTTGTATTCTTCATGTCAACATCTTTTCTGAGATAAAACCAAAACATGTAATAGCTGCTAGGATATAATGCACTTATTGACCAGGTCAGGAAAATTAGAGTTCTCAGGACTACCTGAGTAATCCAAAAATTGTTTTAGGCTGTCTGTTCTTTTCATCAGAATTAACTGCAGGTATCAATTCTTTTTTATTTCTGGTTCCTGTAGAGGGTGTTGAAGTACTTCTCAGTGCAGTCTCTGCATATGTTTATTTTGCTAGTTCACAAAACTGCAGATATACTAAAACACATCTCCTGAAATCATAACACTGCTTCTAGTTCTTTGCTCAAATCAGCATGGAGACTTGTTTTTCAGATTTTTCCCCTCTGCCTACATGGAGATATTATTGAACTGGAGATCTGAAATGCAAGCACCACTTTATTAAGTCCACCATCCACCTTTTTTGCCCTTTAAAATCAAACTGCCACAGTTTAGTTTTGTTGGAGCACTCAAGCTCTGTTGAGGGTTCAAGGGGCTGCAGGACTCCTGGGCTCCTTTCTGACACCAGTAGAAAGTGCTGGCTTGAAGACTGTCCTTTCTGCCAGTCAGAGACTTGTCACCTCTCAGATCATCCTTGACATATAATATCTCACCCACAATAAAACTAGCAAAGCCCATCACTCTTCATTAGCACCTGGTAAGGAGAGAGAGCAAACACTTAATAAATGTTTGTGACATTGCCCTCAAGTCTCACTGTGATGGCTTGGGAGCTGACATGTTGGACACACTTATATTTTTTATATTTTATATTTTATAAAATTACTTGCAATAGAATGGAACTGGAGGGACTATTTAAGGTGCCATATAATTTACCCATAGTTAATAACCAGAAACACCTGCATTTAAAATGAAAATACTGCATTTGAGAACCAGCATCCCTACACCTTAACTAACATCTCTGTACTTTATAATCTTCATCTCCCTGGATACTTCAAGTAGGCAGTGCTGTTACCAGTACACCAGACTGTGGGAAAGAAGTGCTGTAAGTGAAAAGTCTTCTAGATACTTCCTTAAATAGATGTATTTTAGCTATTTCTTGGTATTCTCCAGACTTTTTTTCTATACCTTTATGAGGATGACCATTTAGTAGAAGTTCTTTCCACTGGTAGTCTGGAAAGGCAAGCTCTACAAAGTGCCTCAAATACTACTTTCTTCTGGCGTACGATCATTAGAAGGGCCAAATCCCAACTAGAACTTAATCTAGCTACTGCCATAAAAGACAATAAAAAATGTTTCTATAAATACGTTAGCAACAAAGGAGGGCTGAGGAGAATCTCCATCCTTTATCGGATGCGCTGGGCAACATAATGACAAAGGATGAGGAAAAGGCTGAGGTACTTCATGCCTTCTTTGCCTCAGTCTTTAATAGTAAGACCAGTTGTTCTCAGGGTACCCAGCCCCCTGAGCTGGAAGACAGGGACAGGCAGCAGAATGAAGCCCCCATAATCCAAGGGGGAATGGTCAGTGACTGCTACAGCACTTAGACACATGCAAGTCTGTGGAGCCAGGTGGGATCTACCCAAGGGTACTGAGGGAGCTGGTGGAAGTGCTCAAGGAGCCACTTTCAATCATTTATCAACAGTCCCAGCTAACTGGGGATGTCCCAGTTGACTGGAGGCTGGTAAATGTGATGCCCATCTACAAGAAGGGTGGGAAGGAGGATCCAGGGAACTAAAGGCCTGTGAGTCTGACCCCAGTGCCAGGGAAGGTTATGGAGCAGATCATCCTGAGTGCCATCACATGGCATGTACAAGATAACCAGGTGATCAGGCCCAGCCAGCATGGGTTTATGAAAGGCAGGTCCTGCTTGACGAACCTGATCTCCTTCTGTGACAAGGTGACCCACTTAGTGGATGAAGGAAAGGCTGTGGATGTTGTATACCCAGACCTTAGTAAAGCCTGTGACACCATTTCCCGCAGCATTCCCCTGGAGAAATGGGCTGCTCATGGCTCGGGCAGCTGTGCTCTACACTGGGTAAAAAGCTGGCTGGAAGGCTGAGCCCCAAGAGTCGTGGTGAATGGAGTTGCACCCTGCTGGTGGCCGGTCACAATTGGTGTTCCCCAGGGCTCAGTACTGGGGCCAGTCCTGTTCGATATCTTTATTGATGGTATATTTTTCTAGTCTAACATATTAAGTTTAGGTATATACTTGCACTGTTACTAAAACACATCCTGAACTACACAGCTTCAGCCAGCTTTCTCTCCACCACAGAGCAACCACCAAATACTCAGCGACACAGGATCTTTTTTTAACACTGTGGTTGTAACAACTGACTTCATCTAACAGATTCATGTCTGCCTCGGGAAGCACCAGCGCAGGAGCAAGACTGTGCTCCCAGTACCATCTCAAACTGGCTGATTCATGCTTGGAAAGAGATACAGGGAAGGCAGATCTGGCTGGGAACTTTTGCTACCTGTATGTGCTACAGGCAGAGGCTGCCAATTTGGGGGTGAAGTAGCAGAAATCTTTAGTGGTGGCAGGTTTGAGTGGCCTTTTACAGTGTGGCTGTAGCACTTTCATAGGCCTAGGGCACAAAAATCCTGTGTAGCAGCCCTTGAGGAGACACAGTATAGCCCTAAAAATTAATGAGAAGCCAAGGAAATAGTTTTTGTTCCCCACCCCTGCTAGTGAATGGAGTCACATCCAGCTGGTGGCCGGTCACAGGTGGTGCTCCCCAGGGTTCTGTGTTGGTGCCAGTTCTATTTAATATCTTTATCAATGATCTGGATGAGAGGATCGAGTGCACCCTCAGTAAGCTGGCAGATGACACCAAGTTGGGTGGGACTGTTGGTCTGCTTGAGGGCAGGAAGGCTCTACAGGCTCTGGGCAGGCAGGACTGATGGGCCGATGTCAATTGTATGAAGTTCCACAAGGAGAAGTGCCGGGTCCTGCATGGGGTCACAGCAACCCCAGGCAGCACTACAGGCTGGGGGCAGAGCGGCTGGGAAGCTGCCCGGTGGGAAAGTGCCTGGGGTGCTGGTCAAGAGCCGGCTGGACAGGAGCCAGCAGTGTGCCCAGGTGGCCAGGAGGGCCAGTAGCATCCTGGCTGGTACCAGGAACAGTGTGGCCAGCAGGACCAGGGCAGTGATTGTCCCCTGTACTGGGCACTGGTGAGGCCACACCTCGAATCCTGTGTTCAGTGTTGGGCCCCTCACTGCAAGACAGACACTGAGGTGCTGGAGCGTGTCCAGAGACGGGCAGCGGAGCTGGTGAAGGGTCTGGAGCACAAGTCTGGTGAGGAGCGGCTGAGGGAACTGGGGCTGTTCAGCCTGGCGAGGAGGCAGCTCAGGGGAGACCTTACTGCTCTCTGCAACTACCTGAAAGGAGGGTGTAGGCAGGTGGGGGTCGGTCTCTTTTCCTGAGTGAAAAGTGATAGGACCAGAGGAAATGGCCTCAAGTTACACCAGAGGAGGTTTAGACTGGATATTAGGAAAAATTTCTTCACTGCAAGGGTGGTCAAGCATTGGACCCGGCTGCCCAGGGACATGGTGGAACCACCATCCCTGAAGGTGTTTAAAAAATGTGTAGATACAATGTTTAGGCACATGGTTTAGTGGTGGACTTGGCAGTGCTGGGTTAATGGTTGGACTTGATGATCTTAAAGGTCTTTGTCAACCTAAATGATTCCATAATGAGACAACAGTCCAAATTTGTTCCAGAATTAATGACCTTAGATTTTATTGACTTTCATTATTTTCCCATATGGTGAGGCCATGATGTTCAAGTGTACCAGAAATGAATTCATACTGATTCACTTCAAAGAACCTGTGTTACTGCATAGGTAAGTAATTTTGCCTTAAAAAGAGAGCCTTCCCTGTTCAGCCATGCATACACTAGACATCTGCAGAGTTTTAGCTTTCTGATTGCTTAGATCAAAGTCATTAAGCCGTTTCCTGAAGGCTTTTTGTTGCTTTTGCTAATAAGTTGCTAAGGACAACCAGCCTTCAAACAAAAAACATCCAGGTGGATTTCAGTAGATAAAGATTTGGTTTAGAGTAGGTAGCCCAGCTCCTCACAGTCAGATGCACTCTAAAATAACTCAGGCTGGTCCTTCAGCTTCTTTGGGGAATTTTAGAATGATTTATGTAAGAAAGTCATTTGCACCTTGTAAACTTGGGGTTTTGCACGTACCCTGATTAGTGAAATAACACTCCATCACCTGACAAGAGGTGCAGCCACAAAGACAAGGCACAGAAGTGTTAGTTCAAGCCTTGCGCTGGAGTCAAAATGAATGTTACATCAATAAAATATGTGGTCTTTCAGATTGGAGAGGCAAAGATGGATGGGTTATAAGTCTAGCCATTACTTTCCTTTGTGCACTTTTTACTAGTACTTCTGGGATACCTTACTCACCCCAGCTCCACAGGTTACCTTGGCTCAGGCAAATTATTCTTTAACTAGACTCCAAGCAGTGCCCTGTGTCAACAGACAACTGTTTGTGCATCACCAGAAACAAAGTATAAACCAGGCACCCTTTATATTAACAGGCATATTGTCTACCAGTATCCTGAGATTGTTGTTTTCTTTGTTGCAATGGAATCAAACAAGGTCATAGCCCTGGTGGTGGTCTCCAC
Source organism: Falco peregrinus (assembly GCF_023634155.1). Classification (NCBI taxonomy): domain Eukaryota; kingdom Metazoa; phylum Chordata; class Aves; order Falconiformes; family Falconidae; genus Falco; species Falco peregrinus. Next base: position 91,401,492 of record NC_073724.1, read on the forward strand.
AAGTTCATTGCACTAAGGGTAAAAGGGAATAGGGACTCACTAATTCATTCATCACCATTGATTTGACATGCAATTTATTAATGTCTGCCACAAAAGCTTTGGCTGAGTATCTCCTCTCCTGGACATCTCCACATAGCTTTTCTCTCTTTTGCCTTTAATAGGAAATGTTTCAACCCCTGTTACTGCTGAATCAGTATGCATACCGATTGTGGTTTTGATGGCAGTGGTTTTGTAAAATCTCCTTGTAAACTACCCCTTGGGCAAGGTATTCATACTAAAAATAGGAATGCTCAGTTTCTTACAATTAGTGTTGGTGCCTTTGCTTGGTAGGCAATTGTTAGTACATTTTTCAATACCTTTTTCCTTTACTTCAGGAGCCACCCTAAACTGGTTTTGTGGCCAAGGAGCCTTTCCTTCAATTCAGATCTGCCTGTTTCCTCAGAACTCATTTTTTATTTACTCAGAAATCTGCTGTTTACCAACCAGATTGTGCTTCAATTCTTGTCCTGAATCTTTGAGTTACGAGAGAAGATGAGTCTGTTATATTAGGCTTTAATCATTCCTATTCTTTAGCTCATTTCCCGGACCTATTGCAATTCCCATGGCTACAGCTATACTAGTAATACGTGCACTGAACCATTCTCTCATGCTGAGCTGAATAGCCTAGGTCCATTCTACAAAACTTTAACCCCTTCAATCTTTCTGTCTTTTCCAAAAAGCCTGTTGCAATGACCCTAGTAACTTCCAAATCATGCATGGAAATAGGGAGAGCACAGGTTGGCACTCCCAGTACCAGACTGTTTTAACCATTGAATACTGTAGACCATCTGGGAACATTTCTGGTGTCTGAGAACATCTCTGTGTATGTGTTATTTCACTCATAATTGTAGCCTATATTTCTTAAAATAGCAGTTTCGTAGACTCTTGCTCTTCCTAGGGATTTCTATTTGTCATATTCCTCAGTGGGGATTTTTCCAGTAAATAACATCTAAGTTTTATAATTTTTCTACTGTAAAAACTACTAGTATTTACTGCTTTTCTCAAATCTTGAATACACAGAGCCATTGGTGATTGCTGCCAGAACCTCCTCATCCTTGTATTTGAGAAGATCCCAGGGATGGCTTTCAGGGGGCACAGTACACTGAGGACCCTGTTGTCAGTCTTCCCCTGTCTCAGAAGCTGGGGATATTTCTTCGCTCACTGGATTCCCCCAGTGTACCCAGTCCTGTCCAGTTTACATGTGCCCCCACTGCCAGTCAGCGACACCATCATCTAGCATGTGGTGGTGGAGTCAACGCAAGGGGATCATTTCCTTTTCTCTCCAATGAATCTCTGCTTCTCTCCCCACTGGGCATCACATTTTGTCGGGACCTCCTTTAACAGCAGACATCCTTCCCTGCTAGTCTCTGCCTAGCTGCTATTTTCTTGCTTCTGCCTATGTGTTGCAGACTTTCTTTGACTACCTTCCCAGAACTGGATGAAATCCATTAACAAAACCATTCTTTCCTTTGTTTCCTGATTTAAGAAGTCACAAATCACCATTTACATGCCTTGGGTCTTGTCCTCCTGGGGGCTGAATTTTACCAGTGCAGCAAACAGATGCTTAAATGCAAGACAACCTTCAAAGGACCTGACTCTTTCTCCTTATGGATTAATCTGGGCACCAAAGGCCTCATCCTCCCCCAAGACTATTTTTCATGATGGAGTCCAAGGTTTTGCCAAGCCCAGCTTCACCAGCCTAGGCCCTGGAAAAGAAACAAGCATTTGAAATCGCAATAATCTTTCATAGCTGTGTTAGCAGCAGTCCACCTCTTTCTATTGCTGTCCGCATTTTATTCAAACTTTTCCAAACATAAGTGGGCATCATTGCTATGAATAAACCGTAATTCCTACAAGAGAATTTCTCTTCTCTGTCAGTTCAGGTCTTAGTGTTGATCTGCGTGCTTTACTGTTCAGCCTGGAAGAGACACCTGCCTACCTTCCAAACCCTTCCAGTTACGGTCTGACAATTACTAAACATGTCTGAATTAATCATCTTGTGCTATTTTTAAAAAAGTAAATCCACCCTTTTCCATTGATCCCTTTTGCCTCTTCCTGCACTTCATGGAGACCCCCTGCAGCCTTTCAGAAATCTCCTGTCTTTCAGAAATTCCCTCATGGCTTCCTTCCTTTTATTCCATGAAGTTTTAACCTCACTTAGGAAGGCATTTAATTTCCAAAACAGACCAGGTGTGGCCTAATAGTGCTTCTATAAAAAGAGATTCTCCTGCATCAGACATACAGCTTTTAGGTTAAAATTAATCCTCTGGCCTTTAAATTAAGGAATTAAGTCCTTTATTAAGTCCTTAAGTAAATCCTTCAGAGGTAACTTAATACTGAAATATTTCTATTTTAAGGTGGAAACCACAAGAAGTTGAATCTCTTCCCAGGGGTGCCCTGATATTGTATTTCCCTTCCTAAGCAGAAGGCAGTAGGTGCCTTCCCCCTCTTCCCTTCCCCAAGCTGTATATCTCAGAACTAGACTGTTTGCATAAGGTTAACCTGCTAGGGCAGAGATAACCTGCTATAGGGAGGAACTGCTGTAGCAGTGGTCAGTTTGCTCATCACCCATATAGACAGCTGAGCTCATAGCAGGGACTTGCTTGCCCAGTGAACCTCAAAATGCATCTGAATCAGCTTCTAAGAAATACTGGAGAGGTGTTGGTACTTGTGACCTATGTTTGGTAGGAAGCTAAGTATCAGGATCTCTCTGGCTGTACTTTCCACAATGCTCCTGGCACCTTGCTCCTGCACCTGGCAAGACCAGAAAGAGGCAGAGATGTACCAGAAAGAGGCAGAGATGTAATTCCAATAATTGTGTGAGAAAATGGTATAAAGAGGGAGCATAAAAATTCATTGGGAATAGAGGATACTTCTAGAGTAAAGGGAGCACATGCCAGACAGATAGACGTCATTTGAACCGTATGGTAATAGTGCTGTTGGCACTTAAGAAGGTCACAGATCTGTATTTAAATGGAAGTGCACATGGTTTGAGATGTAGGATCCAGTAGAGGAAAAGTCATGGGAACTCTGTGTTACTCAGTAAAGGGCAGGACAGAATATTGTAATATTCAAATAGGAACTGTGGAAGAACAACTGAAGTCTGGAAAATGGGACTGAGAGGCTAGGGTGGAAAATTTCCATGAGGATATCAGTATAATAGGTATATTAGAAAACTGACAGAACTCATGATGATATGGGAGGCAAAGTATTCTTCAAAGTTGAGGAGACCTGCGCTGATGGAAGAGCTCTGCTCTATATTACAGAAAACTGTAATCATGTTTACTAAATGTTCACAAAGCAAGATGGAAAATTTGTGGATTAAAATCCAGGTTTATGAAGAAAAACTTTAGTATTAGCATGTAATATATAATCATATTATGAGTGTGGTTATATTCATATTACATTATTTTCTGGTATATTAATGTTATCACATAATATTACATTATAAAATCACAGAACAGTTGTGGCTGGCAGGCACTTCTGGATATTCATAGAATCACAGAATGGTTTGGGTTGGAAGGGACCTGAAAGATCATCTAGTTCCACCCCCCTGCCATGGGCAGGGACACCTTCCACTACACCAGGTTGCTCAAAGCCCCATCCAGCCTGGCCTTGAGCACTGCCAGGGATGGGGCATCCACAGCTTCTCTGGGCAACCTGTGCCAGTGCCTCACCACCCTCACAGGAAAGAATTTCTTCCCAATATCTGATCTCAATCTACCCTCTTCTAGTTCAAAGCCATTCCCCCTTGCCCTATCGCTACATGCCCTTGTACAAAGCCCCTCCCCAGCTTTCCTGTAGTCTCCTTTCAGGCACTGGCAGGCTGCTATAAGGTCTCCTTGGGAGCCTTCTCTTCTCCAGGCTCAACAACCCCAACTCCCTCAGCCTGTCTTCATAGGAGAGGTGCTCCAGACCTCTGATCATCTTTGTGGCCTTCCTCTGGACTTGCTCCAACAAGCTCACGTCCTTCTTATGCTGGGGGCCCCAGAGCTGAAGCCAGTTCTCCATGTGGGTTCTTTCAAGAGTGGAGCAGAGAGGAAAAATCACCTCCCTCTACCTACTTGTCATGCTTCTTTTGATGCAGCCCAGGATACAGTTGGCTTTCTGGGCTGCAAGCACACATTGACAGGCCGTGTTGATTTTTTCATCCATCAACACTCTGCTTAGCCTGTATTTGTCCCTGGGGTTGCCCTGACTCATGTGCAGGACCTTGCACTTGGCCTCGTTGAACTTCATGAGGTTCACATGAGCCCACTTATCAGGGCTGTCAAGGTCTTTCTGGATGGCATCACTTCCCTCCAGCTTATCGACTGCACCACTCAGCTTGGTGTCATTAACAAACTTGCTGAGGGTGTACTCGATCCCACTCTCCATGTCCCAATATGGACCACTGAGGAACGCCACTCATCACCGGTCTCTACTTGGACATCGAGCCATTGGCTGCAACTCTGTGTGTGTGACCATCCAGCCAGTTCCTTACCCACTGAGTGGTCCATTTGTCAAATCCATGTCTCTCCAGTTTAGAGACAAGGATGTCATGTGGGACAGTGTCAAAAGCTTTGCACAAGTCCAGGTAGATGACAGCAGTTGCTCTTCCCTCATCTGTCAGTGCTGTAACTCCATCATAGAAGGCCACCAATTTTGTCAGGTACAATTTACTCCTCGTGGAGCCATGTGGAAGATGCAGGGAAGAAAGAGCAGCAGACAAAAAACCAAATGTATTTGTACTTTTTGGCTCTGTCCACTAGGGAAGAGCCTGGATAGCTCTTCTTGCAGAGGATTTATCAGTGGACAGGTCTCAATTTTAACTAAAGATGTCTTGGAACAAGCAGACAGAATTAACATCATTGAGTCCGCATTACTTGATGTTTTTTATCCAAAGTGCACCAAAGGAGCTCCAGGTAGAAACTGCTGAATTTCTCACTGTAATGTATAACTTTGCACTTACAGCTGTCTTAGTACCAAAGGAATGGAAGGTAGTTAATGTGAAAAATGGAGCCACTAATTTGGAAACCTGGCATGTGTACTGGGCAATTTACTCGTAATGCTATTAAGGAACCACTGAGAATTAGTGGATAGGTGCATAAACCAGACATAGGGAGGAAGAACTTTTTTGTAGCAAGGAAGAACTTTTTTTTATAGTGAAGAAGAAATTTTACAATGGGAATTTTTGTCACACAAATATGTTGGACTCCTCTGAATGAAAAATTATGAGAATAAAGGAGATCTGGATTCAGCATACCTGGCAATGTTCAAAAAATACTAATCTAAATCTAAAGGAACCTTTAAAGCATTGAACAACTATTGGATAGAAGGGAAGATCCCTGTGTAATAATCAGGAGAGAGGGTAGAAGCAAATGATCAATTTTTAAGCAAATGATCAATTTTGAGAGCGAAAAAAGGTTGCTACTGGTGTGTTTCAGAGGTTTTTTCTGGGACTTTATTGTTCCACATAATTAAATAATCTAGAGAAGAAGGTAAAAAGTGAGGAGGTAAAATCTGAAGATGATATGCCAGATACTTTGCTATTCTGTAGAAAACCCAAGATGAGGGTTGACTTTGAAGAATTGCAAAAGCACCATAGAAGTATGAATAACTGAGCAATTAAACGACACATGAAATTTAGTAGAGACAGATGCAAAAGGATTCACATCAGAAGCCTCCTTGTCCAGCAGTTTTACCTTTAAAAATAAGATGGGGGCGGGGGGGGCGGGGGGGGGGAGCTCTGAGCTCACTGCTGCCTCTCAAAAATGAGAGCTCATTGTATGAAGACCTCAACTTAGAGTTCAGGAGCAGACAAAAACCCCATGCTACTATACCACTCTGTAAATCTATAATGCACCAGTGTTTTCAACATTCTGTGCAGTATTGAGCTCCCCTGCTCAGTGAGTATTAACTCGGATAAGATTTACAGTTAAAAATGCACAACCCAGCATCCATACATGAAATTAATGTGTAGGCTGGGACTCTTCAGCCTGCCAGAGATGGCACAGGGATGTGGCAAAGGTCTACAAAAATCCGTGTGGCCTGGAAAGGGTGAATACACACTGACTGTACTCACATTGAGTTTGCAAATAAAAGGAAATCTTTCATGTATGGTAATGCCAGAAACCTGTATGTTGTCTTCCAAATGCACTGTGTTTTTCTGTACAGGCTCAAGGGGCCAACAAATGAAGTTAGTGGGAGCCATGTTCAGAATAAACAAACAAAATTGGCTCTGCTAAAAACAGTTGTAAGGTGGGAGAATACTTGGAAGTAGCTTGTAAGTTTGCTTAGTTCCTCTGCTTCTCTGTCAGCCCCGCTGGAGATTGGCTGCTGCTCTAGATATATCCTCATTCTGAACCAGCCAACATTTTCTTTGTATCTAGGAAGGTACAATTTTTTCCTGCCCTTCTTCAATACAAGAAATAAGAAGTCTCAAAGAAACATAACATCCAAAAGGTTCAACAAAGTTGAAAGGATGTGATTTTCATGCAGGTAGTTCTAATGTAACCATGTACATATGTCTAACATACATGATCTAATTCTGCAGCACATATTTTCTATTATACATACTTCTGAAAAGGAACTTTTCTGTGCAAGATGTGGTTGCTAAAGGTTGACGTGGGCAAATTCATTGAAGAAAACCCCATCAAGGGTTATTAAATCTCCAGGCAGTTCTCCTGTCACAAATCCCTAAGCAAGAATTGTTGACAGCAGAAAGACTATTATGGGGAAGCATCACTACATACTTGACTTTTTATTGAACTACTTCACAGACATCTTTGATATGTCCCTGTCACAGGCAGGGTGCCAGGCAAAGTGAGTATTTTGACTGATTTTGTGTTGCCTTTCTTGGCATCTGATTTTCTTTTGCAACGATGTGAAGAATGTGTGTGGTACATCCATGGGTTTGATCCTCCAAGACCTGGCCTCCAAGACCTTTTGTTTGTTTCCTAAACAATGAGCTGACACCAGTATACTGGCTATATCAGCTCTTACAGTTTAATTTCTGACACCAGGAAGAGTTATTTCCAAGGTATACACAAGTGGTTGAGATGCAAGTCTAATTCTTATTGTACAGCTTATCATTCTCCATAGTTTAAATAAGGCTACCATTGTGCATTACCAGTTTGGTCACTGCTTTCTAGCTATGGTCTTTCATGTTGCTGGTGAACACAAGCATGGTCTGATAGTCACCCTACAGTGTGTTGATACATATTGGCCAGCTCTTCATCACTAGTTCCATTTTTTTTTTTCTTCCATTGAATAGTTGCATAAAGGAAGCAAACTATTTGTATTTCTACAGCTGTGGTGTGCAAACATGTTGTATTTTATCTCAAGAAACAGTCAAACATAATTTGAATGGTATCTTTATAGATGTGAAACCTAGGTGTGGCTAACATTTCTTATGATGAAGCAAAGGAAGCTTTCATTTTAAAATATTGTGTTAGCTTTACTACAATTTGCCATGTCAAACAGAACAGAGCCCCTATTGCCAGTTTGCAAACTCTTGACGTAGTAAAACTGTGCTTTCAGCTTTTGGCTAATTTTAGCAGTTTAGTCTCACAATTCCAGTTCTACTATGTTTCAACAGTACAAGTAATGGATCTGTACACTAAAGAGATGAAAAAAAAATAATTAAACAACCCTAAAGGTGGAGTATGCAGTTCCCACAGCCAATTTGCTTACACTAGCAGATGTTTTCAGGATTGTCTGCAAAGGGAGGCCAAATTTTCTAGGGATGTGTCTGGGTGATATTGTACATAATGCTGCTAACCCTACTGAAGTATTTAAACAGAGGTGCAAGCAGAAGATACTTAGACCTGGGAAGTTAGCTTGACAAAAGAGTGTGGCACTGCTATACTGATATGAAGAAACTACTCTATAGCCCACAGAGATTATAGTGACCATGCTTGATTACCAAAAAAGAAAGTAAGACATGATACTATTGTTAAATTAGAACATTTGGGTTATTTGCTAGAATTGCCTTTGATTAGTGGTAAAATCAAAGGTTTAAATTGTAATGTAATGATGCTAATGTGATATAAGTGCTGAAACAAATTTGCTAGAAGTAATTTAGATAGCTCATAGGAATTATACTTTCTATCCTACTGAATGCACTTAAGAGATGCTAGGAAATGGAAGTGTAGAATAGAGGAAATTAAGTGCAAAAGACTTATTAAAGATGTTCTTTGGAGCTTTCCTTGGGGTGATTTTTTTAGAGAGTGTGTCATGTAGTTCTATCAATGTTAAGCCTAAGGTTAAGATCCAGAAGGTAAGTAGATGACTTGATTTTAAAGCTTATCAACTTTATCTTGTTTCCTCTTTACATAAGCCTGTGACTTTTAGCATCACAAAATAACCTGGTGAAGTTTGAGCATCTCAAACAGATACAATGGACCTCAGTCTCATTCCTGTCCAGGGCAGGGGTACTAGTGATTGTAGTAACTAAGAAAAATTACATTGCTCAGCACTGAGAAATACAAAAGATCATTTTGATGGTCTGAGACATAATTTACACTGGTAAGAACCTTCCTCACCCCAGCACAGTGCCACATGTAGCACGTGTGGGCCAGAGGTCCCAGCAGACTTGGGAGGGGACCTCTGGGTTTGATGGATCTCTCCCCACATCTGCTTGGCAAGTGATGTTCTCATTGTGTGGAAATCAGTCTAACACATGAGAGATTCCTGTGGCAGCAATGCTTGTCTGATGCATATGAGGATATCATTGTAGGAAAGCACGAGATTTGTGTGAAAAAAGCTGTGAGATTTCATCTGAATTGGAAATCTGCTGATGACCTGCTGTGTATTTTGCTTCGTGTCTACCAACCAAGCAAGGCGTTATTAAAACCAGTCTAGCATGTGGAAAGCAAGGGTGGGAAGAAATGTGCTAGGCAAACACAGCCTTAACCCGGGAATCCAGTATCAGCCTTGTTGGTAGCCGAGTACAGCATGATGCCATGGAAAAGGAATGGTTACAGAAGATGTCACCAGTAGGGGAGACTACACTGACCGTTCCCATGGGAACCACTTCATCTGCTTGGGGATGTGGTTTTTATGGTGAGGCAACACAGATTGCAAACGTGATGGAGCCACACAGGAAGACATTTTGGCCCATGTCTCCACTTTGGAGTGGCTTCTGCTTTGCAGCCACGAAAGCGTGGTAGCTGGGCTTATGAGGTGCCTGGGTAGAGGGGAGGAGACTTCCTTCCATTCACCAAATTCACGAAGTACCCTTATGGCCTGGGAATTTGATAAATTCCTTGTCCTAAAATTAGCTATACCAAAGCTTCAGTTGCCTGGTTCTGTGGAGAGTCAAGCACGTCTCGCTAATTGTGGCACAGACAGTGAGTCCTGCTGCAGCTAACTAGGGCTAGAAAAAGTACATTTTCATTGTGTCATTCTTTTTAATGAGAAGTTAAATAAAAGCTGATGCAGGAGATCCTGGACAAGAAAAAGCTTTATTGTGTGTAAAAACTTCTGTACTTTTCCCCCAGTCTATTATGTGAAAAATGAGTCATATTTTTGACAGTAACGGATAAGAAAAGTTGTGGTTGAGGGACTTTGAGTACAAAGGGAGGCAGATGGACGGGTGTTGGAACATGCTGAACAAACAGCTTACTTAATTTTGTTTATTCTCTTCTAAAGTGCTTAGTTGCTGAGTATTGGGAATATTACATGAAACTAAAACCATTGTGCCAATTCTTCTCTGGTGGCATGCTCTGGATTTCAGGAGAATTACAGCTTTGGTCTTGTAGCAACAACAGCAAAGTGGAAGAAACATCTCTGCTGAACAAAACTGAATTAAATCATGTATTTCCCTTCATTTTCTTCCTTCAGTAAAAGACCACAGCCTCTGCCCAGCTTGTCCTTATTCCTCATTGCACTGAGGACTCTGAAAGGAAAACATGAGATAGTTTAATCAAGACGGAATGAGCTATATCCCCATTTTGCTATAAAACCCATGCAAGTTTGACTGACGGTCACCCAGTTGCATAGCCAGCTCATGTCATGCTGCTCAGAACTTCCCAGACTGGTCCCAAGTACTAGCTGTGCTGGTGAACAAAGTCACCTGGTGACAACCAGCCACAAAGATGGGAGCTGAGGTGCCCCTGGGCTTGGTGCCTGGGCACATAGTGGGCTGACAGCACAGCCTGGGCTTGTGTTCTGCAAAGAAACCAAGAGTACAGACTTGAGCGTCTAAGGTAAAAGGTGACAATTGCATTCATCAGCTCAGCATGGCAGCATTCCAGTGTGTGCGGTAGGGTGGGCTGTGTGTGGGAAGGATCCCCACAGCACTGAACGATCCCCATCCCATAACGGTGGAGGAACCCACTGCTGCAGAGCTTCCCCCTCCTTCTCTCACCCTCGTTACCACCGCATCCAGCCCTGCTCAGACAGTTCTCTTTTCAGTATATGCCCGTAAAGAGGATTCCATTAAGTCATGCCAGAAAAGCATCCAGTCTGTGACAAAGATGAGCTTAAATGAATTCTCATTTTTATGTGGGAGGACACTAGCTGCAAACTAATTACAAAAGAAACATCTAATCTAAGCAGTTTTCAGGCCTGGAAATTTCATTTATAAATGGACATTTTTTACAACATATTTAATGACCCTTATACTTGGGCACTTGGATACTCCCCTAAAATTCTGAGCATAAAACAGGGACAAAAGGTCATATTTATATCTTCTTCAAAATCACATATATAGACTATCTTTACATGGCATTTTAAAATACAGTTTTAAAAGTATCAAATAGCACACAATGCCTTAAATCATTTCCCAAAGCCAGTAGAATAGAAAATGTGGCCAGTGAGATCTAACCCCACCTGAGTTTTATTTGAAGAAACTTTGTTAAAATACAGGACAAAAATTTAAACTTACTGTGTCAGGGACAGCCAGTGCCTGGAGGAAGAACCTCCCATGTGCTGTAGGGAGAGGCATCTCCAGCAGATGAAAGCCATCAGCCTTGGATGAAAAGAGCAGGGAATTTGTGTCCCCCACTTATTCCTATGGGTCCCTAAATTCTGGCCAACACAATTCAGCCTTGATGATCAAGTTCAACCTTTTTATCGAGCATGTGTATGTACATATACATTTATATTATAAATGCACATGCATGCAAATGGGTTCTCTGTAAGTGCTTGCATCTAAATGCACTCTGTGAGTGCATGCATATAAACGCATACATGCAGCTGCATTTATACCAGTTGTATATGGACATACACTCCAACACCACCACCACCACCCCCTGCCCCTACAGAGAGAGCACGTAATAGCACTGGAAACGCATTGGATAAGAGAGCAAAAGGACTACAGGAAAGAAAGAGAATTGCATGAAGATGCTGGGGTTAGGGAATGGAGCTGCAGCGGGGCACATTGTTGTCTCTGGTAAAGTTTTTGCTAAGTATTAATGATGATTACATTGATATGAAAGTGGATTCGGTGGTTGTTGGAGTTTATGTGGAAGGACTTGCAAGTTCTATCTTACAGTTGTGTTTAGTCATTGGATATAAGATGCAGAGCACCTACATCTGGCCATTCTGATTTTAGAATGTTGTGATTGGTTTTTATCCAGCTGTTGGATCAGAGGTATTGTAGAAGGGTCAGCAAAAAGAAAAGGAAGAAAGCTTGTTTTGCTTTGAGTTTCTGTATTTGTATGAATGGAGAGTTCAACAGAATAACGCAGGATTCACAGAACATTTAATATGACATGAACACAGACCAAACCACAAAGCTGTGTGCATGGGAAAATGCAGAACTGCATACACGTGCCTACATATGCAAATTACAAGTCTTTAAGAGACCAAAACTTAAGATAGAGATAACTAGATTTGTTGCCAAGTCCTTAAAATTATGCACTTCCATTATCCCATCAGTTTGCAATCCTGTGATGTCTAACACAAAAACCAGAAATAATACAGGTTGCAATTGCAGACTGTGCAGTTAACCAAAATACATAATGCAAGCAGAAAGTCATTTCAGCATCATGGTGGTTAGTAGGTGAAGAAATGGCTGCAGAAGCAGAGAGAGAGAGGTTTTGAAAGGTACACTACACAGAGAAGATAGAGTATACATGGTACGCTGACAGCCTTGCACATGTTAGATCTAAAATGCTTTTAGCTGGTTGAAGAGGAAAAAAAGAAGGAGTTCTTTTTTTCCAGTCACACTTTCTGAGGCTGTCTTATTTAGGTTTTAATCAAAAAAGGCACTATTCTTTCCATTGACTTCCACGGACTTTAGATGAAGGCCTTAGAAAATGTATGGTGTTTTGTCCTGCTCTGATTCAGTCTTTTCAGAGTCAAGGGTTGGATCGATTATTCTCTGGGAGGACCATTAATGCTTCCAGCTGCCATCAGCCTCACAGCTTTTGGAAAAAAAATCAGTTTTTCCCAAGGCCCATAGCCACCTTTGGAGGGGCTGGCAAAAACATTTCCAGTTTTAGTACTTCATACTTAAAAAAATAGTTAATTTTGTATGAAGACAACATCAGATGTCTTTTTCCATCCCGCCTATGTATTAACATTCCTCTGCCCTCAACAGTATGTAATGAGAAACAGCAAACAATTAAGAAAGGACCACAGGCAATTAAAAAAGGTGTCATTACTAGCGTTGCAAAAGAAACAGCTTGAAAACCTTCTGTGCTTTTCCTTTCTGAATATTTCCTCTTAAAATTGGCCCTTCTTCTCCCCCCTGCTTCATGCAGCCATCACTTTCATCTTCCCATCTATCCAACCTTACAGCTGACAGCAGGTGAGCTACTAACATGGATGCTGTTTTTTTCTGGATTGCACAGAAAATGAATGTCAGCTTTGTAATTTTAGTCTCTGGAAACAGATATGTGTTAGTAGGCTAAGCTGCCGTGCTGAAGACGTGCAGTACTAAAATCCTCAGTGGAGGCAATCCCTTCTGTTTGTTTGACAGATCCATTTTTACCAAAAATATCTTGGCATGAAAAATGTGAAACTCTGCCACTGGAAGTTTGTACCTGCAGACAGTAAAACATTGATTGAGTGACTAAAAAAATACTGGACAAAATACACAGGCTCCTTCATCTGGGTTGCCTGGTGTCTCACCGCAGCTCCCCTGGTGCAGGGGATTGCCATGTCTCCCACGCACAGTCCCCATGGCTGTGGGGCTGCTGAGCTACCTGAGCTGGTGTGCAGATGCATCCGTGCCACATGGCCTGAGGAGCTTACATGAGTCTGTTGGGCTGTGCACATGCATCAAGACTTGGGAGTCTTTCAGGCAGCTCTTGCCCCCCTCTGCTGAGTTGTGAAGTGGATGACAACCTGCCCAGCGAGACTGCAATGATGGAGGGATGCTCCAGGTAACAGACTGTCCCCAGATGCAGCTCACCTGACTTTAGGGTGACACAGTACTGCTGTGGGGAGAGGCCCAGCCCTATGGAGTACATCATAGCATGATGTGTGTTTGTGATGGCCAAGGTGCCCTATACAGGGAGTGTGGGAGACAGGCTCCTTGACTGGCACTCCCACCAGGTAGTGTTCAGCCCATGAGGACACTTGAACTAGCCTATAGGAAGTGCTGAACAGGGGAAGGAGAGTCTAAATTTTCGCTTCTACCTGGACTGGAGTGCTTATTTCAGATCTGAAGTTTGGCTTCTTCATGCATTTGGAGCCTGCAGTGGTGGCTTTGCTTGCCACCATGGGCTGGAGCCCTCCTTTGTGGTGCAGTGCCCCTGGGCAGGGCTGGATAGGAGGTGAGAGTGTGAGAAAGGGGAAGAAAAAGTATGAGTCATCCCCTCCTGTCTTGAAACTGGGCTGTCATAGAGCCAGTAAGGTAAAAAGGAACAGAAACGGAGGCAAGATGGAGAGTAGCTGCACCCAGCGGGGTGGTTTGCACTCTGCTGCGTCCTTGATCCCTTTATGGGACTCAAAATTCAGAAACAATCTAGGCTCTTAGCTGTTGAATATGCGACATGCATGTTGCGTCTTGTGATGAAAGTCTTTGATTTTTCATGATATTCTGAGATGTCTTTTCCAGAATTACTGAAGTTTTTATTAGTAACAAATGTAATAAACTCCCCTCGGAAGCTGAGTCATCTAGTGACTGTCTCAAAAAAATCCCAAGCAGTCACTCTGGATCTACCTCGTTAGGTGCAGGGTGAGTTGGCAGGCAACCTCATTTATTCAAAGCCAGGGTAAAAGAAAAACTACAGAATTACTTTATAAAAGAGAGGAAACAGTACCGTCCAGAAAGCAGGGCTTTTAAGAAAGTGAATGTGAGGAATTATCTAATCAACAAAGATAACCATATCATACAGTGAAAGAGATGTTCTCAAAACACATTCAGGAAAATAAATTGTGATCAATGTCTAGCTTTTCCACACATTTTTGTGTCTGACCTTGTGTGACTGAAAACAGCCTGCCTATCAGTCCCAGAGCGATTATCGCTGTGTGCCATGCTATGGAGATGTCATCAGACTGCTGCTGCAATGCCTAAATTAGCCTCTGCCGGTTGCAGATAAGATGCGGTCTGAGTTACTTGGGCATCTCTGAAGCGAATGCAGAGGCCGTAGCTGTCCTCCGCCATGGCCTTGCTGAGTGAGGCGGTCACACCCCACGCTGCTGTGTGCCACACGTCACAGCTCCCTCCCAAAGGGCTCTGCCCCTGAAATCTGCCCCCCAAGCTGCTCGTGGGGTCATTTCTACCTTGCTGCACTCCATATGGGCTGGGTGAGCAGAGACCTCCCGTTTCAGGTGTCTATGGTACCTACCTCAATGACCGGGCTGGGTTAGTGAGCACACACGAGCCACTCTGCAGGCAGGTGTTGGCACGTAGGGGAACAGCTGGGGTGGTGACCAAAGTGGCCAGTGCAACCACAGCTGGAAGAGGACACCTATCTACGGGCTTAGGTGCCATGACAGCTGGTAAAATCTAAGTTAGGTACCTGTGGTCTCAGGAGGATCCTAATTCACCATCACACTGCATCTTGAAAATTCACTTGAGGTGGATCTCTATCAGGGAGCTTTTTAAGCTTACTTTGCTCTGTCGATGCAAATGTAGGCAAATTTTCAAAAAAGACCACTCATGGATTTTGTGCTCACCCTGGGGACTGAAGGTGTTAGACTAATTCTAGCTAAGCTTTGTTTCCTATGTCCTTTTTTATGCCCATGCTAACCCCCTCCCCTCGAGCGCCTGCAAGCTGCATGTACCTCCTCTGTGGGCACAGGGATTTGGGAGCTCTGGTGACACAAGTCTTTGCAGCCACTGCATGTTGCCACCATGACCCTGCATGAGGAGCACACCTAGAGAACTATTCTGCCTGTTCTCAAATCCGTGTGTAAAACCAAAGTGAAGAGTGATAGATGAGAATCAGGCCAATGGAGGAGAGATTACAATCATTATCTGAAGCACTTTGGGGCATAGACAACTACAAGTGTGGGTGGCAAGAAGGTTTTTTGGGAAACTGCCGATCCACTGAGGTGCGGTAAGCAGCCGTTTGTGGAGTCCTAACCTGCAGCTGATATGAAATACAGCAGAGCAGCCAGAAAGCACATGACTGCTGCTGGTCCACCTGCATGTTTTGAAAGCATGGAGGAGGAATAACCAAGCTGTTGTTCCTGTAGTATGTATAGATACCTATTTCACAATTGCAGCGGGCTCAGAGCACTCATCTGTGAAGTCAATGTTGCTCCACTGAGAGGTAAAACATTAAGGGGGAATAAAGTGTTCACTGCAGCTGCTTGCTTATGGCCTAACAGAGCTATGTATTCTGTTTCTATCAAAATAAAAGGAAAATTAGTCCCTCAGCTCTGTAAACTCAGCCTCACACTATGAGCTGAATGAGATTATACACCAATTCCTAGAACCTGCTTCCAATTTTGTTCTTCCTGTGATTTCTGCATGGCAAATCTGGGAAATAACCCCAGAACTTGTCCTTTCCATAATTCCAAGAATGACATCTCTAATGATTCATGTGAAGCTTATACACAGATGCCCTCTAATGTTCTGAGCAACCCTGATTATTAAAAGCAGATATAAAGAAGCGTGGGAGCAAATACAGACATCCAGAAAGCTTCCCAACGTACCATGTAGCTGCAGAGCCTTTCATTGGATGAAAATTATGAAAGATTGCCATGTGATTGCTAGCACCACTCCTTGAGCTGAGAACATTTCTCTTTTAAGAAGATCTAAGATCTTTTAATCAGAATTTACTTCCCTTTCTTACCACTCATTGCTTTTCTGTGGCTTCTGCATAAATAGCACTTGGGTCTTGCATCAAGTTTTTGGGTTTTTCCTTTCCACTAACAAAACTAAAAGTTGTGAGCAACAGCAAGCAGAAGAAAATACTGAACACACCAGAAGGCACACAAGCTGAGGTAGGACAAGATTTGTCTGCTTCTTCTCGTGTAGGTAAAAATGGTTGCAATGATTAAAATACAATCTACTTATATTTCTTATTACTCGCAATAAGCTTTTTCCTTGCCAGAAGCTGCAATCATTGTCTAAACTTCTATGACAAAGCCAGTCTTGAGGGGTTTTTTTTGGCAGATAAAAGGGTGGATTTATGTAACTAGAAATGTTTGCCAGATGGAAGATAACAATCAAGTTGTGGATGTGATTAAGCAAGTCTTGTTTTTTAACTAGGTGAAAAATAGATATTTGGTTAATGGCAAAGATTTAAAATAAAAGGTGTTAAATGTCAGGCTCTTGATTTTCCCCCCTATTATTGTGTATGTAGAAAGGTTAATAACATGCTATGTTTTGATGAATTTAAAGTTAATTCTAAATATTACCTTCTGTTACATTTACTCTTGGTAACGCTGCTCCTGAAACACAAGGTGAATGGCAGAAAGCAAGCCAATGGGAACTCTAAAAAAATGACAACTTCTGGGTTTTTTCAGAAGTGCAGTGGCAAATGCAAGTGATCTCCTTGCGTTTATGTATACATATATATATGTCTGTGTAGATATACATATATCAGTGATATATTCCTATTGGGTAATGAACACAAGACTGTGGTGTCTGGCATCCTCTTCAGACAACGGGTTATTGTGATAAATGCAGAGACTATTTTTTTCCTGGCATACAAGAGAATGTATATATTTATCACTTAACATAGCAAAGAACTATTTTTTGAATTAACAGCCTGATTTCCTTATTTTACTTTGTATATGCAGAACACTTTATTAAAAATAGGTTCTTTGGTAGTTCCTGGTGTTATAGTGAATGCAATGTTTCAGAGAAGTGGACCCAAGATCAGGAGTTTGGAAACTTTCATATTTACACCTTCAGCAGCAGCACCCCTCCACCACATGTCTTCAAAAGAAGCATGTCCTTCTCTCCAGGCATGGCATAGAAATCGATCCTATTGTCTGTTGAGATGCTGGATGACTTGACTGCCATCCACTAGAACTGGGGGTAGCCCAAGGCTGCTGACAATTGCCACTTTCCCAGTAATAGCTTTTTGACATACAGGCTGGAATCTCTGTATTAATATCACTACAGGCATCGCTTTCACTTCACCAGTAGGAATTAGAGGTAACACAGTGAAGTCAACCGTGGTTGTTACACTGCTGGGAATTAGGAGCAAATTGTGACTGTAAAGAATGTGGTGGCAGCTCAGACTGATGTCCATCTAGCCCAGTATTCAGTCTCTGATGGTGGCAATGGGAAATGCTGGTTAGAGACAACATGAGAGTCTGATCACCTTCCAGAGTGCTTTCCCCTTGCATTTCCCCAGCTTCCTCACTACTGTCCATGGGCACTGAGTACGTCCCTGCCCGGTCTTTTGTTTCCCATTTACTGTCCTTGCATCTGTCTGATCCTGTTTTGACCCTGCTGAGCCACCTGTCTGCACTGCCTGCTGTTGCAGCGAGCTCCGAACTCTGCCTGCTCCTCTTCCCTCTTTTATCTGTTTGAAAGCAGATTCTCAACAACTCTGCTGAGCACCCCACGCCTCAGTACTGCAAGACCCTATAAATAGCAGTGCACATTCACACTCTCCACCACCTTCATGACTCTGTAAACCCTGACCACATCCTTCTTCAGCCTCCTCCTTTCCATACCAAAGAGTCTCAGGCTTTTTAGTCCTTGCTGTGTTTCCTTGATCATTCACTTGCCCCTCTCTGTACCTTCTCTAACTCCGTAATCTCTTTTTTGGATGTAGGCACCAAAACTGCTCACTATGGGGATGCATGGAGATTTTATACAAGGTGATAACCTACTTTCTCCTCTATAGCATTCTTGATGATGCCCCTCATTTTGCTGACATTTTTGGTTGCTTCAGCTGCTGCAGCCAATGCAGAAATGACTTCAGTAAATAGTCCATAATGCCAATGCCAAATGCCCTTTCCAAATGTAACAGCCAGTTTCAAGTTCATATCATGTGGGCATGGTCTAGATTATTTTTCCTAGCATGCATCACCTTACATTAAAATATACTAATTCTCATCTGCTACTCCTTCAGCGTGGCATCTGCCAACCTGGATAACTGTCTTCTACAGGTTATTGATAAAGATATTGAATAAATCTGGTCTGAGTACCACACCCTATAGGACCCCATTGCTGATTCATTAAGCTCTACACTTCTTACCCTTCAGCCAGCTTTCAGCCCACAAAAAAACCATGCCTTCCAGGTCTCTGGCAACTTAGTTCCTTAAGAAACCCCCAGTGCAGAGCTTTGTCAAAGGCTTTGACAAATGTGGCTGTATAAATGCATACATATCCATATATACAATATAAAATGACCATGGAGCCCCCTTCATCCATCATCCTCACAGCACTTCAGCAGGCGGGTGGGGCAGGATCTCCCTTTTCAGAAGATGTGCCGACTCTTCCTCAGCATACTGGCCTTTCAATGAGCTCAGTGCCTTCATTCTTCACTAGAGACCCCCCACAATGTACCAGAGGTGGAAATTGGTCTCAGTGGTCAGTAGCTCCCAGCACTGAGACAACCAGCTGATGGCCCTTGAGTTGTCCTCTCAAGCCCTTCTTGTAGATGAGAGCTGCACTCTCTGGTGGTGACACACCAGTCCCCTGGCACAGCACCTGATTGTAATGGTGGGTTATGTGCCTTGGCCGACAGTTGTACAGTTGCGATCCTTCAGGATACTCATATGGATGCCATCTGGTCCTGATTACTTATTGGCCTCTCCTTATTTGGTCAGTTTAATAATTCCTGTGCACATCCATTGAGTGGAGCTGGCTTCTCTGACCTGTTTGATGCATCAGACGTGAAAATACTGCAACATCTTTGGTGGGGAAGAGTGAATTCACCGAGTTTCTCTGCTATAGCCTTGTTGTCCCTAAGAGATCTTTTGCCACCAAGAAACTGCCAGTTCCCTAACAGTCTTTCATCTTTCAGCGGGCTTACAAAACTCACTGTCAGCCTGATCATCCTTTACCACGTGGTCTTCATGTTCGGTTGTTTTGTTTTGTTTTTTTTAATGCTCTCAGTTTCCTCTCCATATTTGATCTGCCGTGATGCAGGCTTTCCTGTTCTCCTCATTTGGACACATCTTCTGCTTTCTAAGTGGTGATCTTTTCCCTATAACAGTCTTGCTAATTGTTCTACTAATGGACATATGGACATCAGGCTTCATATTTATTGAAGTACCTATTTCTTTTGGAATGTAGGCTTCTAACACAGGTTCTGTTGGATTTTCCATTTGTTTTTCTAAACAGCCCACAAAATTATGTAGGCTTCTTCCTTCTGGGATTTCTTTTCTGTCCCACAACACTGCCAAACCTAGCTCTACTGTGATTGCCACTACAGGGCTGTCTCCACCAAAACCTGCTTGAACTAGGACTGGTGCAGCACTAAAGACAAAATGTAGAATAGCATCTTAATTTATGGATTTATTTTGAGGACCAATTATTCTAGGAATCAGGCATTTTTTGCATCTGGACATTACTTACTGTTCTGCAGCAGCATTGCATCTTTATAAATGCACACAAAATCTCCTGCTATTGCTGCCTGCTTTCGGCTTCCTGCTCTCCCTTAACATTTTCTAATTACTGTCATCATCATGATGAAGAGTTTGGTGGTATGTTTTCATTATTGGAGTAAGGGGTGTCTGCCTACAAGAACCCTGTAGTGCTTCTCTTTAGCCATATTTTTATGCTGTTGCAAGTTGCATAGTGCATCATGCACAGTGGCACTCTTCCACCTGTGCATCCTACACTATCATTACCATAAAGCTGGTAGCATGGCAACTCAGGTTCCCATTGATTATTCTCTCTCCTGTGTGTCTCTGAAGTTCCCCTTGCGCCAGGGTTGTCTCATGCCAAGTCTGCCAGCTCCCCTATCTCGTTTTCAGATTTGAGCATGGGTGCAGAATTACCTGTAAGATTTGCTTTTGATCAGTCACTCAAGATAGCGTGTGTCTGGATTTGTGGGCCGTTGGATTTGCCTTCCCTGGTTATTGCAGTTGGGCTTTATTTCCCTCTTGGCTTTGTCAGAGGTGCACTGGATTTGAGTTCACTGCTCTCGCAGGTCTTGTCAGTCCTGGCCATTTGCTCTCCCATGCCCTTCAGCTCCCCTGTTGCTTCTAATTAAATACTCCTCTGCAGACCTTTCAGACTGCAGCACCAGCAGCTTGGATCCACTCTGGGTACAGTGCAGTCTCTTATTGCTGTATCGCTTGCCTTTATCCAAAAAGATCCATCAGTTCCTTACACACCTAACTTTCTTCCTTCTACTGCCTCATCCATACACTGAAACACTGGGTCTGACCTGGGCCTCTGTCTTGCCTCATAGCTGAGCCCTGAAGAACCCACCTTCATCCTCGGTGCCCACGATGACCACAGCCACCACCAGCTCCTCTCTTGCGTCCCCAAGCGATCCACGCAGACATCTCATGAGGTCTGCTCCCTGGGCAGGCCTGCTCCTGCTGAGCCACTCCTGCCTGGAGACAGCCAGCCTTGTCCTTCCACCCCTCGCCTTGCACACACATGCACAAAACCTGGCCCGGAGGGGCGACCATACACATCACATGCCAGGCAGTTTACAGGGTAGCCCCTACTCTGCTGCTAGACTGCTACCTGCATCCCTAGCTTAAAATACAATCGTTCTGAGGCACCTTTATTAGTTAAGTATCTCCTCCAATGAAACAAATCTCCTCTTACTTTTGGTCTATCGGTTCCCCAGCTGGCTTGCACACCCATCTCTTTGTTAAGGGTGTTGGATTCACCTTAGGCATGGAATGTCTTTCTCTTATCCCCTAACTAAATCACACTCAAGCCAGGCTAAGATAAAAGACAAAATATTTCTTCATAAGAAGTATATGATTGATAATATATATGTAATTTATAATGAAAGGTAAATATTTATTTATAAAGTTCATACTAATCAAGCTGTAAATATTTCTAAAAGACTTCATAGAGGTGAAGAAAAGACAAAATCCCACCCAAACTCCACATCTAATCTGCTTACATAGCATTTTTTTCAGAAAAGCCTCCCCTTTCCTTGCTTAGCTGATGTGCTCTCTCTTTCCTGTCAGGGTGGTTGTCAGAGCCTCAGGACATGCATCAGCTGCTTCTACTTGGTAGTTTCCATCAGGAAAACTCATATATAGAAAAAATCTACTGCTAGAGAGTTTCCATCAGAGAAATCTTGCAGTACCACTTCAGAGAGATTCTCATTTCAGATTGTTCCTTTCTCACACTCTTCCTCAGAGGGCCGTTAGATCTTAGCACCAATCTCCCTTCTTTTGAGGGACCCTATAGTTTCAGTCTCTCATCTCAAGCCCACCCTGTTCATTCCTCACCCAGGAGACCATCTGGACACTTGCTGAAAACAAAGTTTATTGCCTGTCCTTACGTATGTAATTTCTTCTGTTTATGTAGGAGTCATCTCCTAGCCTTAGCTGTCTAGTAAACAGCTCTTGGCTTCAAGGAGGCGTAACATTGTCCCCTTCCCCTCTGTGGGTGCTTGAGGTACTCCTGTGTGAAATGTATCTTTCACTGCACCTTCCTTTCTACATTGATCTGGGTGTTTGTGCTGGTTTCAATGGGATACAGTTAATTTTCTTCTTAGTAGCTGGTGCCATGCTGTGTTTTGAATCTGGTGTGAGAATAACGTTGATAACACACTGATGTTTTTAGTTGTTGCTAAGTAATGCTTATACTAAGTCAAAGACTTCTCAGTTTCTTAGGCTATGCCAGTGAAAAGGCTGAAGGGGCACAAGAAATTGGGAGAAAGCAGAGCCAGGACAGCTGAGGGGATATTCCATACCATAGAACATCACGCTGAGTATATAAGCTGGGGGGAGCTGGCCAGGGCCTGCTGATTGCTGCTCAGGGTCTGGTTGGGCATCCATCAGTGGGTGGTGAGCAGTTGTATTGTGCATCACTTGGTTTTTCCCCCCTCCTTTTGGACTTTATTCCTTTCCCCTTCTCTCTCCTTTTCATTACACTTGTCATTATTATTGTTGTTGTTGTTATTATTATTTTATTTTTATTTTAATTATTAAATTGTTAGGATCTCAGCCCTTGAGTTTTACCTTTTTCCCGATTCTCCTCCCCATCCTGCTGGGGCAGGGGTGGAGTGAGCAAGTATCTGAGTGGTACTTAGTTGCTGGCTGGAGTTAAATCACGATGGTGTTATAACACAGTTAATAGAAGCATCTACATATAATTGCATGGGTTGTTCTTGGCCCTCAACTGAGGGCAGGCACCATGGTGGATAACAGCTTTCTGTTGAGGGCTCCAGCTTCTTTCTCTTAGACATCCCATAACAGCTTGAAAGTTTTCTTTGGACAGTTTGGAGGGGAGTCTGAGAACTGGCTCTCTTGCTAGGTCTAAGGGTGCTGTGTTTTCTCAATTACACTTGTGCATCTAGTTTCCTAAATGTCTTTAGCTGGAAGGAGAAACAAGGAGCACAAAGTAGCTTTAATGGTAGTTGTTAGCTAGATAACCTCATATGAAAAGCCTGAGCAAAGTGCCTCAGCCTCTGTGCTTGTAGTGCGCTCCCCAGGGTGCAGGGACCCAAGGGATTTTCATCAACTGCATTTTCACTGCCCTAATCCTATCCTTCAGCAGACAGTGTCAGGCCACAAGCCATCACTCGTAGGGCTCAGCAAGGCTTTAAATTTATCCACGCTCCAAGTTCTTCATCCTCATTTGATTCCTCTAAGTCACAGGTTTCACACACAACAGGAATGCTTCAACAGGTGGCAGATCACTGGTATTTTCTTGTGTTTTGGAGTTTCTAAAGGCAAGGATGCTTCCAACACAGTCCTGACACAGTCAGGACTCTTCCCTTTGTAGTACTTTGGGTTGTGATGTTTCCCTGCAGAATGGGGAGATCAGATTCGATCACGAGAAAAGCTGCTCCTTGATCCCACACAGAAAACACCTATGTTAGACAGTTGCTTTGTACACAAAACCAAAACCCATTCCAATCTCCTCTGATTACAAAGGGTTTGTTCTTAGGAAGTATACCTTGTCTCTCCCTTCCATGAGGAAAAAGGATCTCAAATAGGATTTCCTTTAGGAGCACATGTTACAAAGCCTGGGGCTTTGCTGAGACCCAATATCCAGTTTGCCCACTTCCAGTCTTAAGCACTCTTAAGCTCAATAGATACGACTATTTTCTGAAGAGTTAATTTCAGGCACTGCAAGGATGGGTATGATGTTGGTGTGAGTGAATGTCCCCATTCCCAAGCTGCCATGCTCCCATCTCATGATGGGAGGGGTAAGTCTTGCTTCTTGGGAACGCAGTCTGGGCGATGCACTTCCCATGCTCCCTGTCACAGTTGGGCTGGATAAAAGGCGACTGCTGGGACACATCTGGTTGCTGTATTAAGGGATACAGACTCTGAGGCGCTACGCTGGAGATACCATGGGCTGCTCTGAACATAGCTCAGGCTCCCACAGCATGGCTCGAGTTAAATCAGCTGCCGTTTACAGCACACTGGGAATACAGCACTGAGTAACTGTGAGTCCAGAGCACCCACATCTAGAGCCCACTTTCCCCCCTAGGGAGACTCCACCTGTGCAAATAAATTAATTTAGATTTGTGAAGCCAGTGAGGTTCAGAATAAGAAAGGCAGTCAGGTATCATCAGCTTGTTTTCACTCTCACTGGGGTGAATTAAAAGCTTCTTTTTCATGCATCTAGAAATGCTACGTAGTTGTGGATTCTAGGCAAAAATTTTCCATGCTCCATCTTTAGAATATGTTGGCAGATGCAGACAGGGAATTGGTCCCACTATTAAACAAGCAGCAATACTGAAACCTTCCTTTCAAAATACTGCTAGCAGCGGGTCAGCTGAGGGAAGAAATCAGGAGTTCAGCAAGGAAATGGTTTCTAATCAGAAAAAAAAAATATTATTTAGAGTGTTTTAGTGATGAGTCGTTTTGATTTGATTGAATTACAGCCTCATAGGAGGAAAAATGTCACACTGTGAATACAGCCCATTTTTTCACAGGCCATTTTCATTAGTGCTGTAAATGAGGGCTGCCCTGGAAGCTGCAGTGTGTGTAGATGACTGTCTGATGCAGAGCAGTTGGGCACTAAAGAGGTTGAGAAAGCGGCAAATGCAGCGAATGCCCCACAAAAAGAGACATAGAAAGCCATGAAAAACTCAGAAGAAAGAAAAAATACAGTATAAGGAGGAAGGAGTTAAGAAAGGAACCATGCATAACTAGCACAGTATTTATGCAGTATTTAAGGTCAAAATGTCCTTAATTTATACATTCTGACATATACCAATATACCTTTTGTATTGCTCAGGAAAGTTCAGTAACATGCTGCCAACAACATACCAGAAAAATTTCACTAGTTCCAAAGGGCAAATCCACTTCTTTTGGCTTTTCATCCTAATCTGAAATGCAGACAGTGATCTCTTCTCTGACTGGTTTTGATGTTTCTGTGGCAGGTAGCTGGGAACTCAAAACCTCCCTGCTATGAAACGGCTGACAGCTAGTTGGTTTGTTTTGCACAGAGCAGGTTAGAGAACTGCCATTAAAACACACACATAGCACTCATCATTAAAAGGCAGCACTTTCATAGGCTGAGACAACAACCAGCTGCTGTAATACCAAAACTGTTTAGAGCCAACATGCGGCTTTACACCTCAAGTTGTGTATTTACTGGTACATCACAAGGAATTACTCATTAATGATCCTTTAATTTCCACTGCTGTCTGCATCTTGCAGTTTCTGCCCTCAGCAAAATGGTCCCAACTGACCCAACTCCCTGCCCAGACTGTAACCTAGCACTCACACCACTTCTTTTTACTTTGGCAGAAAGACGGAGAGCCTGACTCTAGACTATGAATATTTCCAAGATGGCACTAGATGAAAATTTCACTAACTCCTTCAACTGTACGATTGACAGCTTCAAGCAAGTCATTTACCCCATCATGTATCTCTCTATCTTCTTCTTGGGTGCTGTTGGAAATGTCCTTTCCATTTATGTTTTCTTCCAGCCTTCGCAGAAGAAGACCTCAGTAAACATTTACATGCAGAACTTAGCTGTTTCAGATCTCATGTTTGTGAGCACTTTGCCCTTTCGGGCCACATATTTCCTGCTGGGATCACGTTGGATATTTGGTGATATCATCTGTAGGATCATGACTTACAGCTTGTACGTGAACATGTACTGCAGCATTTATTTTCTCACCGTGCTCAGTGTGGTTCGTTTTATAGCCATTGTCTACCCGTTCAAACACTGCAAAGTAACCAACATGAAGTATGCCAGGATAATATGTGCAGCCATATGGGTCTTCGTGCTGGCAGCCTCCAGCCCTCTGTTAGACAAGGGAATTGCTGGGTACAGCAACCCAGTCAAGTGCTTGGACCTCCACCCCTCCAGCACACACAGGCTTCTGATGATGAACAGTTTTGTCCTCATCGTGGGCTTTGTTCTGCCATTTTGCACAATCATTGTCTGCTACATCTTTGCCATCAAAGTGTTGCTCAAGTCCAAGACTCCACAGCGCAAGAAGGCAGTCTGTCACAAGAAGGCACTGTCAACCATCATCATCACTCTCATCCTCTTCCTCCTCTGTTTCCTGCCATATCACATCCTGCGAACTGTCCACCTGATGCACGGCAGCTGCAGCTGGGCCAACCTGCACAAAGCAGTGGTGGTCAGTCTCTGCCTTGCTGCCATGAACAGCTGCCTCGATCCCATCCTCTATTACTTTGCCGCTGAAAACTTCAAAGCAAGAATCAGAAGTTTGTACCACAGGTAGCTGATGCAGAATTGCAAAATTATATATGTATATGCAGTCCTGATGGGACATCTAGACAGAGTCCATTCTATCCAATGACAGAGGCTGTGTGGTGCTAGCCAGCCTGTGGCCGTGCTGCTCAGCAACAGGCATTTCTCGAGCAAAAGTGTCTTAGAGGGAGCTCATTGGGGATGGCCAAAACTGAGGCAGGATGATCAGAGGTCAGGTCCCTGGGTGTGATCCCTGGTCCTCTTCTATTTAGCAACGTAGATATACCTCTAGTGTTCACCCTCCCCAGGACAAGGAATTGAAATGGATTTACCTTGCTACTAGAGGACTTTTATTTCATTTCACAATACTCAACCAGAGACTTGAAGGCAAACGGCTCACCTGACCACCTCAGTGATGGCATCTGAACCTCTCTGTGCTCCGCTTCCCTCTGTGTGCAGAGGTGCATGGATCAGACACTGTGACACGCAACAGATTCATAGCACCCTGTCAGTTCCCTTTGCGAACATTGGCTAAAGATTTGTGCATAACAGAAATGTAAAGCATCGCTGGTACTTTCTGCTGAGAGCCAAACAGGAGCTGGCATCGGCTCAAGCTCAGGCTGTTCAGAAGGCATTAATATTTCTAAATTCTCTGCTCTGAGGAGGCCACCAAGGTATTTTGCTTAACATTTCACTGATTATCAAGTGAGATAATGATTTCAAAAAAACCCAGCATCAGCGTGGAGTCCTATGAGTAAAATGACTGCTGGCAGCAAGGGCAGGATGTGGGCACGTGGAACACCAGGCTGCACCCTGCAGCTGCTCACGTCTGTGCCGATTCCTTCAAGGTCAGCACGTTTGGGCTTATGCTCATCATTGCCAGTGCTCTTCTGAAAGCTGAGGTTAGGCAGCTCGGTTCCCATGCAGGGATCCAAAGACAAACTTTAAAATTATTTTGGTCCAAACAGGTAGCTACAGAGTGGCTTCCTCTGCACAGGTAAACCAGCCTGACAGCAAATTGCTGCTAAAGGCATCCCTAATCCCTCACTTCCCGACTGCTCCCAGGAGGAGCAGATCCCTTTTTTCCCTAGGATTAATTTCCAGTTGCTTTGAACACCCTGACATTAAACATGCACCAATGCAATGGGGAAAGCAGTAAGGCAGGAACAGGAGGAAAGATGGGCAGCAGAGGAGGCGGAGGAGGAGGAGGGAGGCTGTTTTGGAAAGCAATGGGGAGCTACACCTATGTGTACTTTGGAAAAATCTCACCACGTGGCTGCTTGCATTTTTAAGTCTCTGAATATTTTCTAAAATACATTTCCTAAAAATCAGACTGCTTGCAATTCAGTGAAAACAGGCTCCAAACTCAGTCTGACCACATTTAGAATTTGGTTTTATTTACTTCATTTTTATGTCATTTTAATAAAAAAAGACAAGAAGTTTTGTCATATTTTCCAGGAAAGCAGCCTGTCCCATATGAAAACTAACAAAAATGCTGAAGGCCTTCCCTCCCTAGGAAGTCCATCCAGACTTCTGTCTGTGAAAATATTTTCTCAATGCTCTGAACTTCTCCAGAGAAAGCACTTTATAAACTGAACACCCCAAACACATTTTTTTGGGTTTTGTTGTTGTTGGGGTTTTTTTTGCTCCCAAACAAAAATAACTGTAGCTAGCTATTTTCAGCTCTGTCTGAAATATGTAGAAAACAAATCATTGCTGGTCAGGTGAAAAAGTACTTGACATCACTGGGGAAGTCACATTTTTCTTGGTTATCTAAGGCTTATGTTCAATTGCAGAGTCAATCTATTTTGCTCACTTTGTGCTGCTTTGATGTAAGCACTAAATTTTATCGTAAGTCTTCACTAAAGTTAATGCTCCAAATCCTTATTTCAATAACTCAGTGGCATACTGAGAGCTGACCTAGTGATGCCATGTGAACTCCTGCAGTGCTTGGTCCCATGCTGTTGAAGGAAAAGGAAATATTACCACTGCTTTGCAATGGGAATGGCATCGAGATGGCAGACTGTGCAGAGAGATAGTGGACAAATAATTGGAAGGAAGGGGGCAAACTTTTTCCGTGGTTTTCCCCTGTCAGGAGTAGACCGGCACAGGGATAAGTGACAGTCTTGGAGCCTCTGATAAGATACTGTACACCTTAAATACTAAAAGGGAATGGAAAATACTAGCCACAGTCTAATCTCACTAACGTGTTTTTGTTTGTATCCATCCAGTGCACCCTATTATCAGATAATTTTGCATCTAGAGGATATAAGTCTCTCACAAGGTCACATTTTCTTTGTATTGACCAAAATACAACTTTGTTAGCAATTGAATTCACTGTCAAACCTGTGTTTTAATAAACTAGATTTACTAGTGGCTGAAGATATGTTTTTTATTGATTGCACAGCTAACAAGGAAGCTCCTCAGAGTGCAGGGGGAAAAAGACCAAGAAACAGATACTGAGTTTCTGTAAGTGGGCCATCATTTTACAACAAAAAAGTGTTTTTAGAGGTGTGAGAGCATCCAGCTGCCATCTTTACTTCACCAACAAAATAGGGGGAAACATCAGCCAAACTTTGTGGTGCAGATAAAGTAATAGATTTTTAAATTATGATTTACTTGCAAAAGGATTCAAGACCATCCTTGTTAGTGATCATCACATGCAGCTTTAACAACACTTGCATAACATGCCACATGCCCATTTACGGCCATTCCTCCATTTGGTATCCTGGCATGTCTCTACTCACAGAACTGAAGACCAGGGTTCTTCTCTGTGCAAGTATCATAGTGAAAAATATAGTAAAAAAATAGACAGCGTATTTATTCTGAAAAATAAACCTCCTGACAGTTAAAGTACTAGCAATGTCTCTAGGTCTCTCAAGGGACCACCTACCCCTTAAAAAGTATTTTGATATGTTTCCTCAGTTTTCCAGGAGACAAAATCTAAGAATAGCCATGCACATAGAAAGTAAAAGTAACTGTAAATGTTTGAGACTGAAGGAGACATAAGAACAGGAAATTGAGTTTTCAAGTGGCTGGTACCCCTAAGCTACAGCAAATGTTCTACCTTCATATGTGTGTTTTCCTGCCACTCATGGAAGCCCTGGTATTCCTAGGCAAAGGTAATTTTTAAAGTCTAAAGCTATACCAGAGACATAGAGACGTTTTCTGAAGTAACCTCACTGCAGCCTCAACCACTTGACCCTCAGCACAAGGAAAAGACATTCTTCACATTTGCTTTTTAGCCTTGGTTCAGGCTGATGTGTGACTATATTTGCCTCATAGAGTGGTGTTGCATCAGTCAGGGGAGCATCACATGACTGTGATTCTCCCCCTCTGCTCTTGTGAGACCCCACCTGCAGTACTGCCTTCAGCTCTGGGGCCCCCAGCATAAGAGGGACATGGGCCTGTTGGAGTGAGCCCAGAGGAGGGCCACCAAGATCATCAGAGGGCTGGAGCACATCTCCTGTGAAGACAGGCTGAGAGAGTTGGGGTTGTTGAGCCTGGAGAAGAGAAGGCTCCCAGGAGACCTTATAGCAGCCTGCCAGTGCCTGAAGGGGGCCTACAGGAAAGCTGGGGAGGGGCTTTGTACAAGGGCATGTAGTGACAGGACAAGGGGGAATGGCTTTGAACTAGAAGAGGGTAGATTGAGATTAGATATTGGGAAGAAATTCTTTCCTGTGAGGACACTGGCACAGGTTGCCCAGAGAAGATGTGGATGCCCCATCCCTGGAAGTGTTCGAGGCCAGACTGGATGGAGCTTTGAGCAACCTGGTGTAGTGGAAGGTGTCCCTGCCCATGGCAGGGGGTTGGAACTAAATGATCTTTCAGGTCCCTTCCAACCCAAACCATTCTATGATTCTATGATTTTTATTTTAAGCAATGCATTTTCCCATTCGTTTTCATGATATATCCTCTGTCTTCCTCAACATGCCTCCTGTTACCATAACTTATATTTTGGTTTTGCTCCTAAAAGTGTCTGTAGAAATGGGTATACATTTTGCTGCTCAGCATCTCCTTCTGAGGTGCATGTTCCTCTATGCTACAACTGCATGTTGTGCTGGCAGCAGAGCAGGCATCAGACTTTCCTCCCCTGTCTGAGGGCTGTTGATGCTTCTCTTAGTCCTTTGGGATGGGCAAGATAGAAATGACCTGCTCTCCTCCAGCTGATAGGAGTGGAAATAAGATTCATCAAAAATAACCAAATCTAAACATAGTCAGGAGGAGGCAGATGCTGTTTCAATAGTGATACTATCCTTGGGCTTATATTTTGATTTCCTGTATCATACCTGAGCCAGTTTAAATGATGGCCTGTGTCATATGAAAGCACACATTCTAGGTGACATCCGTTATTATATACGTAAGTGCTGGTTGCATACAATCACTATCCACCCAAGGATATCCACGTAGAGATATGCCTACGTGCAGCAGAGCACCTTTGCATCCAGTTCACACTCCACCAAGCTGTTTACTCCCTCCATGCTCATCTGAGAAGGTCTCTTCTTCCCCCATACTTAAGATATGGGAGTCTTTGGACACATTCGTCATTGAAGACAGGTGTGCACAGAACTGAATTGCAGGTGAGCTCAGAGCACTGCTTTTCAAGGCATAATCACTCTACAGCCTGGTTGGTTTGGGGTTTTTTTCCACTTTTATCTGAAAGGGCCCTTACAATTCCCCCCTTTTTTGTTTGTTATATTGGATAAGGTTAAGGCTGTGTGAACTGGAACCATCATAGCTTGATGGACAGCCTTTTATCATGGCTCACATCAGGTTTGTCAAACACAGTATACATATAACAATGGCCAAAAGCCCTAGCAATATAATAAACCCACACATCAATATTTTTTGTATCACATCCTAACTTACTCAATGTGCTTAAAGCTTGTACAGCAGCAACACCAGGTACAAGGAAAGAAGCAGCAGGAAGATCCACATTATTCTGGCTTGTTCTCTGGCTCATCATTGGTAGGATGCTTGCGATCAGTTGGTCGAATGAGCAGAGCGAGGATCCACCAAGGCCCTCTATATTTTTCATGTTCAATAAATTATCATTTGTCTGCACAGTAGCTCAGTCCCAGTACTCCGTTATCCAAACTGTATACTGCATAGAGGTAAGCGTCATATAACACAGAGCTTTACAATCATATGGGGTCATAACATATCCTTCTGCAATGGCAGTGTACAAATTCACGGTAAATGCCGATTTGAGTCCAAAAATCTTTGGCTGAGCATCTGAGTTCTTTTACAGCTTCATATAGGAGTTGTTTTCACACAATTTGTTGCTCTACCTGGTAATGAACAGGGAATGCACTGAATAATTCCACACCTCTCTTTGCGTAGCCTCCTGTCTGCACTGATCTAAAGCACTGTATTATACTCTCTTTCTCCTGCTTTCAGAACTGCTTCAGCTCAAGTCTTTCTTCAGGTCTTTATCAATAAAATGCATAGTACAATTTAAACCTACAGATCGAATCACAGTTGCAAAACAGCACAGAAAAGATTCAGGTTTTTCTCTTGCTCCTTGCTGCAAATACATGAATGAAATTCATACAGCCTCTACTGGATATGATAACCTACTGTTGCAAGAGGATAAATATGATTACCAAGGGAATGTTTGTTTCAAAAGACTAATTTCAGACAACCCACCAGAATGTGACAACTCACTCAGTTTTGCCCAAAAAGCAGAATCTGTGGGTGGGGGTGATTTCAGCTGTTTCAGTCCAAACATCCTTATGATTTTTCTGTTCCTGATTTTTCTATTCCCATATTAATAATTGACCCATGATTCTCAGCCATTCACCTACCACACTGCAGTGGGGATGAGAGCGCTCACATATGCATCTTCACATACCCACCTTCTCTGGTTCAGCTGGACTATGCCACTGTTTTGTTTGGGTTTTCTTCCCTTTTCTCTTTTTCTTCATATACCTATTCAGGTGCCATTTGGGGCATATGAAGGCACAGACCCCAAGTGAGATCCTTTATTGCATGCATAAGTGCTGGTTATATATTATACACAACCACTTATCCACCCAAATTCTGCCCCAGAATGTGCTTACATGCAGCAGAGCACCTTTGCAGCCAGCTCACACACCACTGAGCTGTTTGCTCCCTCCATGCTCACCTGAGGAGCAATCCTCTTCCCAGGTCAGTATTTAAGCTGTGGGAGGCTTTGGGCACACCCCCCATTGGGAGGCTTTGGGCAGCCCCTCGTTGCAGGCGGGTGGGCACAGAACTGATTTGCAGGTTAGTTCAGAGCACTACATTTTAAGGCATAATCACTTTACAACCAGGCACCCAGACAATGAACAAAGCCTTTTCTCAGAAAGAGCCCTTGCAAAGGCCTGTTTAAAAGGCAGTGTAAATGAAGCGCAAGCGCAGATTCTCTGGGAGAAGTTCAGTATTGTTTGAGACACTTCAGCTTTCCAGCCACCACCAACTGTGACCTACCAGATGATGTGACTGTCCCCCTGCGGCTATGCAGTCCTGTACCTCTCACACAGTTGTGCTGTGTATATACAGGAATCTTTCTGGACATCTGCAAAGACAAGCAATATATTTAATTACATGCAGCTGATGTTATATAGTTACATCTGTTCATCTACCAGTCAACAGCTTAAGGAGGTCAAAGGAATTAAATAGCTTCCTTTGTCCCAGATTCCCTTCTCTCCTTTCAGAAAAACCGGCCAGATTTCTACCACCAATTCTCCTCCTTTTGATTTTACAGCTGAAAGGATAAGGCTGTCTAATATGATGGCCAAAGCCTGGTCACTCAAGTCAGATTCCTGCTCACAGGAGCAAAGTTTGAGCCTTTATTTCTGAAGCTGAGAAATAAAGCTCTGAATCTTGGTCCACCACTAATATCACCCTATGTAGGGCTTGAATACTCAGAGGAGGGGCTGGCAGGTTTGCTTGTCATGTTTGCTGTCTGCATTTCCAGACATCGAGATGTTGAGCATGTTAACTGTTGGATGATATTATGTCTTCTTCTGAGCAGCTGTGGTAGATGCAACTGGGGTGATTCACTCAAAATGGAGCTGTGTTTCATGACTTACAGAATTTTGGGGAAGGAAATCCCTGAAGAGGGATCTGCACTCTGTGTAGATTTTTCTTACATTATTGCCAGCTTTCAGTTCTGAAGGCAGGGAGTCTGACCATCTCTGGCCAGGCCAGCTCCAGGCTTCTTCTGAGGTCCATCCCAGAAAGCCCTCCACAGCAGAGAAATCCCTTCTTAAGCTTGGTTTCTCCTTGCAACTAGTCTCTCAAAAATTTCAGGATGTTTAAGGGTGCTTTGCTCATTGCTGAGATACTGCTCGTATGCTGCAAGTTAGCTTTATTTTTTCTTGTCAACTACATGGACAAACAATGTAGGAAGAATGAGAAAAATAATCCAGCTCAAGAGCCATCATATGTCTTCTGAAGGCCTTTATTACTGCAGCTGGAGCAGTCTCTTCTGGTGGTCACTCACCACTAAAAGGGAAAATATAAACCCACGTCAGGAATGTGAGTATGTACAGTGCTCTCAGATGGGCTTTTCATTTTATTTTTTTTTCTTTCTTAATTTTGAATTTCACTGACCTGAAAGAAGACTTGTAAAGGACAATTCCCTTTATAAAGCTGCTAGCAGCAGCACAGGCACACCTACATCCTCCAAAAGTGGAGGCGGTGTGGAGAGGACACAGCTCAGTGCTGCTACATGAGCCTTTCACAGGTGCATAGTCACTTGGGCAGTCTGTGGGCCTGGGTAGGAGCATGCATGTTCGTGGACCGTCCTGTTCCCTGGGCACACACTCCAGCTACACCTGACTCCATGCCAGCACAAACCCAGCCTGTGCATCAGCCCTTCCCACACCTTTGTGTCCTGGTTGCCATGGAAAGGAAAACCGAATGCAGAGACCAGGTGGGAAGGACATGCTCCAGCAGGTCACCAACGTGCATGACAAAGGGAGCACACCCAAGTGTTGTGTCTGGGCATACTACTTCACTGAGTTGTTAGTACCAGGTACAAGTTGATGTTGATCTCTTCCCACTTCCTTTCCCTTCAAATTTCTGATTGCGCTCAGGTAGTAATTTATGCTTGAGCTAGTTGGGCTGTGTAGGTGGAAGTTGCCCTGGGAAGTGTAAGAGTGGATGGGCAGATGGCCCAGTTGAGGGTGGCATAGGAGAACATGTTGCTTCATTCTTAGAGGAATGGGACATTCAAGGCAATGCTCAAAAACAGAGAGGCTGATGTCCACCTTCTCCAGGGTCTCTTATTTTACTTTCTTCTTATTTTACTTTCAGGGTCATCACAACTCAAATAGCAGCCTGTGCTCTCACAGGGAGAATCTATCTACAAGCTTGAAAGGAGCAAGATGAGCTCAAGGTCTGCTGACGTGGGCTGTAGTGCCTCCTCCTATTTTCTGACCACCTGATCTAAAACTTGCATGCCCTGTCTTTCTGGAGGGGTCCTGCAGATCTGACTCAAAATCAGCAAAGCTCAGCCACACATAAGGGTGTGACATGGGCAGCCTGGCAATGGGGAGAAGAATGTCTTCCTTGGGTTGTGCTATGGGAGGGGATATATGTGGCAATGCTGGAGTTTCCTCAGACACCAATTCCAGTAATCCATTTTACACTGGCAAGAGCAAAAAAGCGTTATTGTTGTCTCCCCCCAAATTATCTTGGGCTTCTCCAAAGCCATGAACAAAAAGCAGTCCCTCAAAGCCACCTACCACAGAGCTCTCCCATGGCCTAAAGCTAAGGCAGCACTTCAAATGCCCCTGGGTGGATGCTCCTCCTAGCCCATCACCAACTGTGCTGACATTAAGGCCACCAGCATGCTGATACAAGGACAGACAGCATCTAAACAAGCCTTTCCAAACACTGCTCCCTAAGTAAGACTTTTTCCCCAGCAGTAAGTGCCTTTAAAAAGCACAGGATCTCTTCATGAAAGCTCTTAGGCAATTGTGCCCTCTCAAGTCTTCTTCTAAAGCAAGACTGCACAAACAGCTACTCATTCAACCAAACCAGTAAGATCAATGTAGAGAAAACTACCCATAAACGGGAGCTCCCAGACCAAAATGCCCCCTTACCTATGTCCTCTCTTGGGCTAGTACACCTTGTTTCCACCCCTACAGTTTATACCCCATCTAATGACAGGGCCCATTGGAAGACATGGCTTTGGACACATGTTGACAGAGGGTTTGTATCTGGTCAGAAGGTAACGGGCAAGGATGGCAGTCATTGCACCTCCTGGGCAGCTTGTGGGGCCAAGGAGCCCCTGACATCTGCCTATCTTCCCTGTGCCACTCCCCACCCAAACAGGCATGTGCCAACTTTCTTACCTTGACAGACCAATGGTTGGAGAACCAGAGGGAAGATTTTAAGCCAGGCGTGACTAACACTGACTTCAAAGTGCACACAACTGCCAGTTTCATAGGGAACCAGGGTCATGGGGCAAAGAGAAACAAACAGTAAGGGGAATAATGCCAAAGACTTTCTCAGAAATCAGCAAAAAGCAATGAACTTATGCAATCTCAACCAAGAATAGATAGTCATGGCAACAGCTCTATTTCAGGACTAGTATACCAGGAAGAAGCCTCAGAAGTCACAAAGGAGTATGTCCCAGTCACTTGGACCATGCCTCATAGACAAGAACGTTCTTCATGTTTCATATTCATTACATTTCAAGATGTTCAATTTCTGGCTTGTAATGGTGCTAGAATGTATTTGCCTTCAGAGTGCCCATCCCGATTCCTAATTACTCAGTACACATTTATTAATCTTAGATTTTATATTTAGCATCCA
Source organism: Falco peregrinus (assembly GCF_023634155.1). NCBI lineage: Eukaryota > Metazoa > Chordata > Aves > Falconiformes > Falconidae > Falco > Falco peregrinus. The sequence continues at coordinate 91,437,448 of NC_073724.1, forward strand.
GTACTTAAAGGCAGCAGCAGAAAATTAAAATACCTTAGCCATAATAATTAAGAGGGGTTTCAGTCATGTAGTGCATCAAGAAAAAGCGTGTGCCTATATGTGTGTGTATATACATACATATGCAGGCACATACACACTCTCACATTTATTTATTCATTTATTTTTATATGTTTATATATCTATATACATGACCATAGATCTTAATTTTCAAAGTCAGTGAATATATATTTGGTAATCAGTGCCAAACTTCTCAAAACTAATGTCTTATATAACCCTATTCCATTAATATCTCAGTAATGGATTTCAAAAAAGAACACATTCAGGACTAGACAGCCAATCTTACTTCACAATGAAATTGCAATGTCAATCTGAATTATTAAGAAAGCGAAACTTAGTCCCCAAGTGTTGTATCAAAATTTGTACCTGCTCTGGTGAACCCAGTTGCTCACTGGGGGAAAACACAAAAACAAACCCCAAAACATCTTGTCCTACATCTTGCTAAATTTTGCTTATCTTTAATAAAATTTCTACTTCCAGTTTCATCAGGACTCCCACTTTGGCCTGAAGTGATAGGTAAAACCTTTGACACGCTGTCTTTTTTAAGAAGTTGACAAGCTGTCTATTTTTCACACACATGAAAACCATGTGGAAAAAAATTCAAAAATCTCTGCTGACAGCTGTGAAATTAAGAACATACTTTTGGCCTGATGCTGGTATAGTAAAACAATGTTTCTTGCCCTATGGTGTGCAGACCGGTGAGATCCATAGGTTCTTCCAAGAGGCTACAGCACTGAAGAAAAAACATCAGATCTGCTGTCAATCAGATTAAATGTGCTATTGGGTGCTCCAGAAGAAAGCAGAAAGCTGTCATGAAGCATCATTCCCAAATGTGGACATGTTGCTTCCCCAAATTAAAATGCCGGTGTTCAGCACGTGCATTACCAGCATGCATAAACAAAGAGTGTAGAAGCAGCAAGGCTGAACATCAGGTTTTGAGAATTCTATGCAAGCTCCATTGCAGAGTGACGCACCCTGGCTGGGTTCCTGAGCACTGCCATTTGTGTCACAAGAAGAAAGAGATCTAGGAAAATGTCAAACCTTTCAATACCACACCAAAGAAAGTAAAGGGATTCTGTTGAAATATTTAGGACTTTTAACCTAAACCCACTCTTTCCCATCAAAGGCAATGTTCCCAATTACAACTAATTTATCATTGTGGAAGGCATCAGGAGAATTCCAATTTTTAAAGTAGAATGAAGTGATGAAAATGTGATACTCAAAAATAAATATGAAATAAAATTATATTGAAGACTCATAAGGAATTGAAATTGATTTGAAGGCCTATATAATCTTCCTCCAGTAGAAGACAGTATTATATCTTCTTCCCATATGCAAATGTATAAGAAGCAATCAAATTTTATTGTTTAAGAAAAGATGTGCCATAAGTGGAGATTGTAATAGAACACAGTCGGATTGTTCTGCTGCTCTGGGGACTTCTGCTCATGCACTGTGGGATTGCCCAGCTGCCTCTAGCAAATGTGGAAAAATATACGATGCAAACTGCACTGATGCTATATTTTCAAAGTCCAAGCAGGGTATTTAGTTAAGTGCCCCAAACCAGGCAAAAGCAAAAAGGATGTTAATAATTATCTTAATTTCTATGGGAAAAGACAGGTAAAAAAGTAAATCTGAGTAGGGGGAGAACTGAGTATGAGGACTATCAGAAGGTCACATTCATGTGCATGGAGCTATGTCTTGGTGAGGCCAGATGCTTTCCTGGCCTAAGTAAGATTAATTAAAATTAGTAATTATTTAGACCTCAGTATTTCTGTACTGTGCTGTGGTGTAAAATAAACCTGTATGGGATGGGTGTGGAGGCAAAGTCCAAAGTTTGAACCAGGACTGTGTAGCAAGCAGCAAGACGCTACCTTAAACAACAGGGATTTCCATCTTACAAACCACGCTATGATAGAAATCATAGCAGTGCAAAGTTCAGAGAAATATAACGAGGTCACATAGTGAGGATGTACATTTAAAGCATCCCAAGTACATCTGTCTATGGTCTGGTACAAAACTCCAGCACAGAAGATTCATCTTGGCTAACCTTGGCTGGAGACCTGTGTCCCAAGCAGGAGGGCAGTGAAGAAAGCCCCAGTATATTTTAAGAAAACATTCAGCACATTAAACGTGATATCATTTCCTCCCATAAAATATAGCACGTAATGAGGCAGAAATAATTTCCCCCAGATCTGCGTTGCAAGAAACCAGCTCCAGTTCCTTGACATTTCTCCAATGTGCCTCGTTGCAAGAACTGCTTCACATCAGGTCTCTCCCTCCAAGTGGATTTTGCTCTGTCCTTGTCGAGGTTGATTCCTCCTTCCTCCACCCATCCACAGGTTTGCTGCCTGCCCTGCGCTGTCTGCAGCCCCGTGGCTGCTGCTCGGCCAGCCGAGCCTCCCCGGCGCTATCAGCTGGTGCAGGTTTCCTGTGCAAACACCGGCTACAAGGGACAGATATTAGGTCGGCACTAGTGTCAGTCAAGATGTCTCCACCTGCTCCGTGAGCCATCCTGCAAGAGGAAGGCTCAAGAGTTGTCTGTATTTCCAATATTTGTGGTTGCTGGTGGTTTCCTGGTAAGCTAAGGGAAAATCAGCAGTGCTGTCTCCATTTGGCTGTAATTCAGAAAATTTCTTCTGGAAGCACTGTGATGCATGAACTCTTTCTGTTCTGTCAGGTCAGCCCACAGGCAGACCCTGCTTTGTTGTGCCATGGAGCAGTGGTGATTGCAGATGGGTGACTTTAGCAATAGTTTCTTTGCAGACCCCCTGTCTAAACCAGCTCATAATCATGGCATCACAGAATCATTTACGTTGGAAAAGACCTTTAAGATCAATGAGTCCAACCCAACTCTTTGCTCTGACTACACCTTGTGAAGGGGGTACTGGCTTACTGTGGGATGACTGGAGAAACCAGTGGGATTCACTGGGCTTCAGATGCCTGCAAGGGAGATGAAGAAATCTGGGCATGTCCCTCTCTATTCCCTACATAATTAGCAGAAAGAGATAGGTATTTCCCAGTGCTGCTTTGTCCCACCCTAATGTAGAGGATGTATGAGTTGCCCCTGTTGACATTAATGGCGGTTCAGCATAATTAGCTCAGTCCTTTTTTCTTATGTATAGCTACACTTGGGCAAAACAAATCCCAACTTCAGTCTCTCAGTTCTTGCTCATGAATACCACAGGGACACAGCACCGGAAGAGATCTGCTGGGAAATGGTGCTGTTCTGTTGCTCACAACAACATCACCGTATGTCCATGTAAGCAAACTGATCACAGGCACCTGAAAAGCAGCTAGACTACTACTACAGGAAAATACTGGTTTGACAGTCTTTTTCCACATGATGGTGCTTTGATGGCAAGAATCAGTTTTCCAGTTTCCAATCTACATATAGTCATGGTTGCTTCATTCATGTGTTGACACTCCCCTGTGCTTTGCGTAGCTGGTTTTCCCCATCTGAAGGTTATCTGCCAAGATACATTATTGAGGGGAAACATTTTTATTTTGGTTTTTTTTGTGAGGTTAAACACATCACATACTCTTGGCACAGTGTCTCCAGTTTCCTGATCACCCTGGTCATTCTTCCCTGCACCCATTTGAGGCTGAGTGCATCTTGCTGTACGTGCATGTTCAGGACTGTACATTCTGTTTCAGCTCAAGTGAAATAAAAATCAACAATGGCAAGTTCTCCTGCCTTTACTGGGAAGAATGATAAATTACGGAACTGATAAATCTCCAAACAACACTGGATTTTTTCATGGTTACATGGTGCTCCCGGGGCTCATATTTGCCCTGTGGTTAGCTAGGATACTTCTATTCACCCTTTCTTTTATTTTTTTCCACCAGAGGAGGGTCATGTGTCTGCTTTTTGTCATGAGGCTTTATGGCAATGCCTATGCGGCTGGATAAAGATGAGGCCAAGCAGCCTGGACCAGCTCACATCCACTATCATGTAGAAGTGCCCTGGAGAGAACCAGCTGGAGCCCTCCAAAATGCAGTTGGGAGTGAAATAACAGGCTTGCAGAGAAGCAGATAATCAGATTCTGGGTTTAGCCCAGACTTCTTTTATCTAGAAATGTGGAGATACTCAACAGAGTATGTGGTCTCATGTTTTGCAGTACTGAAGTTGCTTCTGATTTCCACTTCCCACAGGCTTTTTGACATGACGCAGGAGTTCTTTGCTTTATTTTTTTTACCATGTGCCTACTTTTAGCGATAAGATTTTCAATAATAAGGTAAAACAGGGTGAGTTTCAGGTCTGATTCTGGAGGACCCACAGTACAGCTCTCTCCAGCTTCTAGCTCCTTCCTCCAGCACTACTTGCTGTGACCTTTCTTCAGAGAAGGATAAATGACTTAGTTTTTCACTAGCTCCGCCTACCTACATCTCTTTTTCTCCCTCTTAAGTAGCGGTACTGACCAAGAGCTGATCAGTAAGTGTTCCCCAGCTTGAGGGAAATACCAAGGCTGTTTGCTTGCAAGTGACATCAGAGGATGTGGATGCCATCACACCAACTTAAGGAGCCTGAAATAAGTTCAAGCAGCAACAGGTCTATAAATTAGCTGGCAGGGATTGGCTTTGTGGGAAGACCAGTATGATCAACAATGTTGAGGGGGGACTTTCCCATCTGCTGTACCAGCATGTGCACAAAATAAACGGTGTGAAGACAGAGAAGCAGGGGACAATGGAAGAGAAGAACATTCAAGATAGGAAAAAAACAGTGGTGAGGAGAGGGGGAACTAGGAAAGAAAACAGAAACAGAAACTTTTTAGAGGAATAACTTACCATAGCATGAGCCAGCTTGTGATACCAGGCCTGGACTTTTCCCTGGGACAGCTCTCTTTGGCATTCCACAGTCTTGCCAGATGAGAAATGGGTGTTAGAGGCTGCATGAATGGCCTGTCCCAGGAGAGGAAGTGTGAGGAGTTGGCCGGGCAGACCCTGGTTCCTCGCTGTGACTGCTGGCAGCATGGGAGAGCCGAGGGTCAGGACCTGGCCTCGAAGAGCAAAGGGAAGGAAAGCATATCTTCCATGTGCCATACATAGGCATGGAAATGAGAAGTAGGGAAAAAAAGAAACAATGGGCGATACAGAAAAGTATGAACAAAAGAAAAGAAAAGGGACGTAAGAGAGACATAAAGGGAGAGAGAAAGAAAATCTTACTGATGAAGTCCGAGAAGGAAAGCCATTCAGTGACAGAGAGGACGACGCATGGTGCAGTTAGAGAAGCTGTATAGAGAAGCTTAATATATGTCAGTCTCACTATGGCTGCTACATAAACCCGGTATAACTCAGCACTTACATGATGGGAAAGGGTTGCATGTTAGAGGGGTAGAGAGGGCAAGAGAGTCTGAGACACTAGTCCAAAAGGGTTTGCTCAAATAGGAGCAAAGAGGAAGAGAGTTTAAGCATGGGGACTACTTGGTCTCAGAGTGAAACAAGAGACCCTGAACTGTTCTCTTTACTGACACAGAGGTAGATCTGTGGCGTCTGGGAAAGGTTTGAGTTGAGGTACTGGTTACAACGGATATTAAAGTAAGGAGAGATGAAGCTGTCCTGGTGCACTGGCAGCCTACTTTGGACTATACTCATCACTATTCTGCACTGAGAAAACTCTGACACTTCTCCATTGTGTGACCTTAAGCCACTCACTTAAACTTATAGCGTTTCAACACCCCCATAAATAAAATGTAACAAGCACTGTGAACAACTGCATTACCTAAAACAGCAGCTGTAACAGTAATATTCCCATTCTTAATCTGCAAGTGTGGTGAAAAGGGTTTTATCAGTGTTTGGAGGATTTCAGCTGGAAGTAGAGCCCTGAGAGTATGAATAATTTTTTGGTCTTTTGTTGGTGCCTTGTTGCACCAATGTATAAACTCAGCGTAGCTCCACAGAGGTCAATGACTGCTTCAGATTTCTATAGGTAGAACTGAATACAAAATGTGAGCAGCCTTGCAGAATTATGAATAAAAATGAAGCAAATCCTGCTCCATCACTTAGACATTTAGATAGACTTCATACTAATAACCACTGCATGCAATTTGGTGTTGCTGAATAGATTTTTCAATGAAGCAATGCAAGTTTTTCAAATGCAGCCATCACACAGCAGCTGACAAGCAAACTCATACAAGTAAATCCCTAGGTACAGATCACCAAGCTCTTTAAATGATAAACTTTCACCTTTCTGAGCCAACACAAAACAGCCTATCTTCTTGCTAAAAATAGACTGCACCAGCAAATAGCATACACTCAAACTACACATTAATATGCAGAAAGAGCCCTCTGGGACTTGAAGACAAATACAGTCCTGTGCCAGTGCTGACTGATTTAAGGCTGTTAAAGTGATGCTCTTAAACAATTAAAAATATCTATGAGTCCTGTCAAGAGGTTCTGCCGAGCTCTTGCAGCTCTCACTATGTTAGAGCAATTCCATGGTGATTGGATGATGCTGATGCACAGTGACATATGAGAGTGGAGGTCTGAGCTCTTGCATTTCCAGTCCCCAGCACTCCAGAGAAAGGACAAGAAGAGAAGTAGTTGCTGTCAGTCAGAGTCCTTGCACAGCACAAGACTTGGAAATGTCAATGCACCCAGAAAGATAAAAAGAGCTGAAATGCACAGAAAGGACTCAAAACTCAGGCCACATTTGAGGAGGCAGGTCTTTCAGGATGACTATGGAGGATGAGCATCATAGTTTCCTGTGACACAGCATCAGCATGTGTTGGCTTGGATTTATAAGCTGCTTCTTTTAGAAAATTGTCCCAGATAAGTTCTCAGTGAACAGGGACTCTGTCCAGGCACACCCTGTAAAAATGGTCCCGTGCAGCAGCAGGAAGGTGAGATGGTGTGGTATTATCCAGCAAAAACATTCAGAGCTGACCCCAGCAGCCTAATCCAAGGACTACCAGGTGCCATGAGGTTTGGACCCAAAATATCTAGGCGAGGGTGCTGTGGGGATCCTGAAGAGCCTGGGTTTCCATGTTGCCTGCTTGCATTTCCAAGAAGCTAAACTCCTGGAAGGCTGTGAGGCCAGAGACCTTGCTGGTCTGTTTTGTCAAGCAGCCTCCACAGTAACCAGCAGCTGAATCCTGAGGGACCATTATGTTCAGGCTTTATTTCTAAGAAACCCTGTCTGCTTGTGCATGGCCTTTTTGCCTTACATGGAAATGAGCAAAATCCATCCTTCAGCAGAACTGGTTGCCAGAGGCATCAATAATGTGACCTTCCACTTACAGGACAGCACCTTAGCCTGACATGGCTTTCTTTTACTTCTTTTATATATCTATACACATATACATATGTCTGTATATAAAGAAATTAATTCCCTGTGCCCTGTCCTAGCCTTTCAGGATTTGCAGCAGAGGCAAGATGCAGAGTCCACAGGACTCTGGCCACAAAGAGCAGCACAAATCTCCAGAGCTCCCCACTGACAGCAGAAAGAGGAACCCAGGCGCTGGAAAACCCCAATAAGCTGGGATGTGTCCACAGCTGAGGTCCCTCGGCTGCCTTTGGGGGCCATTCATTGCTATCTCAGAGCTCCCAAAACAGCAGCAGCGGAACTGGACTGGATGGGGGAGTCAGGCACAAGGGAAAGAGGCTGCACAGGGAAGCGAGACGCCATTTAATGTGATTTACTGCATTAAGTACCAACTCGTTGCAAGGGATATAGCGTGACCTTGCCTGCGGGGGAAACTAGGGTTAGCTGCGTCAGCCATTGCCCGGTGGAGCCAACGTGGGAGCTGCTGACATGTTTCTGGAGGGAGAAAACATACTTTTCAACTTATTAGTGATGGATTTCTTAATAGGCCAATAGCTGGAAAAGCACCCAGGTGAATAAAGAATCTTCATCGGAAAATTAAGTGAATGGGGGAGAGAAATGCACTGTTACTGTCCCTTCTGGGGTCATTTTGTTCTGGTGCTTCCAGTCATATGCTAAGACACTCTGCAAGGAAGACATACAGCTTAAATGTATAAGGCAATGAATTACTGGTTATCACAGACAAATCCCATTACCCACAGAATACTACCCTGGAGGAGAGAGGAACAGGATGAGCATGTTAGGAAACAGAGTTGAAGGACAAATCCTCAGCTGCTCATAGGTGACTCTTGTTACCTGCTCACAGTCTAAGGATTTTGAGGATACTCATGGGTACTCCCCAGCTGGAACCTCATTTAAAAGATGATCCAGTGTTTGAACACAGCTAACGGAGGGTGCAGCGGGCTGAAGGAGGCATCTGAGCACCTGCTGCAGCTGGTAACTGCATCCTAGGAACTTCCAGAGATGATCCAAGCAGAGGACCCAAGAGACTTATTGATGGGATCCCCCAGCAGCCTCTTTGGGCTCATTTTTTTTCTGCTCTGACTGTACTACCAACACCTCTGTTTCTACCCAGCAGTATCAGCCCAGTATGTGCTTACCATCATGTGTATTTTTACTCTGCTTCACTATGAAAACAAAGTTAAAGGACCGTATCATCCGCCTGTCATCAGCCTGTCATTTCCCTGCAATAACTTCTGAATGTGAAAGCCACTTTTGACCACATTTGGCAACAGGGGATGAAGATTTTAAGAAATGGGTCTTTATATTAAAGGCATGTATGTTTTATAATGGTGTCGGGGAGATGAGAGACACCCAGATTCACTGCCCCATGGAGCAAAAGGCTGCAGCAGAGGCTGAGCAGTCACTTGTGTTGCCAGCTAGACCATCAACATGCTGTATAGTAAGGGAGACAGAAGGGTGTGGGATTTTTGTACTGGGAACAGCAGCAGGGGTACAGGAATCTGTAGATGCCACGGGAAAAACAGAGAATCAGTGTTTCTTCCTATTATAAAACTTCTTGTTTCCCCAGAGTACAAGGAAAAGCGACTACCTGGTAAAAAACTAATTGGGTGGAAAGTCAGGATGTGTTCCTGCTTATTTGGGATGCCACTGGATTTGGTGGGTGGAGGAAGCCTGGAAGGAGTTTCTCCATAGAGGTAGTGTGGCAAGGTCTCAAATCCTCCCCTTGCTCCCCAGCATATACACACACGTTCATATATAGACATACATACACAGAACTAAGGTCTCATAAGTGACAGTTCAAAATGTGGTTGTTGGTTGTTGTTTTTTTTTCATTTGTGGTGTATGGTTAGAGTCACACACATCTCAATATGCCTCAGCCATTCAGCATGTCTCTGTATGTTCCATCTTGCAAAGACCTGCCCACCTTCCAAGGACCAAAACTCAAGAATTCAAGAGAATAATTTGTTTGTGGTCTAAACAGAGAGAGTAATCAATAAGATCCTCTTCAAAGGAGAATTCCCTGGTTCTTAGAAATGTTTGTATGTTAGCCTCACAGCTATTTCTCTCTCTTTTTTCTTTTGCCACACCCATGTACACATGTATACATGCCCTGGCAGTAGAATTAATGGAGACTTCCAAATTAAATTTATAAAACCAGATTAAGAAGCACTAACCTCCCAAGGAAACATCTTGGTTGCATAAAACAAGTGAACTAGGCATCAAAAAACCAAAAATGTCCAAATGTGCTCAGCTAAGCTTTTTCTATGGATACTTATACCCAGGTAAGTTCTTCACCTGCTATGAAAAGGGTACTTGATAATTCAACATGTTCATTAACTTGAAAAATTGCTATATGTGAAGGAACTCACAGCTCCAGATCACACCACACCTGGCAGATGAAGTGGCACCCAAGCTGAAAAGCTGCTGCAAACCTTTCTTGTATATTAGGATTTTCTAGGTGCTGAGTGAACTCATGTAAATGTCCATACACAAGTGCACGCTACCTCCTTACAGCGGGGAAGTGCACTGCCAGTCACAAGGGAGGGAAAGAACACAGCAGAGCAAGCCATGAAACAGGCACGGCTGGGCACTCCAGCTGCAGCCAGCCATTTCCCTGGGCACCTACCAGCCACATGGACTGAGCTAAGGAAGTCTGAGATGCCTAGGAAAAAGTTGTTGTAGACAAAAGGTTTCCTACAAGCATTTATTTCACTTCTTATTGCACAGCCATCTCCAAACTACCATGTCTAAGACAGGCATGGGACAAACCTGGCCTGCCAGAGACTTTTCAGTGGCAGGAGAAAAGTCTCCTAGGCATGAACCCATTCCTAAACAAGCCTGATGGTGCTCACCTGCCTGGTCATAGAGCTGTCATGTGGGGTTGCCAAGATCTCAGGGTGCAGGAAGCCCCCTTTCTTAACAGGTGCACACATGCTCAGTGCTCTCCTCCTCTCACAAACAGCTTGGGTAGAATGCAGATCATTAATACAACCAGGCAAGGGTGTCTCCATGTCAATGAGGTCTAAATTTCCAACAGTGGTGGTACAAGGGTCAATTTAGTCACCCATACGTAGGGGTCTAGTGCCACTTAGAGGTCTTTCAACGTCATTGTGGGGCTAATAGACATGACAATAAGTCTTGGAATACCCAAGCTCATCCCGAATGGCACCAGGCATGACGGATGCTAGCAGAGACCCCCTTCTCACAACTGGTCAACTCAGTGACTCATTAGGCCTCTCTGGCTGTACTGACACGGAACTGTGTTTCATTTGTCCAAACATCCCTATGGAGTTATTTGTGGTGTCAGCTTGGTGCTGTTTTAAATGGTGCAAGATATCCTGCCTGGCTTACCAGGGCATGGGTCTACTGTTATTACTGTCATATCTGCCAGCTCTGACAAAGTGTCGTGGGAGCACAGGGCATCTCAGGTGGCACCAGGTGACTCCTGCACGTGGCTGGGTCTGGTAGCATAGGCACCTATGACATCAAATGGTTAAGGGAATTAAAATCAAATCTATTGTTAAAAGTTTTACTTTAGGACAATTGAAACAAATGAGTTATTAATAGTTAATTCAAGATATAAGTAAATTTGTGTATTTGAAACAAGTGAGTTGTTGTAAGCAGTTTTGTATATCCTGCTAAGCGCTTCGTTAAGCACCGATAAGTCCTTTGTCCAAAAGAGCCACTTCAAAAGGAAGCACCCCTACAAGATAGGTGAGCTGACTGGAAGCTCACCATGAGGAATAAGCTCAGCAAAAGCTAGGGGGAAGGTAAGTCTGGCAGGGGGAGATCTCGACCGCTGGACTCATTGGCCACCGACTCAAGAAATCCCCCAGACCCAAAAAGAAGTTGAGACTGAGCGTGCAAACTAATTAACATGAGAAGCAGGAGAATAATTGACAAATAGGAAACTGAGTACTAAGTAACGAAGGAATTAGGTAATTTGTAACCAATGAAGGATGATGTCTCTGTATGCTAAACTGTATATATAGCGTAAAGTTTTGACAGTTGGGGAGCTAGGCGTTTGTGGGTTACCTCCCAGCTCCCTACTTTGTGCAAACTAGAATAAAGGAGTAGAAATACCTCGACTTGGTGTGTGAATTGGCACTGCACACCAGGTAATGAGCCTGCCAGCAGGGCAACGCTTAGGCAGAGGAATCTAAACTGCATCTGGATTCCCCCCAGATATTTAAATCACAAAGAAATTTGCAACTTCTGCCAGTTTTCAGTACAGTTTAATCAATATCAGCAGGGCCTCAATTCAACCCAGAAGATGCTCAATCAAGTACTTTTTCTTTTACTACTTTTATTACATCCTTCCCAAATTAAAATCCACCAAATTGGATTGGCAAATTGAGCCATTACCTGCTAAGACAAAGAGTGAACAGAGGGTTTTGGCATTTGACCATCCAGGATCCTTCCCATGTCATTTGAGGAGATGAGCACATAATAGCAATATATAGTCACATTTTGTATTTCAATCACTGTAACAAATCACTGATATTACATCTGTATAGGTAATTGCTTTAATATTGATGTGTGCAACCTACCCTGCTCTGCCTGTACAAAGCTTCTATCGTTTTTACCCTTACTTTATTCCAGGTGACCAAATAAACATATCTAAAATAATTTTTGCCACACTAGTCCTGTCTTCCTCCCCTGCTAACTCTCAGTACCTGTTATTAATAAGCATAATGTTGCCTGTACAGTAATATCAAGTTTTATACTCATAAGCATCAGGCTTTCTGCTGAAATTGTGATCCCAGTACTTTGTGCTAAAATTTTGGTGCTGATACTTTGTGCTAGTTATGTTGCTCCACAATTACCACCCAACAGGAGGGTTTGGTTCAGTATTTCAGCACAGTCAAAGTCTAGTGGGAGATATTTATGTGCACCTGTTCTTGGCAAAATATCTTTCCTTCAGTGACTTTCTGTATGGCTGAGTTATGGCTCTGCCAAGCTCACATAGCAAATCCATTTCCGTCTTGTTCAGGGGACTCCTCAGGTCTTAGAAGTCCCCAGGCGTTTGCACTGAGTCGGGCCACCGTGGCCATGCAAAGCTCTCTAAGGATGTCTTTAATATGGGGTACGACAAAAATATACATGGGGGAAAAAGTACAATAGTCTGGCCTGCACAGGACAGTCTTGCCCTTAACTGCCTCCTTGACCATGTCTAAAAGTCCTTCAGAGTCAGAAAGGGTGAGCCGAAGTATAATGTAGGAATTTGCAGCAGTGGGAGGGTTAAAGTGAGTGTCTTTTCCCTCAGATAAATGAAAAAATAACCAAAAATATACAAAGATGTTGAAGTGTAGTTTGTGTTTAGATGAGACAACTGGGAGAAAGACCCTGTCCTGCTGCCTGAGTGGAGACCCATGTCACCCACCGAGAGGTGGAAGTGGGAGGCTTACAGCAGCTGGATGGCCTTTGCAGCTGGGACGGACAAGGCGACAGCCCACAGTTGGTTCTTGTCAAAGGCCGAGCTGCGTATAGACAAACCCATACAGGCTGAAGGAAGCAGAAGTAGCCCGCTGCCTTTTCTCACTGTACAGCACCAAGGATTTGGTTTTCCTTTCTTATGTGGGACTTGCCACAGTTGTCTTTTCTGCCACCTCCCCGCTGGAGAGTGCCAAACAGCCTTGCATGAGGATGCGACTGAAGGTCACATGGAATTTTTAGGTAGTGCAGAATGTACCTCCATGGCTGATCAGTAATGCTTCCCAGCTGGTGCTTTCTTTATTTGCTGTCTAAAAATGGGACTAACTCCTGCTGCACTTCGAGGTACAGGAGGTTCAGTCCAGCCAGCATGTTTTTTATTTATTAGTTTATTTATTTATTTATTTAACTCTGGCCCTTTCTTGTTGGCGTCCTCTGTTTCTAACAGCTTCCCTCTATACTTAAGAAACATCTTAGGTGAAGACATTCCCAGATCATCTGAATGGCTAGAACAGAAAAAGCCACAGGGCTTCTTCCTCTCCTCCTTTAACGGCTGCATCCTCCCTTCCTTTACAGATTTTTCCTGCCTTCTGATTTCTTCTCTCATTTCCCGGTTTTCTCCTCTTGTATATTCTCTAATGGCAACTGTACCTTCTTCCAGAGTTTCAGATACTGTTTCTCTGGCCAAGCGTCAAACCCAGCTCAACTCCTTTTCAACTTTGCATTTAATTCCTTTGACATTTGTTTTTGCATGTCCAGCCGCCATCCCAATGCAAAGTCTTTAAGATGAAACGCAGATCTTTTCCCTTTGGCCTTTTCTGCATCATCTATCATTGTGGACAACTCCATTTTCTTCTCTCTGTCTTGTAATCTGGACTCTTCTCTCCTTCAACCACACTAAATCTTGTCTCATTAAATCTTGTCATTTCTTTTTTAATATAATCAAGATCAGTCTTTTAATTTCTATCTCCAGTCTTAACACCTGATTCATTTTCTGTCCTTGTGACAATAAATTCCTGTAGTAGATTGATAGCTGGAATGCTGCTAGAATATTTCAGTAAGGGAATAAATCCTGCTGGTCTATATTTTTTGTTCAGTCTGAATGATTTGTTGCTCCATCATAAACTGACTTTGTTTCATGGACAAAGCAGACCTCAGACACAGTCCTATTCTGTGTGGCTGTTAATTGTATGGTCAGTACTACTTTCAACCTGAGCTACCATTGAGCAAAATATCATATGGTATCTTGTATGTCCTTTGCTACTCCATTGCAGAGTCATCTGATCTGTTTTCTGCTCTACAGTAATTTCATGCCACTCATATGCGAACAAATTAATTCAGCTCATAAGGTCTGACTCTTCCCATCTAAATACTTTCCCCAATGGACTGTTCCCAGCTTGTGTTCTCTGAGCCACTGATGGGAGATGCCTACATGAAGAGAAAGGTCTTCTTTCTTTACTGGCAAAGTGACTCAGTGCTAGCCGTGCTCAAATGGGAAAGATGAGTATTTTTCTATGCTACTTCTTTGAGCTCTTCTGTGTGCACAATCTGTCTCTCTTCCCCACGTATTTTGTGCATTGCCAATTTAAACCTTTAATTATCTGAAACTCTATTGCTCGTGCTCAGTGGGTTTGCAGTGTGTTCAGTAGGAGCCACCTGGAAGATGTGCCAGTCATCACAAACACCTTTGCTTTTCAGTCACATCACTTACAAGCCAGCTCTTTAGGACCCCATCCTCACCTTCAACTCTTAGAAGACCAAAGATCCCTGAATCTCATACATTTACATATGTATGATGTTATATCCTGCAGAAAACTAGTAGAGATGCTTCCCTTTAGGAGGTTTAAGTCTTCCTCACTGCAAAGTAGATTTATTTTTGTAAGTACTGGGATGGATTTTACTGTTTTGTCTCCTGGGAAACTGCAGCGACAGCAGGGAGGGAATGTGCATGCTGCTGCACATAATTGTGCATGTATATTTTTTGTGTACACACATGCACATATATACACATGTCTGTTCCTGCCAGAGGAATCTCCACCACATCTGACCAGCACAGGACCCACAACAAAAGCTGAACGTGCCTAATTCCTCTGGTTCCTCCCAGCAGAGGTCAGTGGTATCTTAGTTGCAAAATTGCGTCCAGTCTAACAAACCTGCACAGGGAAATGCTGCCCTGCAGAGGGGTGGTTTGGGCAGATTTTTACACCCATTGTTGGGAAATTGGGTATCAGTTTAGGGCCATAAGCACTTTACATATAAAATACTGCCTTAGCTTTTTCCTGAGAGGTGTATTGTACTTTCATTTTAGTAAATAATACTTTTGGTGCACAGCAGCCTCCCTTTCTCACTGGTTCTTTTCTCTCCTTTAAATTATATTATAAATATCACTTTGGCCATTGTGGCCAATTTAACATAAAGTTAGGAATTCTCAGAACAGTTTTATTTGGTACTGAGAGTGCATAATCTATTAAAAACTGCTTCACACAGAATCACAGAACGGTCAGGGTTGGAAGGGGCCTCTGGAGATCATCTAGTCCAATACCCTGCTGAAGCAGGTTCACCTAGGGAAGGTTGCACAGGGTCACGTCCAGGCAGATTTTGAATGTCTCCTGTTCAACAGAGGAGACTGTTTCTTTTCATGTTTTCTCTTCTTTTTTTTTTGCTGCAGATGTGAACTACGTAAAGTATGCTCTCTCTTTCATTATTTTCACCCTATTTTTATGCCTCAGCCCTCCTCCAAGGCTCATGCTGCCAATATAAAGTGTATCTCAGATACAAGAGGCTAGAGACCTTGTTTAATAAAGTGCATTGCAGAAGATAATTGTGTATTGTATTTTCCAGTATCTCTTTTTAACTCTTTCTGAAAAGCATTGCAAGCTTAATTTCACATTAGCTTTCAGTACAGCCCGACAACCAGCTCTACAACAGAAACAGCAAAGTACAGGTAAACGGGAACAAACTTCTAATTAGAGCTCGGTTTACCACTGTTAATTTATTTCAGATTTACCAACCTTGAACCACTTGATATATGGCAATGACTCTCTTGTAATTCACAGTTACTCATCATTTAAACAGCAAAAAAAGAGATGAGGAGTGTTTCATAGAGATTAACGACCATTTAGAGATCTGCTGACCTAAGGCCAAGACCCAATAACCTTGATTGATCATAAATTCGCAAACAACTGCTTTAGCTGGAGTTCATCATTGTTATTGGAAGCTGAAAGGCATGGTACCAAAGGTAAGATGTCTGTTTTCTCCCCACAGCTGGGTTCTGCAATGTGCATACCCTAAATTGCCCTGAAAATGCTGGGAACTGTCAGGGAATTGACTTCCCTTGTGTTAGCTCACCATGTTCCATTTTTATATCCCAACTAACTCATTTCTCTAATTTAGAGAATAACTTGCAGTACACTGTAGGATTATTTTGCCCACAGACTTCAACACACATTTCCAGTGGCAACATAAGGCACATGTATTGAAGTCTGCTAGAGTCTTAATGTCAAAACCAAAGACACTAAAGTTTAATCACCTATGGGTTTTTCTGCTTTCCTTCTTTGTGTGCTTTCCTTTCTGCTGACTTATATCTGTGTGGTGCTAGAGCTTCAACAGATGAGCTACCCTCCCTCAAGTAATGAGGACACTCAAGACAGAGCAGCCCAGGGCAGGCATAACCCTTGGGGACTAGCAGAAGTGATGCTCACAGCTGTCATGCAGCACATGAAGTGACCTCTAAATTAATGATGGTATCAAGAGCCATGAGGGAATCTAAACACTTCCTTATAATGGAGATATCAATAACCCAATGGCATTGGTTTATAAGGAATAAATCACGGAAAATCTCCTGAGTCCACTGTTAGGACAAGGGAGCAGCACAAGCTCAGGATTGTATTTTGGCGTGTCCCATGCTGGTTTTAGTAAGGCTGGTCCCTATGATGTCAGGTCTACCAAAACAAGGTGGAAGATCCTCTTTGTGGGGGCTTATACTGCAAATGCTTCTGCATTTGGCCTGACCAAGACCCTTCCTAGCAGAGGCTTCAGAGGAGCTGATGAAGGAGGAAATTCCCCCAGCAAGCTCCCTCACTTGCTGTTTTATTGCACCCTTCCTGCTGAACCCAAGGGAGAAGCAGAGACCACCGAAACAGAAAGAGTCTTTCAGTGTTGCATGAAAGAGCTGGAAAGCAGCTGGGAGAGCAGGGAGGTTGCTGGGCAAAACCCATCAAGCCCAAGGAGAAGCTAAAGGAGCAAAGGCCTGGTGAGAGGTAGGGAGTGTAATGCCATTGAATTTTGGTCATGCTCTTGGGGGAGGTGCGGCTAAGAAATCATGAGGCATGCAGGAAGGCAGGGAAGATGGTGAAGGTTGCTGCAAAAAAAATGGATAGTTTTATACCAACATCATTTATTTGGCACTGTTTAAGTGTTCTTGGGGTATCCCATATTTTATTGCAAATACACAACCAGTCAAGTGAATGGAAATGTGGATCAAGTGAAAAGAAAATATTTACTTATAATGTCTTCACAAAAAGATTTACTGGCCTGTAGTGCCAAAACCACATGAAGCAGTAAATGTGCAAAGTCTTATTTAAATGTTTCTCCTCAGATACACTCATTTGTCAGACTTAATATTGTGTAATCTCTCCCACATATACTTCTGACTCCTAAAGGAGCACAGAAGTTGCACCTGGAAGATTTAACCAGATAATCCACCTGAGCAGAATTAATGCAGACCTCTTCCCTCCACCATTTGCTAGCACCGCGTTTATCCTTGTGGTACACATCCTGAGGAACTCTGAGAGATGGATCTTACTGTTGAGACGCTCTTTTCCCTCACTTGGTCTGCAGTTTCTTCTTCATTGTTACAAGCTTGGGCTAGGATAAAAATTCAATAGCAATGTTTAATAACTCAACAAACTTCAGCAGCAATGGAAGACTGATGGACAGAGCCACCTCCCTTCCAAACCCTGGGCTCAGCACCACTAAAGAAGGGAAGACACAGCCACCAGCTTCATGGAAAGAAGGACTTTGAAAAACAGCCTATATGTCTTCCCCATATACTGAATTAAGGTCCCAGCTATACAAGTGTGAAACTGGAATAGGCTTCCTGGGGAAAGTTCAGCCTTTTTTGGTTGCAGCCCCTGAGCTGTAAGAGCAGTGAAAAGATTACTTTTTTATCCATGATCAAAACTTCATCTTAAACCATTTAGGTTTCTTATCTACATGACTTCTGCTGGAAAGCAGAACTCTCTTCCTGTTATTTAATATACCTGCTTGAAAAAACACACCAGATGAAAGATTTCAGCAGAATTTCCCTCCAAGTTATCTTTTCTGACTCTTTCCTAATATTTCAAAAGGTGAACAGCAGCACTAAAACAAACTGAATTTTTAAAAACCGCTCAGCCAACAACTAGGTGTGTGTCCTCTTCATATAGTCGTCCCATCATAAATATACTGGCAATACAGCATAAATCAGAGAGGAAAGGGCTGTCAAAAAAAATCTAAAAATAGGATTCTCTACTATCTACAGTTTATTACAGCTGCAACTGTACTCCTTTTTGGTTGTTTTTCTGCAAATATTTTTAGGGGGTTTTCTGCTTGTGTGGATGGATGAGTAGTTGGGTGGATGGGTAGACAAATGTCTGGAGAAGGAATTTTATTCAAGCAAATGGAGATTTGGCATGTGAAAAAGTACATTCATGCCAGAATTGTTTTCTTGTCTTTCGTGGATAGAGACATAGACCTAAATATAGGTACAAATATGATTATTGGCAGAAATGTGAAATAAAAATGAAGGGAGTATCTTTCAGACTGATAGCATTGCTGCTTTGTCAGGAGGAAAAACAGTTATTTAAAAACTGGGACCAGCATACCAGGGAAATATAATGCCCTTTGTTGTGGGAGGAAAAAAAAAAAAAAAAGATTAAAACATTTTTTAATGCTTTGATTTTTCCTAGGCTTATTTTTCAGCTGTCTATATCTGAATCTGCAGGGTAAACCCAAGCACCAACATGACGACTAGTCCTGAGACTGGGGAGAGGGGAGACAGCACCTGTAGTGATTCCAGCGGGAAGAGTGGGTGATCCAGACATACCAGATGGCTCCAGGGCTGTGCCTTGCTGCACATATCCCTCAGTGCAGGACAGACTCAGCTGGGTCATTGCAGCAGAGGATCCCGCAGGCAGCTCCCACTCCATACCAGATTATGCCACCTGCATGGCCTTGCCTTACTCTGACAGTACAGCAACAAGTTCTCATGTGAACAGCCTGTCTGTTGGATGGCAGAAATGACAACAAGGTTGTTTTCTTGTAAGAAAACCCTGTAATAGCTTGAATGACCAGAATGGGGTAACCCTTTCTACAGACAGGGTGTGCACATCGTGCTGTGCCTGATGGGAGGCCAGTTTGGTGCTGCACAACTTAAGGTCCCCAGCATCTAAAGAGGTGTCAGGTTATCTATAGTATTCTCTTTTTCTTTATACTATTAGGCCTAATAAATAGCATTTTAAATGATACTTCACAGAGTTTGAGTGCCTTTCTTACCGGGATCATAACAAACCAGCTAATGTGCAGGACAGGCAGCCACACAAAGAAGGCACCATAACGCGCACTGCAATAAACACACGGTGCCAACATGAAAGGGGCAGGGGACGGGGGCAGCTGCCTTCGCTGAGAGCTGGGCTTCGCTGCATGGTCGTGGCCATGGAGAGACGGGAAACTAGAGCCTGGCCTGGGAAGATCTCTTTGCTGGGGCTGGTCAGGGCATGTCCCAGCAGCCTTTCTCTCTTCACCGTCCACCCCCTGCGCCTGGGAGCAAGAAATCCTCCAGCCTTTTAAGCACTTGTAAAAGACATGAGGGCATTGCCCTCTGCTGGCTACTGCTGGCCCCATCGGGGGCCTTGCTCCCATGGACACCCACGGACCCACAAAGCCCCCTTTGCTTCCAGCCCTCTGCCTCAGTCTGCTGCAGACCTGGACAGGTCAGGTGTGGGCGGCCACCACCTCAGCCACCAGGAACTCCATGAATAATGTCACCCTCTGCATTTTATTCATTTATTAATTTATTTTTCTGTATTTTTTTATTTATTCTAAACAATATGGTTTTTTAACTTATTCATGGTTCACATTTGCTTAATCTGCCTGGGCTGGCTCCTCAAGTGGTGGAGCTGACGGATCTGGTGAGCACTTGATGCTCTATGGAGAATCTGGGCTGTGCCAGTTTTGGTCAAGGGTGTTGCTCCCATTCCCTTTTGTGATGAGCACGGCCCTGTTCATCAGGAAAATGGCTTGAGTATTGACAGAGGGAATGGGAGGATCATCCTGCTAGGAAGAAACAGAACAGGAAGATTTAAAAAATGAAGACTTAATTGTTTAAACTGCAACTTTATCCAGCTCTGTTCCCATATGGTAAGTGCTTGTGTGCCGACATGTCAGAAGCATCAGAGAAATGGTCAGACTCTGTCCATACTATATATTAATTATTTATAGTATAATATTTATAGCTATATACTGTTTATATTATTGATATTATTTATAGTATTTGTAGTTATGACATTCTATTATTTGTATTATTATAATTATTATTTTATTATTTATTATTTAATATTATTATTTTATATGTTTCTGGCATGGCTTGAAACAGGGGTTCTGAGAGCTCTGTCTCAGCTGTTCCCAGCAAAATCTGAGGCAGATAACAAGGCCGGAGCTAATACCAGAGCACATCCACATCCACTCAATCATTTAAAATGCTCATGGACACAGAATAGATAAGGATTGAAAACACATTTTGAGTGAAATAAAAAATGACAGGGTAAATGCCTGCATTACTCTGCCAGCTCCCGCACACAACCTGAACAGGGTGACAAGTGCCCCACCACACAGATTTCGTGAACAGAACCCACCTGCCAAAGTGCTAAAGCCAAGACCTGAGTGCACTGGGCTGGACTTAAAATGCAAATGCAATAGCAGCTGCAATGCGTTCTAAGCAAGTTGTACCAGCCTGCGGGGCTCTGTGATGCTGCAAAACTGGCAAGTGCAGAAGATCATCAGAAATAAGGAAAACTGGGAGCAATGAAGGGGCATGCGCCTTCTGTTCCGCATTCAAGGCTTTGCACCCACGCAGCCAGGCAGTTTGGACCAAGACTCCTCCACATTCATATACTGAGAAAACATGTATTTGTGGGGATGCACTTATGCTGGGGAATGTGTTTCCACATCAGGATAACTGCCTGCTGCAGTTTGTACCAGTTCACCTGCATCCTAAAGCAGTGGATCCTTTGAGGCTCAAAGTGATACTGAGGTTCAATTTTCTTAACCTGCCAAGAGCTTTTCCTCAAATTCATGCAGAGGTCATCAAGGAAGATCCTGGGAAGTTAAAAAAAGCAGTTGTTGGTGCAATATCTGTCTGGGCTCATGTTAAACCTGATTCTTTTGATTGCAGGTTTAAAACACTGGTGGGTACTAAAGCAAGCCGAGATCTGAGACATGCTCAAATTATTCTTTTTTGTCTGGCATCCCATGAAGCCCAAGGAGGTGCGTTCAGGTTACACGACGCTGTGAGAAGCATGCTGCAACAAAGTGCCATGGTGCAATTATTGCTAACAAAGCAGCAGGCTCTGAGGGGCTTTCTGTTGGATTTTGCAGCAGATGTCCGACATTGCACATGCTCTGCAGTTACGGGCGGGGGGGCTGCAAGGGTCATTCCAGGTACCTCACAGGACAGCTTTTATTAAAAAAATCCAGTAATAGCTGGGACATAGTATTGTACATGCTGTTCTTAAAATTATTCCTAGAAGGTATTCACGGTTGCTCACTGAGGTGTTGCATTTGCCTTACAATCACAGGTTTCTGAGCTCATATACTTCACTTTGTGCTAGGAAAAAGGTCTTGGTGTGGTTTACCGGGGAAAGCGCGCAGTGCAGAGGCCATGCCTGTGCCTTCTTGTGTCTTTCAGTAGGTTGGGGGCAAAATCCACCCTGATACCAGGGGCATTGCCCTTTGTCTGCTGGGATAGCCCCCATTTAAAGCCCTCATGCCTAACAGGGACCTGCCACGTTGATTTGGTTTTGGGGCTCTGCCACGTTACTCTGCTAAGCCTAGGGGAGCAGGCTGTCACGTCTGCTGTCATTTCCTTTAGTACTGCTAGAAAAACCAAAGAGGGAGCTTCATAAAGCAAGCTGATCCCCAAAGGGCTGTGGTTTGCAAGGTATTTTGGTGCTGTGGTACTGGGATATTTTGCTTTATGGTGCAGCCAGAGCAGGTACTCTGCTTCGGGGAGAGTAGCAGGGCAAGTTAATTGAATACAATATTTTGAGCCCACATGCTCCTTCCCTGTATCTTAGTGCTTTCCAAACATAGGAATACAACACCTAGAAATCTCCCTGTCAGGAAGTCTTTTTATCCCTGTTTTAACAGCTGGGGCTTAATAGAAGAGCATTTGAGATGCCCCAATGAACCAGACCTGCCCCTAGCTTCTGCCCTGTGACCTGTGCCACTGCTGTCATGCCAAGGAGACATCTCAGACATGCTGGGACATTGAAAACAGGATCCAGTGCCTATGTTAGTGGGCTAAGCAGGGTGTTCAGCTCAAGGGCTGAGGCACCAGGCATTGGGTACCCTAAGAAGCAGAGCTCCCCACCCTGCTGTTCCCAAAGGGGGCAGAGGCTATGCTGGGACACTAGCAGAGACCACCTCTTCTCCCAGCACAGGGCAGTCAGGGCAGAAAATCTGCCTCCCCAGGGAAGTTCATTTCATCCACCTCATCTGGGCAGCAAAATGCAGTTTTGCATAGAGCACTATGAAGTCCAGAGCCAGCTCTGGAAGACAACCCCAGATGTACCACGTGAAGGCACATGAGCTCATAGAATCACCAGCTTTTGCTTTCCATCTACTCTCATTAAACATTTGTGACAAACTGGCTGTACACTCCTCCAGGAAAATGTATTTTTTTTAATCTTGATATTGAAATAAAACAAAAATGAGAATGCAAACCTGTTTGAGAACTGGGAGATCAAAACCACGCATTTTTGAAGATGAAGTCCTTTTCCTTTCCAGTTCCGTCCCATCCCTCACCCCATCCCTGCCGTTAGTTTCTATACAAGGGGAAAATTATCTTTGGAATCAAGACAGTCCAGTTCCTTTTCAAATGGACACAGAGTACAGTGCTATTTTAATCTTTCAAGGTGTGCATTGTGAGGGGAAGGCAGGCAGAGCCCCGGCTCTCACCTGGCCCAGCAGCCCCTCTGCCCATGAGAGCAGAGACCTCCCTGCCTCCAGCACAGCTCACCCCTTTGGCACCCGGGGGACACTGCGGCCAGCGTTTTAAGGAGGATGCTAGAAAAGGCTGTGAAGTGGGTGGCCAGCCATCCCCTAAGCCATCTTTCACTGCTAATACCAGTATTGGTGAGAGCTCAGCCTCGAGGGTGTATGAAGAGGAGCCACGCTACACACGGCAAGCCCCGTGTGCCTTAGGTAGGGACACTGTATCGCTGCTGTGTATTAGACATCAGGTAAGAAATGAACATGATGGATTGTTTCTAAATCAGGACTCCTCTGGGAGCGCTGTTCACCAGCTGCGATATGAGAGCCCTGATGCGGCATGGAGGCTTTCACCAGCCCCTCTCTGCCCAGGGACTGGTGGATGCCACTGGGCTTCACGATGAGACCCGGGACCTTTGTCTGCTCCTTCTGTCTCCAGCCCATCAGCCCATCCGCTGGTAAAGAAAGCTGCCTGGAAATTAGTAGTCAAAGTTTCTGCAGCAGAGGAGAGGCTGCTCTTGTGGATTTCCTCTGTGGTTTCCAGCAGCCTCTTGTTATGAATGTCAAATCCCTGTTTCCCGTGAAAAGAGCTAACAAAGCCTTCACATGGGCTGTTTGTTATTCCGCTGCTTTTTACATCCTTTTCTCCTGCCCTTTTGAATGGATTAAGAAACTGCCAGATACCCGTACCTGAGGGAAAACTTGGCGGCTCAGCTTATATGCAAATTCCACGTGTTTGTAATTCAAACTGTGTTGATTAGGTACAGTAAATAAGTATTGATTCCAACTAGATCGTTTATGTAACTAAGCAGCACAGCAGGAATGAAACATTGCAACTATTACAGCTGCGTGTGCAAATTACAGAGCTCTCATTTATTGGAATAGTTGAAATGAACTGCTCCTGCTGTGCTGATTAGTTAAATAAGCCATCAAATCAGAGAACATAACCATGTGCTGTAACACCATGCACAATCTGGAATTATGTAGTGGACTGTAACATTTGTGATTCATACAGTCTAGCCAACTCAAGGCAAAGAGCGATTTCTCTTATCCCAAACACATAAAGTGATATTTGTTCTCCACAAATATTTAAATGCAGTTAGCCTGTGGTGACTGGCTAGGGCTTTAGAGCGTTCGTGAGCATGAACTGCACAGATATTAAATGCCAGCAGAGAGTAGGCAGGAAAGATTTTGCCAACAGAAGCCACATCTAAATTCTAGGCAGGGCCAGCCATGGCCCTCATCTCCGCCAGATCTGAGTGCTGTCACATCTGTCAGGTGTGGCTGGTCCCCTCGCCCAGCTGGTCCCATAGGAGAGAATTGCATTAGGAACCCATGGTGTTTTTTGTGGGGGGTTTACTTTCAGCATTTTCATAGGCTTTAGTTATTATACTGACACAGCATGTTGGGGGAAAAAAGGCAGCAATACAGTTTGAACGCAGGAGTATGAAGATTTTTGATTATCCCTGCTTTTGTGTTCTTAGATGTTTGTTTGCTGAGGTGGGATTGCTATGGCCTCCAACTGGGCAAATCTTCTGTCTTTGAGAAGCTGCACAAGGGGCTGGCACCCTTGTGTCCTCCCACCCTGGTTTTGTGCTCTTTCCTATGTGTCCACTTCCTCCTCCATCCAGAGACCATTGGAATTCCTGCTTAGATGGACCTTTGGTCTGGCCCAGTAAGGCTGTCTTTATTCCCTCTTGGACTGTCTCATATGGAAACTGCCCTCTGCCACTTGCAAAACTTCCAAGTAGGAAAATGTGGAGAAAAGATACAGGGAACTGTAGAGTTCTGCATGGTTGGGTGACATTGGGCTGAGGACTGTGGGTTGCAAGAGGGACCAGAAATGGATGTAAGTTGGTATTTTAGGCAAAACTGGTGCAGAGAGCAAAAAAATTACCTCATGGGTTGTGCACAGCCCTAAGGAATGTGCTGGGAAATGCGCTGTCATGGCACGCAGGCTTACCTGGGGGTTGCAAAGCGATGAGCTCCTCCTTCAAGCGTATCCTCCCTGGTTATCCTTCGCCCTGGGCTGCATACTGTCCCATCAGCAGAGGACAGAGAGGAGGGCTGAAGCACTGGAGGCCAGTGCCAGTCCTGCTACAGACTCAATGCTACAGAAGCTACTCCAGCAAAGCTGAGCAACTTGTTCCTTCACCTGGGTATATTTGCGTCTTTCAGGCATTTAACTGGATAGCCCACTACATTAAGCTTGGCAGCATGCTTTAGTAGGCTTTTGAGGTGATGCCCAGCAGTCATTGCACAGCACATGTGGGCGAGGCATGGTGTTGCAGGGCTGGGAGCAGTACACACTAAGCCACAACAACAAAACCATAAGGCTGGATCTGATTTTGCAAAATCTGCTGAGATATTTGGTTTAAGCCTTGCAGAGCAAGATGCAAGATGCAGGCTGAATATCAAGTAGAGCTGAGTTATATAATGTTTTACAATGACTGGTAAGATTGATGACCTGGAAAATAGGATTTGGCACTGCTGCTGGCAATTGGTGAGTGTGCTGCCGCTGTGTGCAGGTAACGGGGGGCTGTCTTGGCCAGGCTGTGTCTACCTCAAGTCTTGGCTTGGGTTTGCTCCTTCCCTATGCTGACATAACTCCTGATTTCAGACTGATGTCCTGTCCATGCTTGGGTGTTTTCCCCCTTTCTGTAAGCATCCTGTTGGATACCTCTCAGTGGCCCAGAGAAGGGGATAAGACTGCACACCCATCAAGTTTGTGGATGGCAAGGAACTTCATTGGGAGGATGTGCTTCAGAGGTCTGCCCCAGCCTGAGCGCTTCTCTGGCTCAGTAATACTTCCCTTGCTGTGCAAAATAAGAGTTCGTATTTTGCAAGGCAAATCAGTCCTATCCTAATTGGAAGTCCAGATCACCAGGGAATAGGTCAAGCTTTACTTCTGAGATTCTCTGGGGAATTCTGGGGTTTGCCTTCTAGTCCAAGCCCATTTCCAAAGCAAATCAACTCAGGCTTAACCATGGGTCTGCACCCTAGAGTTGACAGGAAATGTTAACTCCTGATTTACATTGCCACAACCAGGAAAAGGATCATGTTATTGGTCTGTCAGCCAGGCTTCATGGACTACATCCGGACCAGATGACCTCCAAGAGATCCCTTCCATCCTGAACCATTCTGTGATTCTGTGATTGTATTTATTCAGTACCTTCTCACAGAAAGCACTCACGATACTGTACAATACTGTTACAAAAGCCCAGTGCAAATACCAACTCCTGGATTAAAAACCAGAGGAACAAATGAAATGGTAGAAGAGACAGAGGTGAGCAGGAGGGTTTGTAAAGGGCTCAGCACTAGCAGATATTTCAATGTTAGTGAATTTCTATTACTCACCCTCAGTTCAAATCTGACACCAGAGCAGCATAAAAATGCACATCAAAAATCCTATAACTACAGTTTTGCCATACCCTTCAGAGTGAGCTTCAACACAGGTACATCTGTATAAGGAAGCTGTTACAGGAGCAAAAAGTTGGAAGCAGACAGACCATCATTATTAACCCCTAATTACTGCCATGAATAAATAAATACTACAATAAAAATAAAGAACAATTTCTATCTAAAAGCATCCTCCAATTGATTTTGGCCATAAAAGTGTATTACAATCACGTAGATAAATTTGTAAAGGCAGAAATCCTGACTGGACCCTACGGGGAGCTCCATCTTGGGATGATCTGCCAAGGCACCTCAGAGCCCTTCCGAGCTGAACTGAAGTCAAAGTTTCCCACAAAGCATGCAAAAAAGTCAAGTCACATTTGCCTCTAGGAAGAAAAAAATAGTGGCTTTAGGAGTGAACTCTTCGCTGTGGCTAAAGCGAACAAGTTGCTGAGGGGGGTTATGTGAGGGCAGGAGCTTCCAGCTGGACTGCGGAAAGGAGAGGAAATTTCTGACATCATCCACCATTTTGGAGAGACTTGAATGAAACTGGTTTTGTGCCTGGATTTCCCATGGTCTATGAGGTGGAGGTGGCCCTCTGAGCTGTGCTGGGAGCCTGTGTTTCCTGGTGGTGGGGTGCACCCCCTCCTCAGCAATATGCAGTGCTTGAAGCACAGGCATGTGGGGGTGTCAGCAGCCATCCCAGCTGCCCGTAAGGCCAGTGGCAGATGTGCGCAGCAGCTGCACATCTGGAGAACTCCAGTGGGCCCCTCTCTCTGCTGCTCTGACTCCCAGCACAGCGTGGGTGGGAAACACTGTGGTAAGGTCATGGCCTTGCACCCTCTGTGCTCTGGCATAAAGCAGCATAAAGCACTTGGTAAAACACCACAGGCAATGCATGAAGTCAACAGGCTTATTTCAGGTAGCTAAAAGCAAACCTTGCTTTTGCCTCCAGGCATGAGCTCCCTCTCATTTCAGGGAGCACAGAAGAAAGACGTGAGTCAGCTGCTCTCATCTCACATATTGCAAAATCCATATTATTCAGAAGGATGTCACCAGAGGAAAGCCATTTCAGAAACACAGCCCAAGTAAACCCTGGGCAGGGGGTTAGAGGCACGGGGGCTTTGAGAAGCAGAGGCGTTAAGGGGATCATGTCTGAGTGCCTCCCATGTGAGCCCAGGGGCTGCCTGGGGAGAAACAAACATAAAAGAGGCTGCCCACATAGGACCACTTTCCCTAGCCACCCTCATCCCTTCCCCTGCCACTATTTTACCACCCTTTCACTTTTTGCTGACTTTTTCACTTCTGCTTCTGACCACAGGACCTTCCTGTGGCCCTGCCTGCTGTATTGGATTCAAGCATCTAGGTACTGACTGGCTGCAGTTAGGCTGCCATCTCTTTTGTAGAACTGTGATCCCTAAGCCCTGCTGTAAAAGGGTGTTACAAGATACTGTATTTATAAAGAAAAAAAAAAAAAAGAACAGGAGAAAAAAGCAGAGTATATTACAGTCAAGAAAATAACTTCAGAACTGTATGAATTCCTCAAGAGGAAGGTGATGATCATTTTAGTTTCACCAGTATTGCATATGCTTGCTGCCTCTATTTAGAAAGTGGTAGGGGGTGGCCTTGTCTCCTTTGCTATTTGTATTACCTGAGCATTTCCTACAGAGCAGACGTAGTTTTTCAATTTCATTTTACTTCTCATTTTTCCTCCCTGGCCCACTGGGAAATCAGTGCAGAAAGCACACAGCTGCGCACACGCGCCCAAGCGCAGTACACGGCGGGCGGCCGATGCCAGCCCTGCCCCAGGGCCAGGGAGCGGGGGCATCCTGGATGATTCGCACCAAAGGCTTCACCTTCCCCTGTGAGAAAAATGTTCAGCGGCAAATTAAATTCTGGAGATGGCAGATTTAGCCAAATACAGGCCCCATTTCAAATGGCTGCAAGAAGATCATGCAGTAGCTTTCCTCTGCTAGCATAAGCCACGGCATATCGCCTAGACCTCAGGCTGTATCCAGCCCTCTTGATCTCTTCCCTGTGCTTTTGGGGGAGTTTTGTGGAGCATCTTCCCTACAGAGAAGGAGGAACAGTATCTTTTGGCTTCTCAGGTCAGCTGCTGTTCCCAGAAAAGCAGCTTGTCCTGGACTGTGGCACCACTTGCAAGATTTCCCACAAGTGCCGGTTTTGCCTGGTGATGCATAGTGGCAGCTCTGGCACCCTCTCAGCACCATACCTGGAAGACAAGAGGTGACCAGGACTACATGGGTGAGGAGTGGGAAGGAAGAGAGATCCACAGAATGGTAAAGGTGACAGCTGTGGAGTTCAAGCGTGCAGCCACTGCTGTGGCACCCTCTGAACACGGGGCTGGCTCTGGGAAGCCGCTGAGCAGCCAGGCAGTGCAAGCACCATCAGCAGGTCTTCTGCAGTCCTCTTCCTGCCCGGTTCCTCGGAATATATTTCTCTACAGTGTTTTGGACACCACCACCTCCAACTTTTCTGGCAGGGCACACAATGCCTGTGTTACCTAGCCTAACTGATGCCACACACAGAGCTCAGGACCCATGTGGTGCTGTGCAAAACCAGACTCACTGAGCAAGCCGTGACTCAGGAGGGTTTTTGCTTTTGAAGCTATTCAAAATCATCACTTCAAATGCCATCTCCGCAGCTGCAGAAGGGCAGGAACATGGGACTAAAGAGGCCATATGAAGTCCAGGACAGCAGGTTGACATCTCCTGCTCCTTTACAAGGCTCCTGGTATCTTGGACCAAAAGCAGCAGGCTGCTGCTTTCTGCATTGCTTTCTCCTCTATCTTTTTTGCCTTTCACACACACTCTCCAATGGTGCAGGTTCCCTGCCTCTGGCTACCCCCAGCAGCCCTCAGGAAGCCCCAACAGCCACAACTGGCATCTGACAACCCTAACACTCCAGATCCTTATCTGCTGACTTTTATTGATTCTTCCAGCACCATTTCTGGGGCCCCAGAAATAATAATTGTGACTTGCCTGTAAGCAAAGGAGCAGTGTGAGGATTTATTAGGAAAAACTTTGAAAACAGAGGCAAAAAAAAAAAAAAAAAAAGGTCAGGATGTGTCTCCTAGCATGTAGGACAGAGCCAGATCTGTGCAGAGGAGCATGGAAACTCACAGTGGGAGCTGGCAGAGGCAGCTGAGTTGCAAGTGTCACTGGGTTGAGTGGGGTCCCAGAGCCACAGCAGACCTGAGGTGACTCCTCCAGTTAAGAGAGGTCTGCATGAAGCATGAGCAGCAGGTACATAGGCTGCAAGTCCTGGGGCTCCAGGCTGGCAGGCTGTGAAGAGACTGAGTGTGCTGAGGATGGGCATGGAGGAAGAGGCAGGAGATATCACCCTCACTAGGGGCTGATCAGGTCCCCATCATCTGTGCTGGCTCCTGCCCCTCCCATCCCCAGCTCAGCACGTGCTGAGGTCCAAGCAAAGGTCTGATGCAGAGATCTAGTCTTTGGCCACCATTCAAGTGAAAGAAGTGCTGCAGGGGCCCAAGATTTTATGGAAGGGTGGGGGGCAACGTGTGAAGAGACACCACGAAGGAGGAAGGAAAATGCAGGTGAAAAGCCTGTGATAGAGCTGCAGGAGGTCAAACTGGGGAAAGACAGAGTCTGCAACAGCAGAACTGGCCCAGGCTGAACTGCAGGAAAATGATCTCTCAAAGTTAACCCAAGTTAACTGCTTTGGGGAACCACAGTCCCCTGTCATCAGTATCACTGCATTAGGCACAACATTTGGGTCCAAGGACTTGCATCTTTGCTGCTCTGATTTCTCTACTTTAAAATTAAATGTAATTATAAGTGGATGTCCGGTTAATTTCTCACATCACATAAGTGTTTTTTTCCCATGGGCTGCGTGACATTTACTGCTGACAGTGAGTTGTCCCCTCCCCAATCCTGCTGGTATTGGAGCAACGAGGAGATTTTGCCTCTGCTCACTCTACAGCTAAGGCAGTCGGATTTTGTTGGCTTCTGACACTTGGTATATTCTCAAGGCAAGTCATTTTGAGGGCCATGCTGCCTTTGAGTGGGTAAGTATGAAAACTTCCATTCTCCCCTTTGGTAGGAGCTTACTGCAATGCAGGACACCCTGACTTTCAAATAATAAGGTAATTGCATCATCACCTAATCAGTTGCCTTAGTAACAGATTTCCTAAATTTCCCTGTTGCATTTGCATGTTCATAAGTATGAAAATCAGACGTGGGAGAAGGAAAGGAAACAAAAGAAAATCCAAGGCTTTGTAGGATGCACTCCGTGATGGGAAGGCACCTGTAAGGCTGTTTGCTCATCAGCCTGCGCTTGTTTACTCACCTTTGTCATGGCTGTGGCCCCCTCAGTGACACAGCAGCAGCTGGTGTCAGCTGAACTGGGGGGGGGGGCAAGCCTGGAAAATTACTGTCATCCTCCCTGCAAGGTTGGGTGGCACAGAAAGAGACACATTGTCGACAAAGCTTTATATCGGCAACTACCAAGGGAGAGCTAAGGCAGGGCTGGGAATGCAGCAGATAATGAATGCACAATTTTAAGAAAATATGGGGCAAAAAGGTAGGGTGCCAGAGTGCTGCTTATTCAGTGATGCTCAATTCAGCAAAGGTTACCTCAGCAGAGGTCATTTCCTTGGAATTTGCAGCAAGCTTTCCGTATCAGCTCCCTGCTCAATGCAGATTCAGATGGCCTTGTACAAGACTGCTTGTACACTTGGAGGAAGGTCTGGAGGTGATGCTGCTTGCTGTTTCAAGGGGTTTTCTCCAGGCAGATCCACTGGATCTCAGTAACTAGCAGCGTCTCAAATCTAACACTGAGCCTCAACAAGCAGCTTCAGCCTTTCTTGAACTAGCAGTAGATGAGGGACCATGCAGCCTGGACCTGGAAAGGCTGATTTCCTTCTCCTTCCTGGCAAACTTCACAGCAGAGATGTGAGTTGGGACTGACCTGGAGATAGTGGTGGGGGAGAGGGTGAAGTGCCTGAGGTCAGCACTGGGTGTGCACAGTACCAGCATCCAGGCCAGCTGTAATGGCCTGGAAGCAGCAATCCTTGGGGAAAGATGGGAGCTCATCCATGTGGGTACAAGCCCTGCTTATCCTGCTGAAGTCTGTGCCATGCCTGGAGATGGGGTGACAGGCTCCTCCCTGCCCTGGACACCCACAGCTCCAGCCCTCTAAGTCTGCGGAACCCCTCCCCTTCCCTGCTTGTCCTTAAAGGACACACTGTGTAGAGACACTGGAGGAGATTTTTTAGTATTCTTCAAAATTTTTGGCCTAATCTGCCTTTGAGGAATGAGCTAAGGGCACCAGTGAGGGACTGGCCAGACTCCCTACCTCACCCACTGCTGCAAGCACTTAGCTTTGAGACCTCTGTCATTCAGAATGAGCAACTCACAACGACCACGGAGGTATGTCTTGTTGTGTAAACGTGTCACAGTTGATAGGGCTGAGAATGAGCTCCAGTCACACATTAGTCGAAG
This sequence comes from Falco peregrinus, assembly GCF_023634155.1. Lineage (NCBI taxonomy): Eukaryota > Metazoa > Chordata > Aves > Falconiformes > Falconidae > Falco > Falco peregrinus. Next base: position 91,469,353 of record NC_073724.1, read on the forward strand.
CAGTCATCTTGCTGTACCCGTCCTGTAGCCACCCAGTGCTGCTCACATGTGGGACAGGAGCAAAGCTGCAGTGGGAGGTCGGCAAATGCAGCAGAAACACAGCTGGCACGATGTGGCTGTTCTGAGTCTTGGTTTTGAATTGTAAGTTTAGTCTCAAACTGAATCATGTGCATGAAAATTAAAACATACCTTGCTAAAAGGTGCATGTTGAATACAATGAATTAAGAAAGCTCAGTATATAGAGACCACCGTAATTATATCATCAAGGAGTATCATGTACACTGTGCAATGCTATGATTCATGATGTTACAAGTAAATAACAGGAGATTAAAAATGTTCTTGGGTTCTCATCTGTAATGTAGCCCAGTTTAAGGTTATACTTATCAAAATTATCAGTGGAAAAACACTGTATTTCAGAGCTTCAGTGGAAAAACACTGTATTTCAGAGCTGAGTCACAGACGGTTACGCCGAATGAGAAATGAAGGTTTTGCTGGGAGAGCTGGGTGCTGAGACCATGAGCAAGGTCCTGGGGTATATCCAGGGACTTCCAGAGATTGAAAATACTGGGGAAAACATTACTGGATCTTTTGGGAACAGCTGTGGGAGTCAAGTTTATCCCCATTTTACAGATTGGTTACTTGAACAGTAATTCCTCAAGGGAAAATGGCAAGGTACTCCATGAGCCAGGAGGCCAGTGGAGCATATCCCTGTCCCTGCTTGGTCTGGCAGAGCACGCTGCCTTTGGTGGGTACCAGTACCTTCCACTCGAATGTGCAGCCCCCTCTCTCAAGGCATCACTTATCTTCTCACACTGTGCCAGACAGGAATGAATTTTCTTTACATTTGTAAAGAAATGCTTCAACAAACAACTCTGTGTCAAGTGGCAGGAACTGTCAACTCTAGCAGTTGCTTTAGTAACTCAGGCATATACACAGGGAAGTTGCCTCACACAAAGATAGGAGGTGGAAAGCAAAATCCTGAACCTACTCACCTATTTCATCTCCCAGCACTGGAAATTGTAAGAAATCGTTTCAGTAATCCAGGCACAAACTTGTCATATAAAAAAGACAAAGTGCAAACACAGGAAACCTTGATGATAGGGAACAGGATTTCTCTGCATATTAAGCTGATGGAGAAAGATGCTATACACACAATGGTTAATTTCTGAAATAAGGCCAGAAATGGATTTGTGTGTAAACAAAGGGAATATTTGTACTGGATGTTTAAAGAAACTTAATATTCTTATGATTTTTTCACAGCTAATTTCACAGAGGTAAAAAACCCCACCTCTCTGCTTTCATCCATAACAGCAAGGCATGATATCGAGAAGGGGAAGCAGGGAGCTGGCATGCAGGTGGACGACTTATCTGTGTAGCACCTGCATGAAGTCTTATGAGGAGCAGTACTGGCAGTGGGGAGAGTACTGATGAGCACTTTGCAGCAATGTCTATGGGAGAGCCAGAGATCCCTGCCTACGCTGTAGCACCATCCCTGTGGTCACTGCATGCTGGCAGACAGCCCTGCTGGTGCTCTACCTTCCCACATGGTAGAAGAGGCACAATGAAAGAGGACCCCCTCTCTACGGTTGCCAACATTCAGATTTAGACATCTGATTAAGAGTTTTCTTCCTGCTGGAGATGTTCACTACTCACTAGTGTCTGTCAGGCCTCTGAGTATTAGGCATCTTTAATAAATCTGAGCTCTTGTACAAATTCAAGGTGCTTAAAGGCACTGTTGGGACAGTGAAATGATCTCCTTTAGTGGCTATGCTGGCTGTGGATCACTGGATCCTTCCTTACCATCTTGATCTGAGGTCTACCAGAGTTGATTGAGAAATTCAGTGGGGTTTTGACCAGGTCTCATCATTGCTATTGCCAACACAAGTGACAGATATTAAACTGGTGAGGTGATGTTTTTAGTCTGCTTACAGCTATGGGTAACATGTTCATGCAAATAGGCCATAGTATTTGTGGACATGTTAAATCCATGAGGAAACTAGCTAGCATAACTGGGCACGTTTGAACTAACAGCTGAGACTGTCCTTCTAGTCAGCAGCGGGGTGTGAGGTCTGGGGCCAGGCAAGCATGGAGCAAGCAAAAGTTCTCTGGTTCCCCCTAGATCTATAGGGTTAAATGTGCCGCTGCTGCTGGCTTCATTAACTAATGGAGACTGGGGACACCGCTCCAGCCAGTACAGTGTGCTGCTGAAGGTATGCAGCTGGGAGCACATGGCCAGCAAGCTGTGTGGTATGCTCCAAGGAAAGTCTTCCTGCCTTTTCCCTTGCTCCCAAACTGACTTACCTGTGAGATCATGCAGGTATCAGAAACTGGAACTCAGCAAGAGCCCACAGAGATTGTCCAGGAGAATGACTGTCTTCCCAAGTGCAGCACCATGACTGGATAGCCAAGGCAAGGCTGTCCCAAGTACAAAAGTCTTTCAACTCCGTGCAGCAGCTGTATTTGACTAGTCTTGACCTGAGGACAGCAAAAAGAACAAAACAGCAATAGGTTTCCTTGGGCTTGGGTAAAAGCTTTAGCTTTAGCTTTAGCTTTTTTTTTTTTCTGATGGAAACCAGGCCAGTTAATGATGTTACAGAGAGTGCTAACTTTGATTTCGCCTCCAAGTTTTGATTTCAGATACTACTCAACGTGTTGCTGCAGCTCTCTCTGTTGATAAGAAAGGACTTGGGGCCAGCCAGTGCTGCCAAGTGAACACTGAAGGACATTGTTATTTAGCTGCTGCTGACCCAAGGCTCTGCTCCAGCTCTCTGTTATCTCACCACAACCCAGTGGTGACTGAGGAAAATCTTGCTCACCAGAAACCTACCAAATAATGCACTGGAAACATAAAAGTGTTTGTCCTTCATGCTATTAAATGATCAGGGGAAAATCTCTTTTTTGTACACAAGGCAATTAATAGTTTCTGTATTAAACCATAAAATAAAACAAGAGTTTGATAACTAAAGTAATTTACCAACGCTCATTATTGTTTCATATACAATAAAGGAGATTACCGTAGAACAAATGCCAATTTGGAAAAAAAACCAGAAAGGGATCGTTTCACCTTGCTTGTCCTTTGAAGAACAGCAGGGGTGAATTGACTGTTTGGAGGTGTCCCAAGCCTTCACCATCACCCAGATGCAGTTGCTTTTGGGAAGAGATGCCACAAACAACACGGCTCTGAAGCAGAGGATGAATGTTGCTTGGTGCTGGGACAGTGCTGGGAGTGGTGCACAGAGGCTTGTGTGCAACAGAGACAGCTCTGGGGTATTTTAAAAACTTTTCCCAGCTAAATAAAAAAAAACCTTGGAAAGGGAAGAGAAGATTCAGTATTCCTTATGTCAACCGTAACATCCAAAGCAGTTTGTATTAACCCCAGAATATTACATTGAACAAAAAATTCATATCCAGTGTTGTTGCACTGTATATGTATGATATCCACTGCTGGACTGTCATCCTGCTCAGCCAGAGAGGGGAACAGGATGAGGCCACTGGTGCTGTTTGTGTTTACGTGAGTGCTGGCCACATCTGCCTGGGTAGATCAGTGCATCCAGCTATGTGTGTGTGTGTTCTATAATGCGTGCTTCTGTGTGTACCTATGGGGAATACACGCTCAACCTTGTTACTTGCTGGACCTGGGCACTTGGACCTGGGACAGCCTTGCCTCTGTTGGGCTGCTCCCTAACAGCTTATACATTCCCCTTCAGCCTTTCCTGTAAACGAGAGGACTTTAGTGTCCCTGTGGATGTCACACATGGTAGTTACGTGTCCTCTAGCAGTGCCAGGAAAAAAACTAGTGAAGACTTCCCTATCGGAGGGGAATCCTAGGCCATGTGGCACACAGGTGCCTTCGGATGCTTGCCCCCGCTTCATGCAGGGAGCACCCAAGGAGGATGGAGCATCAGCGTCCCCTGCCAGTCCCCTGCCTGGCATTGCCTCGGCGCAGGAGTCTCTTTGGGCCCCTCTGAGCAGCTTATTTCTGACAGTCAGCAAAGTCCACGTTTGGGAATGGAAGTTTTAGTGAGGTCAGGCTGCAGCGAAACTGCTTTTCTGCTCCACACCACACAGACGCAAACTGACACGTGCTGCAAAGGATCCTTCCACTTTCCCCTGATTTTTTAGTGTTTTCTCCTTGGTTTTATCACTTGAAATAAAATTCTTATGGTAGGGGGGAAATATCAGTCCTATGCCTCTAAACCAGGCCTCCAATGCTGTTTGAAGCCATTCTGTTCCGTGATTAAATCTGGGATGGCTATTTTATTCATAATGAGCACGATAGGCTTTTTCTGTGATGTTTGTGCTTCTCCCTCCTCAGGCCCTCCTCTTTCAGGGCACTGACGTGGGTAATGATTTCCTCTCTGCAGGAGCAGAGTTCATAGCTTCATACTAGGAATAAACATGAAGTTTAGCCAAAGGTGAATTCATGACTGTAATTCATATTCTGAAACCAGGCAAGTCTTTCGCTTATAGACAAGCAGATCACATGGTTTCAATTGAAATTTAGTCATCAAAACACTAAGCATGACATTTGCAGAGTGGGATCCTAATAGAAGTGATGAAAAAGGAGCTGGGCAAGAGCTGAACCCCTCTGTCAGCTCCCTGCCCAGGCCATGCCTTTGCCAGTAGTGTCCTTGCCATGACGTAACCCTGCACCGTTTTCCTTGTTGAACACGTGGACTTCTTTATTTTGGTAAGTTTAAAAAGGCATGGAAATGAGATGCACTCCGTTTGGCAGGGAAGCTTAGGAGCTGCAGAGGCTGTTGAGTCACTTTGAAGAAAGGAAGCATGAAAATGAAAAGACAGGATGTTTCATCAGCTGCCAGTCACACAGGGATCCTGGGAGCACCTGAGCGGGATTACATATTTCATATCTGCAAAAAGGTGAAGTGTGCGTGATGCACTATGGAAAGACCTGAGAAGGAAGGAAATACCCTGCAGGAAAGGAGATGTAGCTTTGTCCTGATTAATCAGCTTATAAAAAAGGAAAAGTAAGAGAGTTTGGTAGAGGGAGGACACACAAAGAGTATCGAAAGGTTTCAGAGCCCTAGACTGTTGCACAGAGCAGTCTCATTCCTGCAAAGACACACAGTTAATGTTAGAAGTTGAGCAGCCCCAACAGACAAACCTAAGAATGCATTTATGTACTCCCTGCCAGACTACAGCATCTGTTTGCATGCTTAAATGCTACCTCGGCAGTGTAGGAAGATGGACAACAGATAAGTCAGCATCTCCAGAAACCCAGGGTTGGGACTGATCACTCTGTGCTCCTGCACAAACAGCAAAGCTTCCCAAAGAGGCCTTGATCTCCTCTCACACTTGGATAGGTGCACAGAATAAACAGAGGCATGCACAGCTTCAGTAGTCACATCAAATCCATGTCTGAAGTAGCTCACATCAGGATGCAGGTAACAGGCAAAATCAGCCACCTACCATGAGATGAATCCTTTATCTGGAGAGTTACCAGGATTACAGATGCAGGTGTTGCCAGGTGAGCTGCAGACACAGGGAAGGCGGCTTTAACCGAACAAATGTGTCCTTCTTCCCCTTGCCTTTGCATGGCAGTGGCCCAGCTTCCCAGTGGCCTTTAGGAGATCCTCCCACAGGCAAGAGACAGCACATGTTGTTTCAGGTTTCAAGTGTCCCACGTCCCGATTACCTGATGAGTAAGTGCATGTCCACCACCCACTTGTCTGCTGCCACAGGGTACCAACAGCTGGATTTGCCCTGCCCTTTCCTCCACCAAGAGGTGTGTTGGTCCTTCCCCAAAGGGCAGCCAATTTTAATAGCACTTGTAGCATAATTCACTCTGAGACCTCCATCCCGCCATCAAACTGGACTGAAACAGGACAGCAGGTTCACAGGGATTTGGGGAGAAGGGACAAATGGGACCAATAGACAGCCAGGCAGATGGGCAGCCTCATCACATCAACCTTGTTGCTTTAACAAACCAAGCTAAAAATAATTACAGTAGGAGACAGACGTTTGAGAAGCTGAGAATAAGGCACAAATGTCATGTGAATCATAGGGCCTAAAAGATAGCTATCTCAGCCAACTGCATTGTGTTATTCCTTTCATACACCTTCCTCAAGGTTGGTTTGCTCTTTCACTCCACCTACTTAACAGAAAGCTTGAGTTGCGCCTTTTTTACCTGGTCACTGAACACACCATCCCACCTTCCAGCCTGAATTTGTGGTGTTTTCTTGGACAACTTAATTGAAACAAAAAGTTAGACTGTGCCTCTCAGACAATGTGCTTTGGAAGCCAAGGCTGGACTACCACCCATGTTTCTGAAACCCAGTCTCACAAACATTGGTTCAGGGGTTTGCACCCTTTCATTATCTGCGGTACTGATAATATTTCTAGTGTAACAATTCATTAACCCCTTGCTCTGGAGCGAGGTCCTGTCCTGCATGGTGCTGGGGTTAGAAAAAGAGAAAGACTACTTCACTGGTCAAAATTCCTTGGTTGTTGCAAGATGGCTTAAATGAAGAATGAGGCTGAGGGTGAAATAGCAGTGAGCAAAGAACCAGAAAACATTCTGTGTATGCTAGGAAGTACTTGCACAATGACTTTTCTTATCAGCCTTTCACTTGGCTCCTTGAGACAAGAGGCAGTTTTTCATGCAACAGTCACCACCTCACTGAAACCCACAGCAACAACAGAGCTTATGTGTTAGTGCTGCATAACAGTCCTGACCGGTGCCTGGAGGAGACAGCCCCAGGGCTGCCCTGCAGGCTGTTAGAAGACAGCTATTACTGCATGTCAGGTGCATGCTGCATAGTGAACACACAAGCTGCACCAGCCTGTATTTTGATGTGGATCAAAGAAGGCACCTTTGAGCCACAAACGGCAGCAGCTGGACCTTGCTTTCCCTCTTACACTCCACAGCAGTTTGTTTTGTGGTTGTTTTGTTGACTGGAGGAAAGGAGGAAAGGGTCAGGTTGAAGGATCTTATCTAGAAGGTGCTGTAAAAACACAAATAAAGTCTGTGCTGCGAAAAGCTCACCAGTTAACACATCAGCGCACTACAGATGGATGAAATGTGATGAAAAGGGAAAGAAAATGGTGAAGAGATGGTATAGGAGCAGGAACAGAGAGATTAATTTAATTAAAGCATTTGGACGAGGACAAATAGGTACCTCAAGAGAGTAGTCCTCACATCCTAAGATATAGCGTACAACATGTCACATGAAACACTTTCTAGGCCACCTCTAAAAGGACCTTGGGATGCCAGACATCTGGCTGAATTAGGTGTGATGAATTGCACCTGCAAAGTCAAGTGGTTTAGTTGAGGGCACAGTGTGGTGGTTTCAGCCTTGTGGGATTTGGCGTGGATTATTAAAAAAAAAAAAGTATCAACAAGGGATTTCATGGTCCCATGACAAATTCCTGGTCCAGGGTTTAGGTATGACAAGTAGGTGCTGTGTTGGTCGAGGACTTTCCCAGGGTGGAGTAGAGCCACCTGAGGAGACTGAAGAGGATGTGCTATGGAGGAGAATATGGCGGGGGAAGCCCTGAAGGAGCTTCTGGAGCCCGTGACCACATCAGCAGCACTGGTCTGGACCTACTGCAGTGGCTATCTGGCAGTGGATACAAACCCAGATTTGCCCAGAATCTGAGGTTTTCATACAAATTTTCTTTTAGTTAATAAAGTGCCCAGCACTAAGCAGCGGTCCCTCCCCAAGCCATGATGACTGCTTGTGATCAGGAAGGGCATTGCATGCGCTTCCTAGAAACTGGCAGTTCCCATTAGAAACTAAAGACCCACTTTTCCGTTTCAACATCCCAGTGGCACGTGCACAGATGGGGAGCAGCGGCAGTGCCGTGCCAGCAGCAGGGGGTGAGGTGGAGGGAGCAGCCGAGCATGGATCCTAGGGAGAAACCTGTGGCCTTTCCCAGACTGACTTTTGTTTGCGTGACAGGACAGAGGAGACAGGGAGAGGCTGTGGTGACGTGTTGCTTTATTATCACCTGTGTGTGAAGGGCCCTCAGAGAGGCCAACAAGGTGCTTTGTCAGCAAGGGCAGGTCAGTGTCTGAGTTTGCCCACATGCTGTAGTCCGTTGGCATTGTTGCCTCTGCCCAGCTGTAAATGCCAAGCTGGCCAGGCAATAAGCAGGGAAAAGGTTCTTTCACCCCGAATCAGAGCATGTTGTGTCTGCCTCTGGCATGCAACCTGCAAGCAGAACTGGACACCCTCCCTGGACTCCTTGTTGCAGACAGGGCATGAGGTGGTCACCCACAGATTTTTGGGAGTCAGGCAGTGCTTTTAGGGTGGAACAGGTCCAAATGCATTTAGAAGGTTACCTTAGGAGGAGAGGACCTGCAGCCTACGATTGCATTTATGCCTAATGTGAAGGGAGCTGATGGGCAAATCTTGCTTATTGCAGGTGCAAAGAGAGAGGTGGGTCCCATCTGCAGGCACCACCAGTGTGCCCCACCACCATCGACCTATGCAGTGCCATCCCCACCAATGTCCCACAACTCTGACACATCTTCCTCCACAAGTGGATGTGCTGATGCAGGCCTGCATATCCATCACTTTGCCGCAGACCCTTACATCTGAGGAACCCAGAAAGCCTTTACCTGGCATCTTCCTCTAAATAAGGCATTGTCCACTTGAGGGATGGGAATGTGACTGACCTACACTGTACAGTCTAGTAAAGCAAAGGGAAGAAACAGTCTCCATATTAGGTAGATTCTGGTTTTCTGTGAAAAGAAAAATGAAAATATCCCCTAAAGGCCTTTCTTTGGTCAAAAAATAATCAGCCACTACGAGTTCCTAAGTTTCTCCTTTTTCTTTTTCCCCCAGAGGAAATACAGCTGATTCACTTAAATGTGAATTGGATTTACAGAAGTGCAAGAGAAAGGTTTTCTTAATGGTTCCTGCATATTTTTGTGTCTCATTGTAAGGATATCTTCTGCTTCAGCAGTAACTATCAAAGGACATAAAGCCAGAGATACAGCTGTGTGGTGCTTTGTCAGTTCTGTAACTCTAGTTAACTTCGGATGAGGGCACTACTACTGAAATGTAATAACAAACTACTGAGCAACATGACCTCCTGTTTCTCAAGTGATCAAACAAATCATTCATCTTTCTAAACTGAACCTAAACTGACAGCAACCTTTTCATTTAAAGCTAATTAAGGATCTCCGACTATCTAACATGGATGATGATTTTTTGTTGGTTTTTTCCCCCTTAATGAAATGAAAGTGGGTTTTATAATTTAAACATTCCCACACACTGTTGAATGAATGCAAATCTTTTCCATGATTATTCATGCAGCACAGCAGCAGGCTGAAACAGCAGTGTTAATTCCCCAGTGATTCCTCCTGAACATATAGGGTGCATACAGAGAGTTACAGTAGCTCCTGGAGACGTGCCACAGAGGGCCTTAGTGTGCCAAGTCATGCACAGAGTAATAGGAAATGGCAGTGTGTGCTCCAGAGTTTCCACTCTAAAGCAGAGGCTTAATGTGATGGAGAGGTTGGAGCAACAAGGGGATGCCCTCCGTCCCCCGTCACACGACCCCGCACAGTATGCGCCTGGTGACGTTTGAGAAAGCAAAGCCTGGACTGTCGCACAGCTCCTTTCCTGAGTCTCCACTGTGTTTATGTCCATCCCTGCTGAGTAGCTGGATGAGGCAGCACAGAGGAAGGAGGAAGGTGGAAGAGATGGATAAAGACATGAGACGTGCCATTTTGAAAGTGGCAGCTCTGCCTGATGCAGCTTTGAGAGGCCAGGGAGCACCCCATCACTGGGAAGGCTGGGATACAAGGGCTAGTCACACCACAGGGCACAGCTGCCAGGAGGGTCATCATGAACAGAGTGCATCTTGTGTCATTGCCATTGAGTGGGTTTTGAAGAAGAGGTGAGGCTGGGAGGACAAGTGTGGGTCCTGGCACTACTGGTCTCCTCTGCTGGAGACCTCCATGCTGAGACACCACTGACTACACCAATGCTGGTTGCCTGGGTGGGATGGGGTGTTGAATGTCCTTACATGCAGATAACGTGATTTTCCCCAGTGCCAGGCAAAGAGATACGAGCTCCCTTTATGGGCGGTGGGAGATGAGGACCGTACAGGTGAGTGGCTGAGGTCTCCCATCCAACTCCTGCAAGGCTGTCTCTCTCCAGGGTGCCCTAAGGAGCCTTGGCTCCCTGTGGCCCTTCCTTTAACATGTCCCACCACCCACAGGACTCCCCAAAACGCCATGTTCTCCCACGTGTGGCAGCAGTCCTGGCGGGCATGGCCACCTCCCAGCTAGTCCCGTGGTGTCACCCAGACAACAGCAGGCTCTGTTCTTCTCCAGCACACCACCACACTGCCCTGGCTTTTCACATTTCAGCACTTCCAAATCTGCCCCCAGCAGAGACATCCAGCTTTGCCTTCACTTATGGCTTTGGAGTATCCATCTGAGGCAGAAGAGCACAGGCACACAGAGATTGTGTGTTTGTGGGTGAAAGGAGGAAGCAAGGATCCCACACATAGGTCACCCCCTTCCCTGAAAAGAAGAATGTGATTCACTAAGAAAACAATCCTGGTGAGATTGCCCAGGTGGCATTTCCCCTTTCACTAATGAAAATCAAAGTTTTGTGTGACCACCTGGTCCAAGCTACCCAAGGGACATTGTACCTGTCATTTCTTTCATTTCCTATTAAATATACTGTTCCCTGCCCCATGCACAAAGCCAGACTCATGCAGCCAAGAGAAGGAGCTCTCTGCAGCTGGCCTGTGAGCCCAAGAATCCCCAGCAAAAGGATCAGGATGAGAAGAAACACAAGGATGTCCAAAAAAACCTGCATAACTGCTTTCCTCAAAGGCAGCTCCCCCATGAATGATGGTGGGAAGTATGGAAAATATGTGAAGAACTGTAGAAATGGGGGCATTCACAAGAGACTCGTCTTCTTGGTGATTTCTGCCAAAGGCGGAGTGTATTGGGTTTGTGTGGCAAGGTTTTGGTAGCAGGGGGCTACAGGGGTGGCTTCTGTAGAGAAGATGCCAGAAGCTTCCCCCTTGTCCGACAGAGCCAGTGCCAGCTGGCTCTGAGATGGACCCAACCACTGGCCCAGGCTGAGACTGTTAGCAATGGTGGTATCACCTCTGGGACAACATATTTTAGAAGGGGGAAAAAACCTGTGCAACAGCCTGCAGCTGGAGAGAGGAGTGAGAGCAGGTGAGAGCAACCGCCCTGCAGCCGCCATGGCAGGCAGGAGGGGCAGGGGGCTCCAGGCCCGGAGCAGAGGTTCCCCCCAGCCCGCGGTGAAGCCCACGCTGAGGCAGGCTGTCCCCCTCAGCCCGGGGAGGCCCACGGAGGAGCAGATCCCCACCGGCAGCCCCTGGAGGCCCCACGCCGGAGCAGGTGGGTGCCCGAGGGAGGCTGTGACCCGTGGGCAGCCCACGCTGGAGCAGCTCCTGGCAGGGCCTGTGGCCCCGCGGGGAGAGGAGCCCGGGCTGGGGCAGGTTTGCTGGCGGGGCTGGGGACCCCGGGGGGACCCAGGCTGGAGCCGGCTGTGCCTGAAGGACGGCACCCGTGGGGGGACCCGGCTGGGGCAGGGGAGGGGTGTGAGGAGCCGCCCCTGAGGGGAAGGAGCGGCAGAGGCAGCCTGTGAGGGACTGACCCCAGCCACATTCCCGGCCCCGGCGCTGCTGGGAGCGGGGAGAGGGAGCGGGAGTGAAGTTGGGCCCGGGGACAAGGGAGGGGTGGGGGGAAGGTGCGTTTTAAGGTTTGGTTTCATTTCTCATTATCCTGCTCTGATGTGATTGCTAACAAATTAAGCTAATGCCCCCAAGCGGAGCCTGCCCTGCCCGTGAGGGTCACTGCCGAGCGATCTCTCCCTGCCCTCACCTCGACCCACCGGCCTTTCCTTACATTTTCTCTCCCTGCCCAGCTGAGGAGGGCAGCGGTAGAGCCGCTTTGGTGGGCACCTGCATCCTGCCAGGGTCAGACCGACACAAGGGGTTGCCGGACTTCCTAAGCAGGAGATTTTATCTGCAATATCACACTTAATAATCACAGTCAGAGGTAATTTGATCAGTCTACCTTGAATATCTGTATGGTTTCCACCTTCACAATTACCACAGCCATCAGTTCCATCATTTTAGAGGTACTGTGTGAAAAAATACTTTCTTCTGTTTGTGCAAATTTGCTGGTGGCTGGAGTCCCTCTGGTTCTTAAAAGTTACAGTGTGAGAAATTGTGAAGAACCTCTACTTTCACCTTCTCTATGGCATCCCAAATACGATGGACCCTGACAGGATATATAGTTCTCTATAGACCCTCAGCTGCCTGTATCCTGAGGTGGAGACTCCTGGCCCACTTTGATTCTTTTAGTTAGGAAAACATTTTATACTCATTTTTGTCTTTCTCTGAACACTTTCTAGCTCTGAGACGGGCGGAACAGAACTACATCCTGTATTCACAATTACACTGCTCATTAAGTAATACAACAACATTTTCTGCCCTATTCTTGATTAATTTCCTAAAAACTACCTTACAAAATCTACAAGCCCTTGTGCAGTAACACTGCCTTGACTTTTGGTAACAATTTCAAACTGCATTGCCTAATACTGTCTCAATCCACAGGAAACTGTGATGTGACTTTTCATTGCTTCCACAATTCCCATTGAAGTTTTTCTGCCCAACTTTCCCCTGTAGTGCAATCAGATAAAGATACCTACATTCCTCTAGGGAATTAACCTACATATTTCCAGTAAGCAATCAACCATCTGTCCCTATCTGAGATATGCACACCCCAGAGCATGCCTGACTGAACCCCGGGGTGGCCCATGACTCCCCTGTGACAGTCCTGAGCACTGGATATCACCACACTGAGGATGAAGCACTATTTTACTCCACAGGCACCTGTTAGTTTCATAAATATTAGCCAGATGTTGAAAGGAGTCCTATCCATTAAAAATTATAAATTAAATTCAATAAATGTATTTATTTATTTATTTGGAAAAGGAACAACATCTAAGCAAATGCGTCATGAGTTGGAATTAGGCTTAATGGTAGTGTTAACCTTGGTGATTGACATCTATCCTAGTACACTGCAAAGCCAGTCAAGCTTGCTGTGTCCACATCCATGCCTATATTTCCTTGTGTGCTCTGCTAGGCCATCAGAAGAGATAAATCCATGTTTTTCTGTGCTTCAACAGTTGAGCACCTCTGGTTCTTCCCCATTCAACTGCAGGAAAATGCTTTTGCCTCCCTGGGTAGAGGAAGGGGTCATGGGGAGGCACTGGAAGTCTCTCAGTGGTCTTTCGTGAAATACACCTTCCCAGTGTGAGGTCAATGTCTTGTCTCTGAGTTGGGCTGTCAGGGACTTCAGAGGAAGAAGCACGTAATTACATCAGACCATTGCGGAAATACTGTCTAACAGAAATCACTCCTTTGCTTCTATTTATTTGGAGCACAAACATGCCTCATACTGAGGATCCTCGACCTTTCCAGAACTCACAAAGGTTTTATTTATTTTGTAATCTTTGCTAATAAAACTAAGTATGCACATTATCCTGAAAAAAATCCAGTTTTCTTTGGATTCATACTAAATGCTTGGCCACAATGATATATTAAAGTTCCTAGAATAATGCAGCACAAATGTTGAAGTTTGCTTTGGAGTAGAATTTTGTAGCAGGGACCTACCTCACACAAACGTTCACAAAAAGCCTACGCAAATGATGCGTAGCTCTTACACAGCACTTTTCCATAGACCTCAAGACTATTTGCAAAAAGGGTCTACATCATTTCACTTTTCTTTAAAACCAAAATGACTCATTTTTATCTAATAAATTAGGAATTCTATGTCAGACTTCTGGTTACCAAATATTCTACAAAGCAGATGAAATTATGGACAGTGTGACCATATATAGATCTCCTAACATATGTAGATCTCCTGGACATCTTTGCGGCGCGCAGCCTTACAGTGCATCCGCGCTGACCCATGCCATATCACTACTGGGTACTCCTAAGCAGTTTGTGCCCTTGTGGGAAAGAGCAGCCAAACACTGAGCTGTGCTAGCAAGAGTTCAGCCCGTAAGTAAAGGGAAGTTAAGACTTATCAAGAGCTTTTAAGTCAGTTATAATGTGAATTTTGCAATTTTCCCAGGTCCTCCCTGTTAAAGGTAACTTCCATATTGAACTGAGGGGCACTCAAAATACTTCATAATCTAGGCAAGATGCCCAATGCTGTATTTAGCACATCAGTTTAAAGGCAGTGTGAGCCCAATCTGTCTTTTATATAACCCATTGTACTAAATCCCAAAAGGTGGAATGAGGCTACTAGAATCAGCTGATACTAAGTGAAAATGTGAGTAATGCTTGAATGTTTCAGAAAATATATTTTTTCTCCATAGTTAGCAATGTATGAGTCACTCAGGCTCCCTAGCTACTGCACTGCATGAATGACTCAAAAATCCACCGAGAACAGAGGCACAAGCAGTTCTCTCTTTATGCCAGATTTTCTCCTTTTAAATCACTCTTGCTGTATCTCACCCACTTCAAAAAAAAAGGAGAACCTCTTTCCCTGTTACTTCCTTCCGTCATCCCCATGCAAGCCCAGATAAAACATCATGCGCAAGGATGGTTGATGCTCATTGTCATTGAGAAAAGCACATGATATGATGCACTAAAGTGAACTCAATTCACCGTTTTTAAGAAGTGAAAATGTACATAAAGTAGTTGCTTTGCTGTGCTCCTCTAAAGTTCTTGGATGAGCAAGGACACTGCACTTTTAATCGTGTTGGACCCAAATTTTCCTCTGCAGCAAAGTTCAGAGGTCTTGGGGTCTTGGGAATTTTAGTCAATCCTTTGTTTGGGAGCAAGTTTTGAGTTCAGTTAATTGTGGCCCTTGAAACACCTTAGTCCCTGGACATCTGTATGATTACAAACTAGTAATCACTGCTTAGTTTAAATGGGATAAATTGCTGCTGAAAGGATCCATTTTAATTTGTACTAGGTACCTCCATCAGAACAACACTCTCATCCCCATCTTTAGTGATTGCTGGCCACGTGCCTGAACCCAGGTTCTCTCTGCAGAGCTCTGAACAGCTCTTCAGAGTCACAGGCAAATCTGTCTGTGGTGTCACGTTCCACTGTCTCATCACTTGATGCATCACAAGTCATTTTCCAGGGACTGAAAAATGGAGAGGGAGTAATCATGCTGGTCTGTACATTAGATGTCACTTGAAAAAATTTGCTGCATAATCTGGTTATTGCCCATTACCTCACCCCTAGGCTGATTACCAGCCTCTTGTTCTCTGGGTCACAGCTCTGTTGCAATGGCTGTGGGGTATTCTGGACAGTGATTGTTTCCTCTTCTCAAAATCCTTCTGTCATAAGACCAGTCTGACCCTCTGGTCACATAATGAAAAGAAGTGTACATGGTCATTTGTTAGAGCAGATCTCAGTAAGATGACCCACTGGTTTCAGTTCTGACGTTTGTTTCCTATTTACGAGAAAGTTACCAAGTTCAGAAGTAATTACTCTGATTTGTTTCCATAAGCCATTCTTCCCATTACGCATTTTTAATTCAGCTTTTTCAGAAGTTATTTGAGTTTAATACTCTTTGATTCTGCTAATCTTCAATGGATCAGATACCTAGTGGTCCCTCCCACCAAAAGCTTCATACTTTACCAGAGTTTGAGGAGCTTGTGCTGTCATTGAAAAAGAAAGGTTCCAGTCCTCAGGGCTGCAGCTGCTGCCTTCTGGATACAACATCTTTATACAGAGGGAAACAACAGCTGTCCAAGAGTCATGAACTCTTAATGCTGTTAACACAAAATCTGTTTGCTAGGAATTTTACTTTGGAGTTAACCATTTCACCACTGGACACTTTAACCATCTAGAGCCAACAAAATGATCCAAGAATGAGGAAGTCTGCTAATTAGGCAGAAGCCTTCATGGCCAGACAAACTTAGTTTGGACGAGTCCCTTCAGCTTGCATAGAGCCTCTTCTGTTGCCACCACAAAACACAGCATTCTTCTGGGTCAGTTATTCTTTCTTTTACCATGGAGTTTCTGAATCAGTTTTTCTTCACAAGTCTCAAATTACGGACAAAGACCATTGATTTTGTCCTCTCTCTTGGCCGACCCAGATTAATTCCAGTGGGGTTCAGACATCTAATTCCGGGCTCAAGGTTATACTATAGTCAACTGAGAAAGCAGATAGCCAGAAGAAGCATGTGGATATATGAGGAGGTTGGGAAGAACCTCCACAGAAGAGGGTGTTGGACTTGTTCAATGTGAAGAAGAGAAAGACTGGAGGATTGTAGAGGAATGAAGGCAGTGGGTTGATTGACATGGATGATGTGCAGCTGTAGCTCATTCCCACTAATTGGTTAAATAGCACTGAGGAGTGTGAAAGGAGAGATTGGATGAAGGAGGAGCAGTGTGGTCTGGCCTCTGGAGGAAGGAGAAACAGCACAGACAGTAGAATCTGATGGTAAAAGCCTTGTTGCAGTTTGCTAGTTTGCTTGTGCTGTAACATTTGGTGCCCTGTGTGAGGCAAACTGATTTGGATTACAACTACAACAGAGGATCTTACTGCTGACCCCAGCTATGTAATAGTATGATGCAGAGAAGATGGAGACAAACTCTTCTCAGAGGTGTACAGCAATAGGACAAGATGCAACAGACGCAAACTGCAAAAACAGAAATTCCATTCATATTTCAGGAAACATATTTCCACGATGAGGATGGTAAAATATTGGAGCAGGTGTTGGAGAGGCAGTGGCATCTCCATTTTTGGAAGTATTCAAAACTTGGCCAGACAAGGTCCTGAACAACATGCTATAACCGGATGTGCTCTGGGTAGGGAGTTGGACAAAAGGACCTCCAGAGGCCCTTTCCAACCCAGATTTTCCTATGGCTCAACAGTTCTGTGAGTTTGCAGGATACCTCAGATACTGAGCAAGAGTCAAAATCACCCTGTTAAGCTGCCTTTCACTATGTAGTTTAAGAAATTTTATGCTGGTGATTTCCATACCACTAATAATGAGTTCTTCAACAAGCTAGTCGGAAGACAGAAGTTTAACTTTGTTTCAGGTGAGACCTATTTACTGTCTAATAAAAGTACTTTAGCCATAATGCTACCTGAAATCTTCAACAAGGTCTAAAAATGCTCCTCTCTTTCTTTTTAGCTCTCATGTGTCTCAGTTTTTCCTTGCTCATCATTGTACCAGTTGTATTATTTTTATACATAATCTCTTCCATTCATTAACTTCTTCTTGCCTGTTGGCAGCAAGGATATTTGGCATTGAAAATTGACAGAATACCAGTATATGTGGCCTTTTAACATGATTAATTAGTGTTTGGAAAGAACTTTATAATCAGTCAAGGGAAAACTGCAAGGCTGTGAGGATTAACAGAGAGGTCTTTCCCCTTAGTTCTTGCTTGATTTGTTTTACAAGCAGTGACGCAAGTAACTACATCAGGACTCAGATTGGAAAGCCACTTCTTACTGTGTTGGATTAAAGGAATAGATCAGTGGAAAGATTTTTCTTGCTTCTTGAAAGATACAACAGCTCTGGCTTTCTCTATACATTTGCAGGCAACTTCATTCTCCATCAGCCTGTATTTTGTCAGTTAAATGCTTATCTGAAACACTTGACCAGCAATCTTAGCAAATGATGGCTTTCTCACTACTGTTGCTTTCAAAGCAAAAACTCACACAACCTTGTTTGGCATGTTATCTCCTATCAGCTCTTATTCAGCTGTGAAAAATGGCTTGAAAAACAACAGGAAACCAAAGAAAACATGATAACAAACAGCAGTGTGTCAGGGTTTAGGAAAGTGTGATTACAAGCACCATGGAGACCATTGTCAGGTCAGATCTGTCTTTTTTAATTAACTGAAATAGAAGGAAAATAACATGTTAACAAGATTAACAAATGAAATTTCAAATTGTAGGTGTTAATATCAGTATCATTGCCTGTTTTATCTCAGAAGATATCAGCCTAAGAAATAATCTTCTTTTCATTTTTAGTATCTATGTTTCTCCCCCCTCACACACACACACACCCTGCCCCACATCTCACAGAGGTTTGAAAATGTTCTGTGAGAGCCTCCTGAGAACTGGACTGGAACCGGCCTTCTTGTACATTAGCTCAGAGATCAGTTTCTTTCATGGGGAAGAAAAACAGAGCTTTTGTCTTTTCCTAACATACAAACGTAAAGATGTCCATACTAATTTGTTTCTGTCTCTAGAGCAAAATACTAGGCTACTACATGAAGCTTCTCTATTTCCTTTTGACATTTTCAGAATCGGATCATGGCAAATTTATTTAGGGCCAGGATGAATAAATATGTTTTTATCCCATTTTAAAGCTTCTTAGGATCTTCCCCTGGAAAGATGGAAAAGAAACAATCTTGGAAAGAGAGAGCAGATACATATTTCTGTGCGAAGGAGTGGGGTAGTTTTTTTCAGAATCTTTATTAGTGATTTGGAGGTATCTACAATCACTGTTGGCAAAAATTATGACTAAGCCGAGCACTGACTAACAGGTAAGTAATGAGGCAGGCAAGTAAGTAATGAGGAAGACAAAGCTTGCCGTAGAGACCAATATGAATTGATCAGCACATCAGTAACATTAAAACATCATTTCTAATACACTATAGTGAAATTAAAAGATAAGTGTGTGTTATTCAGTAAGAAGACAGATAAACTTCTTTCTGTATTGAGAAGTTCTCTAGTCACTATACATTTATTGGTAATGTTCATGCTTGTAATGAAAAAATAAAAGATGCCACTTGCAGCACTGTCAAAGACTGCAGTCCTGCCAACATTTATATGAGCCAGTGTGGAAATACTGAAAACTACAGAGAAGGAAAGACTCCTGCCCCTTTGATGTCTCTGCAGCCTTGGCCATGTCCTTAAGCACATGTTTTGGTGGGACTTTGTAGTCAAGAGCAGCAATTCTATTTCAGTCTCATCCACCTTTCCTATTCCTTTATCCCAGTTGGAAACAACTGGCAATTCATAACATCCTAGAAAACTTTGGCAATGCCCATGTAGATGCTAGTAAGTGCTCTTTCCACACATGCAACCCTGTTACAAACAGTCCCCAGTAAAAATTTACTTTCCCTGTGCTTTTTATAGTGCACCTGACAAGAGCTTAAGCAAAGACAATGTAAACAGCTATGACTATAAATCACCAAATTCCCCTAAACTAGAAGTCTTTTCTCCTAACTGGTTTCCTAGGGCAAAGGTATGTAGCAGGCTGTTCTCAGTATCAGAGAGTTAAATGCCTTCCTCCACCATGCCACACTCCCGATCCTCAATATGAGAGACACATGACATATACAAATACAGCATGCAGAATGTCTCATTGAAGCCACTATGAATAGAAAATGTCCATATGCCCTGTCAGTGTTTCAGTATTATTCAGAATCCTTGCAAATACTACAGGAACAGCCATGCCAACCAAATGCCAAAACATTACAGAAGAGGTCTCATAGCTGGAAGATTAATAAAGGCTGCCTCCTTCAAACAGATTCAGTGGCTGGCCAACACAATACCAAGCCTTTTCCAAGCCCTCAACCTCAGCATAAATACTGTAAAATAGATTTTCACACTATCTTCTACTACACAAGTGGGTTTGAAATAGACATCCCATCCCAGCAAAAAGTTCTAGAAACATTCATCTGCTGCCTCCGCTCCCTGGGCCCTGGCTTAAGGACATCACTAAGAAACTTCCTAACCTGGTACAGCCCTCAGACTGTTACTCATTGCTGCTCATTCATGGGGGTGGCCATGAAGCTGCAACATGTAGTCCAAGGGGAATCAAAAGACACTTCAGGGCCTTGGGATGGTTGGTAAGGGAATCTGGAGCACAGGTTATTTTTCCTCTGTCTTTTCAGTTGTGGGCAGTGACATCTGAAGAAACAGATGGACTCAGTCTATTGATACATGGCTCCATGGCTGGTATCACCACCATGACTTTGTATTTTTCAATAACAGGTTGGCTTACATGGCACCAAGCCTGCAGGGATCAGATGGGATTCACCTTTCTCAAAAGGGAAGGAGGTTCTTTGCTCATGAACTAGCGGGACTCACTGACAGACCTTTAAGCTAGGCTTGAAGGAGGAGTGGAGTAATATGAGGCTTGCCTGTGACAAGCTGTGGGACAACACACCAAGGTTAGAGGGACAGGATGCTAGCAAGGGCCTTCAGCCTGTTGCTCTGAGATGCGCTTTCTACACTGGAGCATGCTTGATGTCTTATGAAGATGAGCCAGGGGCTTCTGACATAACAGGAGGCAACAGGGAAACACCAGTGAAATTCCTCAAAGCAATTAAGAAGTGTTCCTCTAAGAAGATGACACAGCCGACAGCCCAACTGAAGTGCCTCTACAGCAATGCATGCAGCATGGGCAGCAAACAGGAGGAGTTGGAAGCCACCATGCTGATAGAAAGCTAGGACCTAGTTGTTATTACTGAAACTTGGTGGGACAAATCCCGTGACTGAAGTATGGCTAGTGATAGCTACAGGCTATTTGTAAGGGACAGGTGAGGAAGAAGGAGAGGTGGAGGGGTTTCCCTCTACATCAAGAATTGGATAGAGTGTAAGAGCTGTCTCTGAAGGATAGCCATGAGCAGGTTGACAGCTATAGGCAAGAATTAGAGACTGAGGCAACAAAAGGAACCCTGTGGTTGGTGTCTGCTACAGGCCACTTGATAAGGGGAGCCTATTGGTGAAGCCTCTTACTCCAGCTACAGGAGGCATCAAGCTCACAGGCTCTCATCCTGCTGAGGGACTTCAACCACTCTGATATCTGCTGGAAAAATAGCACAGTGAGCTGCAGGCAATCCAGGAGACACCTGGAATGTATCAGGGATAGCTTCTTAAGCCAGGTAATAGACAGCCCTAAGAGGGGATGCAATACCGGATCTGTTGGTCACCAACACAAGTGCACTAAATTAGTGATGTCGAGGTTGGAGGCAGCCTGGGCTTCAGTGATCATGCACTGGTAGAGTCTGCAGTCCTGCGGGATGTGGGTCAGGCAAAGAGTAAAGTCAGGACCCTGAATTTTAGGAAAGCAAAATTCTAGATGTTCAAGGAGTTAGTCAATAGGGCCCCAAGGGAAACTGCCCTCAGGGACAAGGGAGCAGAAGAGAGCTGACAGACCTTTAAGGGTGTTTTCCATAGAGCACAAGATCTCTCAATCCCCAGGTATAAGAAATCAGGAAAGGAAGGTAATAGGCTGCATAGCTAAGTTGAGACTTGCTGGTCAAACTAAAGGGCCAGAAGGAAATGCACAGGCAGTGGAAGCAGGGACAGGTATCCTGGAAAGAGTATAGGGACACTGCCTAGTCGTGTAGGGGTGGGGTCAAGAAGCCAAGGCACAGCTGGAGCCAAACTTGGCAAGAGATGTAAAGAATAATAAGGGCTTCTATAGGTACATAGCAAGAAAAGGAAGGTCAAAGAAAGCATACACCTCTGATGAGCAAGACTGGCAAACTGGTAACAAGCAACAAGGAGAAGGCTGAGGTACTCAACAACTTTTTTGCCTCAGTCTTCACTGACAGACTCTCTTCCCACACTTCTCAAGTAGATGGACTGCAAGATTGGGAGTAAGGGAACAAAGTCCCTCGCACTCTTAAGAGAAGATCAGATTCGTGACCACTTGAGGAACTTGAACATACATAAATCTATGGGACCTGATGAGGTACATCCCAGAGTCCTGAGGGAATTGCCTGATGAGTTGCCAAGCCACTCTCCATGATACTTGAAAAGTCATGGCAGTCAGGTGAAGTCCCCAGTGACTGGAAAAAGGGAAACATTGCATCCATTTTTTAAAAAGGTAGAAAGGAAAACCCTGGGAACTACCAACCTGTCAGCCTCACCTTTGTGCCTGGGAAAGTCACGGAATAGATCCTTCCAGAAGCTACGCTAAGGCACATGGAGGACAGGGAGGTTGATTTGAGACAGCCAGCATGGCTTCACCAAGGGAAAATCCTGCCTGATAAATCTAGTGGCCTTCTATGATGGAGTGACTACATCAGAGGACAAGAGCGGTGGATGTCATCTATCTGAAATTCTGTAAGGCCTTTGACACAGTCCCTGACAACATCCTTCTCTCTAAACTGGAGAGAGGTAGATTTGATGGAGGGACTGTTCAATGGATGAGGAATTGGTTGGATGGTTCCATCCAGAGGGTAGTGGTCAATGGTTCAATGTCCAAATGGAGATCAGTGATAAGCAGTGTCCCTCAGGG
This sequence comes from Falco peregrinus, assembly GCF_023634155.1. NCBI lineage: Eukaryota > Metazoa > Chordata > Aves > Falconiformes > Falconidae > Falco > Falco peregrinus. Next base: position 91,491,567 of record NC_073724.1, read on the forward strand.
GTTTGTACTGGGACCAGTACTGTTTAATATCTTCATCAGTGACATAGACAGTGGGATCAAGTGCACCCTCAGCAAGTTTGCAGATGACACCAAGCTGAGTGGTGTGGTTGACACACCTGAGGGACAGGATGCTGTCCAGAGGGACCTGGATAAGTTCAAGTGGACCCATGTGAACCTCATGAGGTTCAACAAGGCCAGGTGCAAGGTCCTGGACCTGGGTTGGGGAAACCCCTGGCATCAGTAAAGGCTGGGAGATGAAAGGACTGAGAGCAGCCCTGAGGAGAAGGATTTGGTGGTACTGGTGGATGGAAAGCTGGGCGTATGCTGGCAACACATGCTTGCAGCCCAGAAAGCCAGCCGTATCCCCAGCTGCATGAAAAGAAGCATGGTCAATAGGTTGAGGGAGGTGATTTTGCCTCTTTACTCTGCTTTGGTGAGACTCCACTTGAAGTACAGTGTCCAGCTCTGGGGTTCTCAGCACAGGAAAGACATGGACCTGGTGGAGTGGCTCCAGAGGAGGGCCAGAAAACGTTCAGAGGGCTGGAGCACCTCTCCTGTGAAAACAGGCTGAGAGAGTTGGGGTTGTTCAGCCTGGGGAAAAGAAGGCTCCGGGGACACCTTATTGTGGCCTATCAATACTTATAAGGAAGATGGGGATAAACTTTTTACAAGGGCCTGTTGTGATAGGACAAAGGGTAACAGTTTTAAACTGAAAGAGGGTAGATTTAGACTAGATATAAAGAAGACTTCTTTTTACAATGAGAGTGGTGAAACACTGGCACAGGTTGCCCGGAGAGGTGGTAGATGCCCCGTCCCTGGAAACATTCAAGATCAGTTTGGACAGGGCTCTGAGCAACCTCATCTAGTTGAAGATTTCCCTGCTCATTGCAGGGGGCGTGGACTAGATGACCTTTAAAGGTCCCTTCCAACCCAAACTGTTCTATGATCCTAATATCTTGCTGGACTGACTGAAACTGAGAGCTCCCCAGTACAACCTCATGTTTGCTCTCCATGTCACATAGCAACTTACACAAACCCATAACACCTCACGCAAAGCTTCATCTCTGCTACTTCCACACATGGCTGAAATTTCTCTAATTACGTTCCTGACAACTTCATGTCACTAATTGTGCTTCCCATTCTAATTCCAGTTCCGTGCAGTGGAAGAACAGGAGCCACCGGGCACAGGAGCCCCTCTTTCATTCCTAGCCTCACAGAAAATATGAGTTGCAGAGGTTTCTCAAAATGTCTGGGGAGTCCACATGCTCCAAGGGTATTTCAGGGCATTGAGTCCTCACAAGAGTCACTGTACTATATGAAAGCAATATAATACAAGAGATTTGAGAGCAGTACATTGAGTGTATGGGGACTTCAGGAGCAATGCAGATGATGTCAATTAATATGACTGCAGTCACCACCACGGTGGTGACCCAGTGCACCCACCTGCCCCCAGGGTGAAGGAGCAGACTCAACACACAAGGTCACCAGGAGCAAGACAAGTCCTTCATCCCAGAAGAGGAGCTATTTGAAATGATCTTTCCTCCATGCCCTTCACTGATGATCCTCCTCTTCGGTGGCTGCACAAAGCTTAGCCCGGGATTTAAAATGAAGTCAGAAGGGCAATGTCCTCAGCTCCACCCCACAAACCACTGGCTTGATACACAAGGAATTGTGTATGAGCACATGTAAGGCACTTGAATGAGCCAAGCAGACACTCCCAGCAAAGTCTCCTAGTGCAAGCTCACAGCGTCCCACAGAATGACAGAGGAGGTGGACATCTCCCAGAGCTCTGCCTACCCAAACCGTGAACAGTTTTTCATGGGTGGATGGCTTCAAGACAAAAAATTAAGTCTACCTTTCTAGGTTTTTTTCCAGGTGAGTCTTTACTGATACATAATCTTTCTCCTCACAGACTCACACAGCATCTTGCACCTTTGCTTTAGCTTCATTCATTCTGAGCAGCATGTTTTTTCTTGGTTTGAACACACCATCCTTGTCTTCGCAGTTATTGTTGCCCTGGGACTCCACCACTGGCTTAGCTCTCATCTAGTGTTACAAAGGCACCAACTCTGGTTATGGCTTTATGGAAAGGAAAATGACTGACAGCTGCTTCCTTGGAGGCATTTTTGTTTTAGCAGGCTGGGAAAAATTCCTGAAACAAGTGTTCATTTCTTTATTACTAAAGTCAGCCAGTAAGTTAAGTGCTTCTACCAGTAGCTGTCTCCTTATTTCAGAAAAGAAGTTTTTTAACTTTGAGAATGAAATTCCATGAGCAAAGCATTTTTGGTAGCCTCATCTAGACACAGTCTTCTCCATGTAAAGCTTCTTTTTTTAAAAAAAATATAAATAAATAGGACCAAATTGTTCTCAGTTCCATAATTGCCAGCTGCCATTGAAATCAATAGGAATTATGTTTATATACCTGAGGAAAAATGTGGCTGTTGGTTCCTAGAAATGAGAGAAATTAATTAAAAATGGATTTTGGATTAAAAAGATCACAAGGATCAGCTGACTACGTGCTATAAAAAGGAAAAGAGCTGACTTAGAAGGCCTTAGGAATCAGGGTTATCACAGGAATTCTGCCAAGGCATTTATCTATAGTGGTAGATACTGCTATTTTGACTTACAAACTGTTAAAGAAATATAAACTGCTTTATTCCCTTGTCCCAGTTAGATTAGTCAAGTACTTAAGCACTTTATCTTTTAATTAATTGTATCAGCTAAGTGTATTTAAAAACTGAACTTCTGTGCAGAAATCCCCAACACGTTCATCACTTCTCGTACACCCCTCTTCCATCCACAGCCTGCCAAGCACTGAGTCATAGCTCCATTTTATTCTTCTATTCTTTCCATTTCTGCACAGCAATTACACAGTCTATGAGAAAATTGTATTTGTTGTTTAATCATCAGGGGGACCAGCCATTCATAAAAGAAAGAGACAGTAGCCTGTGCAGAAAGAGGATGATTTAAAGGAGGGTTGCAAAATGAGATTTGGTTAAAAATCTACTAAACTTAGTAAACAGAATATTTGGGAGCCATGGTGGAAGGTAGTATCTTCTGGCAGCTATTTTAAAAGAAAAATTGTAAAGGAAAAATACAGCTGCTCATCTCATGTTCATGGTGCCAACCTGCAAATTTTTTATTTTCCAAAACTTTGCTAGTCTAGAAGAAACAGAAACTGCATGTGACCATTGTTGTGGGTTTGGGTTGTAAAATAAAACTCAAAGCAAAGCCTTCCTAACCACATATCATCTTGTTTGCCCATTGTGGATGGAGCACTACCAGTGGCTAAACACAGGGATGATTCCAGTCAAATGATTTCTCAACCTCATCCACACACTGTGGGTCTGTAGCAGCTATGCTTCCTCAGGCAGCTTCCCCAGAAACATAACCCTGAACTTATCCCTATTTACCACTGCAGGGTAATCCCTCCCTCCTGAGCGCTCGAATAGGAACAGAAAGGGAGATAGGAAAGTCTGGGCACACGATGTTCATTTTAAAAAATGTTAAATATATAAAATCTGTTTTCAAAAGCTCCAAGGTTGGACAAATTAAATCACAACAAATCTGCTTTAGGAGAAGTGCATATTGCCTTGATGAAAACATAGGGTTTCAGGTTGTGTTTCACAGATACAAACATCAATTCATCCTAAAACTGTTCCTGACTAGACAAATCAAGTGCCCTCAGATAATGGCCCAAAGGAACATGCCCAAGCCATTCTGCAGGGCTGTGCAGGCAAGGCAAGCAGCACGTCTTGAAGGGTTGTGCTCAGGCTGTACTTGGTCCGTGACGAAGCACAGTGGAAGGACTGTACATGACAAACAAGTAAGCTCTTTACCTGGAACTGTCAGTGGAGTCACATCCGGGATGTGACTGCTCTCTTCAAGCCAGCGCTTGGGACGCTGTTGGGACTGAGCTTGCCAGACCTGCCTGGATTCTCTCCCAGATGGTGCGGTGATCACCCCTTTCCCTTGCCACGGGTGCTTGCTGCATCCCGGCAGTGAGGGGTACGGGCCCCCTGTGAGCTATCCCAGTGCTGAGGGCATGATGGAGAACGGGCTTTCAGTGCACGCTGGAGGGACACTGCCCCGGTCAGACCCCATGTGTCTGGGAAGCCTGCTGCAGATCCGTAGTTTCTTCAGCCGCTAGGATCGTGCAGGTTTAAGGTATTAGAGGTCACACTGCTATGGCTGGTTTCTGAAAGCACCAAGTTAGGACTGGGGTCAAGGCAAACCAGACAGGAGGTATCAGGCGGCGACAGACTAAAGCTCTGGCAGCCAGGTTCTTGCAGTTACAACTTTAAGCCAAACTACTGACTCATGCTGGATGTGTGAACATGAGCAATGCAGTTGGCTTCTTGCTACCTAAATCAACGAAGCTGGAAGACTGAGTCATGGCTGGACCTCCCAGAATCCAGATACGACGTCTGAAGTGACCTTTCTAGAATAAATAAGTACAAGTTAGCCCGTTGCCTTTAAACTTAGCATGTAAGTGTTAGACTGTGCTAGAGAGCTACAGCGAAGAGGATGGGGAGAGAATGACATAAACTTGCCTTTCCTCAGCACACTGGGGAGCTTCTTGTAGAAATGAATGAGGACTTTTCTCTCTTACACTGTGGGAATGCTACTTTCATAGGGGCTTGCACTCAGCTTGTCTAAATATATACTGGCCTATAGCACAGAGCACATGAGTGTGTCCAGGACATTGGAAAGCGAAAAAAAAGCACAGAATCATGCAAGAACAGAGCCTGAAGTGGCCTCTGGAAGTCACTCAGGCTGACTTCTCTCCTCAGCCCCCCAGGGTTATCTTCCAAGTTAAATCAGCTGGCTCAGGGCCTCATCTAGTCAAGCTTTGAATACCTTCAAAGGCAAAGATTTGTGGGCTTTTTGAGCAACCTGCTGTAGTGTTTGACCACCTTCAATGAAAATTTTTCCTTAAGTCTAATCAGAATTTTCTTTGCTGCAACTTGATTTTCATCTTTCTTTGTGTTCCCAGAGAACTGTCTGGCTCAATTCCCTTTTGGGTTCGGAAAACGGCCCTTAGCTTTGTCTTCCCCAGTCTAATTTTAGCCCCCTGGCTATCTTAGTGGCCCTCGGCTGGACTTGCTCCAGCTTTTCAATATCTTTCTTGTACTGGAACCCTAAACTGGACACAGTAATTGATATGTAATCTCCCTAGTGCCCAGTAGAGGAGACTAGTCTCTTCCCTTGGTCTGTTGGCTGTGCTATGCTATCTTCTCTTGCTATGTAGTCTAGTATTCATCCATCTCTACAAGGGTATGCTGCTCACATATTCATCTTGGGGTCCACTAGGACCTCAGGTCCTCTTCTGAAGAGCTTGCTGTCTAACCAGTCAGCCCTCAGCTTGAACTGCATATGGGTTTTCTGTTGCAGGTGCAAAATCATCAGGAGTAAGTCCATACTAATCAATATACCTATTGCATTGGTCAGAGGTGGTCCATAGTTACAGCAAGCTTTGGCAGCCAAGACAAGCAGTCATCCAGGACAGCAGACTGCAGGGAGTCACAAATGGTCACAATCCTGCTGCCCATTTTGTTTTTACTAAAAAAGCTTTGGAAACCTAGGCTCACCGCTGCTGAAGTTTGAGACATGTACATATGTGTGGATGTATGACTATTGCTAGGCAAGATGGGACTCCTCTAAAGTTACTTCATCTCCCGTATGCCTGGTGGCACCAGGAAGAGCAGGTGCCAGGGCTTTGCTGCTGGGACTCCATCCCAGCACGGCTCTTCCCCCTAACAGGGGGACTCATTCTCCCTGTGGCTCACACAAACCTATTCAGCAAACTATAGTGATTTAAATTATTATTGTCCAACAGTAAAATAACAATGTATAGATGCAGCGAGAAAATATATTCCAGATTTAAAGTTAGTTCTTCTAAATCTGCGTTAAACAGCCATCTCAGCAATGCTGAACACTGTAAGTCCACTAACCTTGAAAAGTGCTGCATATGCTCAGCTCTCTAGATAAGCTGTGATATTCACTGAACTCTGCACAAAGCAAGGATTGTCACAATGAACTGCATGTGGAGGGCAGGGAGACTCAAAGATGCTCCTCTCTGCTGTTACTAGGCAGGGCACAAGGGCACTGAAATACAAGGCTCTGTCTGGTGAGCAGAGACATGCTTGACCCATGATCACAAGAAAGGGGACCACAGGTCAGCTGGATCAAAGATTTCCAGTTTTAGTGGTCCAGCTGGCTCCTGACTCTAGATGGGCTCCTGAGAATGACCCTGGGACTACCTGTGGCTGAAGCTGCTCCTGGAAAACAGGAGGAAAAGTCTGGGTATCACTCTACATCTGCTCCTCTGGAAGCTGAAATCCCTGTTTTACCCATCCTCAAATGAAACAGCAAGTCTCAGAAGTGGAAGAAATCTCTGGTTACTGCTGTGACCTATTACAAATTTCTGTTTACCTTCCCTGTAATGAGTCAGCTGTAGAGGTGGTGCAGAGGCAGAGTTTTGACACCTGGACTGTGGGTGTCCTAAGTGGATACAGATCTCAAGATACAGTCTCTGCTAAGGGATATACAGCAAACAAGTGGGCATTCAAAGATGCAAGCCTGCCACACACTGAGAATTACAGACAGCTTTCAGCATCCTGGTGATCTTTAAGACAGAGAGGGGAGTTATAGCTGGCTCATATGAAGCAACATGGGAATTAATTTCTGCCACAAAAGCAGGTGAGCGTGTCCTGCCAGCATCCAGTCAGAGAAGACTTGAGGAGAGGACTCTCTGCTGCCCATGGAACACAAGATAACATGAAGATGCTGGTGGAGATGCTGCCTTCTCCCTCTGGGCACCATGAAGGTCTCCCTTTATCCCCTGTACTTTTTTTTCTTGAAGTGTCTTATGTAAATCAATGTTATGCTCCTGCTACAACCTTTAAGTCTCACAGTTAGATTACAAGCACCTGGGGCAAATTCACATGAGCCCTGCTCCTAATGTTAAGTCAATTAAAATCAAGTAATGCAAGGAACACATCTGGTCCTAGGTGTTCATGATAATAAAGAAACACCATTATGCTACTCATGTAATATAATTACTAAATAGCAATTCTTGAGATCACCATGTCAGGAAGTAGCCTGAACCACAAAATTAAGACCTTTATTTTAAGGTGGATTTCAAGCCTTTAGGGTCTGTAAATAAATAGACTCAATTTTCTGTTCAGCTTATTAAAAAGCAAGATCTTAAACACAGTACTGAGCCATACAGTCAGCTCTGCACTTTGAACATCTCCTCCCCAGCAACTCTACCAGAAATCATTACAAAGGCGGCACCTGTGGTTCTGGTTTGGAGGAACGATAAAATTAGGAGTGTGTGGAAGTGTTAAAACTGGGATACATCAATTCAGTAACACAGAGCAACACATCAACATCTTAGTGATCTGAAGCAGCTAGCTCAGCCTGATTCTTGTGAATTTAACTTAATTTGCTCACTTTGAGCTTTTTTTCCTTTTTGTAACATCGATGAATCATTGCGCCATCCAGAATGAATACCGACTGAATGCTTCCCTGGCTCAGAGATAACAGAGTTCCCTGCTTAGTCAGGAAAATGATTTCAGAAAAATCAATGGCTTTGCTTTGGTTACAAAATAAATTTTAAAAATAACAGGGTAAGAGCTAAACAGCTGGGGTGCCAGCAGAGGGATATTTCAGTCCACTGCCCTTTTTATACCAAGAGTTTGCCTGACAGCAATTAGATAAACATGTTTCTCAGCAACATCAAGTCTTAGTCAAAGTCCTACAGTCATTTTTTCATCACTAAAATATAACAACCAACCACATCAGAGACTTCCTTGGGTCAATAAGAGAACCCCATGCACCCTTGCATTAAGCATCCTAATACAGGGCTTTAGCTAGGCCTGGCCTAGATCTGAAGGCCAGATGATCTTGACAGAATGATGCCATTAACTTTCAAAATGCTTACAGTCATCTACAGGGTGGAATGTGGGCATTGATAATTTTTCAGGCTGAGGCACAGTTCAGTCCTGCCCATAGACATTGACCTTGAGCAGCACGTGCAGGAATTCCGGGTTTCCCAGGTCAGGGACTCCCATGCTTTGTTTTTGGGTGTCATGGTGTGGTGGTGGCAACACAGCAGTACTCCCTATCCTCCTCCTCTTCACTTCGTTTGATTCCAACTGCCAATATACTGCAGGAATATATCTGCAACACACCTTTTCCTTCTCGACTCTGTAGGAGGACCCTGCCAGCATTTATTTTTGCCTACACCGCTAGCAAAAGCAAAGCCTGGTGGGTTGTCTCTGACTCCTGCCCTCTCTTTAGGAATAAATGTGGGCTAGGAAGTTGTTCTACTTCCTCAGTACATATTGATTACACATATTGTTCACAAGAGGTTTTCTCCATTCTCTATGAGTTTAAACTGTGAGTCAAAATCACCTCATACTGTATGAAACCTGGAGGAAAATACTGGACATAAAGGAGGTCACACAGCTCAGAACAGGAGGCACTGCCTCCTGTGACTCTTCCTGAGACAGGTCTGCACAAGTGTACATGTGAGAGTACTTAAACGAGCACAAAACTAGTGCAACATAGGAGAGGAGACTTGACATGTAATCCCAGCAACTCCAGACACTCCTGAGGCATGAGATTGCCTTTCCTTGCTGAGCAGATGTGCCTGAAATTCTTAGAGGTTGGCATATAATAAAGGAGACACTCATTCCCTCCTCTCCTTACCCACATACAGTTTCTCACATGCTCAGGTGCATGATCACACCTTTGCTATGCACATAGAAGTAAATAAATGACCCAAGGTAATCTACCCCAGGGCTGAAATACCTTTAAGAAAGAGATCCAGCAGAACTAGTGATTAACACTTCTCAGCATCAAAGCATTGTGAGAGTTAAGGTGATGAGTTAAGCCTGTATGAAGCTCTGGAAACTGGTTGCTGTGGACAGAGCCTCTGTGAAGCACCTGAAGAAGCATCCATGACAAAGTACAGCAAATCGTGGAGCATTCAATAAAGATCTCAGCTGTCTCATAGGTTAAGCAAAATCTATCATTTTTATGTTGATTATTTTTCTAAGCAAACACAAATTCCAGACTTACACAGCAAAATAAATCCTTTTGTATGCTAAGTTATCTGGCATGCAGCTAAGAAAGGTCTGTGTTTCTCACAGCTCCACACCTCTGATGGAAGACTGCAAACAGCCTGCATAAGCAGCCTCCTTGAGCTCAAACGGGGCTGAAGGAGGGCACAGACTCATCACTGTGCAATCCCTGGCCTTGCACTGCCCCGCTTAAGCCATTCAGAAATGGCTCGTTTTTGTCATCATTTTGTCTGAACACAACACATATAGAAGGCACTGGATTAACACCATCCTCTGGACTATGCAGGTGATCTGGTGTTAACGCTGGCATCAGAAGTTCCCTCAGCTTGCCCTATAAGGCTACTTGCAGTCCTCGATCGGAGGTATCACTCCAGAAGATAGATCCACCCCTACTGTAATTCACTTCATTGAGGTCAACTGTGGCATTACCTTTCACCACAAGGTCACTAGCATTTCAAATGAATCACCTAGGCTCTTTTAACATAAGTCACTGAGCAACAGTAACTTGGTAAAATGTTCAGTCACAACAGATGTGGGCAGTGTTTGGATTAGTCATGAAGGATGAAAAGGCATCGTCAGCCACTTACCCTTAGAAATGACATTTCCATAGAAAATAAATGCAACTTAAAAAGCAATTGATTCCTTATATATGAAGGAAAGCCTCCTTCTAACTGAACTTTTGTTCATTGTGAGCATCAGTGAAGCCTTCACTGAAAAACAGCCTGCTTCATGCCCAAGGCAGCAAGCACCTGTCTTTGAGAAGGTTTCTGATATCCTGAAGTTGTCTTCTGCTTCCAGTGGGTCTGCATGGGAGAGCCAAAAAGGAAGGAAATGCTTGGTCCACTAACAGTAATCCAGAAAGAGCTGCCATCTGAGGGAAGCAACAGCTGAGCTAGCAGAGGTCAGCCCCAAGGAGTGATTATATTCCCATGATTTTACACACACATTCCCTCTAGAGGAAGCCCAGCAAAACCTGTCAGGGTACCCAAGGACAGCAGGCTTTTTGGAGGAATGGCAGGACTGAAGGGAAACAGAAACAAGCCTGAACAAGCAAACACATCCTTAAACTTTGATGCCCATGTTGATGCATGACTGAAAATGGACATCTGCACTACTGTGCTCAAAAACGGAGGAAATAATAATTAAAAACCCCCAAAACAACAAGAAGTTCCTGATGAAGTCTTGGCTGAAGCGTTTGCCAGCTGTTCACTCAATACTGGAATAATTGTTCCTTGCATGTCTTGGGCACAAACCCACCCAAAGGGGACTGCAGAGCAGGGGCCACAGAGAGTGGCAATGCACCAACCTCTGGCAAGCGTGTCCATCTGACCGCAGGCCCCTTGACATTTCAACACCCCTGTTGCTCCCTGCCTAACACAGAGATCACAGCACAGAGGCTATCATTTCTGTCTCTGAGCACCTCTATGCCACAGCTGCTCCCACAGAGGTGTGCCCCAGGAGAAAGAAAATTGATGGTGTCCACCCAGCCTATGTTTGTAGCCCACATTGATAATCATGGTGTGGACCACAGAGAAATTTCATCTGATCAGAAGCTTTTGCTCTAGAGGTGCCTAAGGCTCAGTTTTAAGTGGAATTTAACTGTGCCTCCTGCCATTAAAAAAACCAACACCAAAAACAAAAAGAAGAAGGACCACATGGACTCTCCAGGTGATCACTGCAAACTGGATCCTGTGAAAAATTCACTGGAGGCAGGTGGACATCTATAAAGCAAAATCATGGCTGGGATCTCACCCTTTGTGACCCAAATATTCAGTTAAAATGTTTTGAATGAAAAAAGTTATTGGCTTGCAGACATCAGTCCACTGTGGATTGAGGAGAATCTCCAGTGGCAAAAAGAAGCTTATTAAACAGATGCTACAGAATACAGCAATATGGAGCAGAAAGGAAAACAACATTACGAAATTACTTCTGTCTCAGATATCCCATACAGTCTTTACTGAAGTCAACAGGAATTGCACATGCAGCTCCAGGAGCAGGCACAGCCCATCAACAGAGTGTTAAAGCACAAGCTATGGGGAAAATAGAAAGGTTTGAACTCTACAATGACTAAATAATCACAGTCCTCACTGCTTTTTGCCAACAGTAAGACTTGCAGATCTTATGTGTGCAAAACCCCAAGCCTGACACCTCAGAAGAAGAGGGATTTTGCACCATTTCCTATGTGGAGAGGTGCAGCAGACACCCCACAGGCAGTCCCAGGCAGCAGAAGCAGTTTGGCACTTCCTCCCCTAATAGAGAAGCAAACACAACTATGTAGATTCAAACAAGCAATAAATAAAGCTTGCTCCGATTTTTGCATCTCAGACAGGGAAGGTTTATATTTCATGTAGTGATACTAGATGGCTTTATGCATTTTCTTTTGGGTTTTTTTTTTTTGGTTTTTTTTTTTTTTTCTCCAGAGCAGAGGAAGTATTTATGGAACTTTTGCATTTAAACATCCATGGACTATGCTGACTGACACAACTGCATTAGATAGCGGTCATGTGTCATGACAAACTTCACAGCACTTTGCAAGATTAGCTGCACAAAGAGATCCTTTCACTTAGCACTGAAACACAGCCTTCTTGCATTTCAGCTGCTTGAGAGTGCAAGCAACATTTAACCATGACCTCGGATAATAAATGAAACGCACTTCCGTAAAACTGCCAGTAGAGCTACCAGCATCTCCAGTAGAGCTACCAGCATTTTCTCACACCACGGCGCAGCAGAAGAGCTGTGAGACTGCAGCATGCTCCTGGCCCACTCCCCTGGCAAGTAATGCCACCCAGCATTAGCTACAACTAGGTCATATCACCTCACTGCAGAAGATGACAAGGTCAGGGGTATAGCCGTGCATATAGATGACACCAGCTCAGCTGATACATGGTAATTAATGAAGCCATCGAGGGAGCTTATATTCAGGGTCCTGGTTAGACACCTGTTTAAAGAACCGCCTTTCTGCTCTGTAGGGAAACAGTGGCCCAGTGAAAGGTCTGAGAAAGAGACAGGGAGTTAGACACCCCTCTCTCCCCTGCAACAGAAACTGGAACAGCCCTAAGCTTTCCACACTGCACAAAATGACTTCATGAGTCATTCAGTGCTCCCTTTCAAGGACTCCCACCTATTTAATGCAATGAAAGGCAAACAAAAGTTCTCACTATGGTTTAATGATATCATTGCACAGCTAATTTGTTTGCTACAAATTTTTGCAGGCTTTACATTTGCCATCTAAGTTCATACCAGGTTTGTAATTCAGACTGTTGAAAGGCAACGTCGACTCATACCAGTCAGCTGAGTGTGTCCCAAACGGAGGACTCCACACGTGTAGCAAAGAAAAAGTCCCATTAACACAGGGAACTTCTGTTGCTATGGGATTTCTTGTCTCGGGCATAAAGAGCTGCTTCATTGGGAGTGTAGCGCAGCACTTGTACAAGGACCCAGAGACACAGTGGCATCTCCAGACCTGAAGGTTTTCAAGATTTGCCTGTACAAAGCTATGAGCGATGTGACCCAGCATTGATGATATACTTGGCTTCAAGTCAGACTAGAGCCCTTTGCAACCAACATTTCTATGGTCCTGTGAGCTCTTCCTGTAACCTCAGTATATCTCTGACGCAAAGAATTTTCCACACTAAAAATGAGAGTGTGTGCAGATTTGCATGAGATGGAAGTGTACTTGATCTTTAAATGATCTTTAAATTAAAATGATGGGCATTTGAGAGGGACGTATTAATGGACTCGTGCAGCTGTGCACAATACTGAGGGCTGTTTAGGGACAGACCCTGAGAAGACCATGACTGCTCCCACATGCAGTGATGCCAGCTCTCTTACTAAAGAAGGGAATGTCAGAGAGGGACAGTTGACCTTTAAGACGCCAGCATAGTTGTGTTAAATTTCCCTTCGCAGTGAGAAGCCAGTCAAATGTCACCATTCATTGTAGAAATGGTCAAAGCACAGGGCAAAGCTGCTGCATTTTTCACATTAGAGCTTTGAAACAAGCCATTTTTATTTTTCATCTCTCATTCAGGCCAGCAGTTTTAGCACAAAGTCTTCCTCTGCAAAGCAAATTGAGCTGTAGAGTCTTTTATTCATCTTTTCCAACTTCACGTGCTTTAAGATTTCCATAAAGGAGAAAACATCTGTATGAAGACTCTGTCCATGATGGAGATAATTTCCAACATTGAGTCACATGTTATTTCACATGATGAGGGGCACTGTCATCTTAATTCAGTTTCATACACCACAAATTGATTTCTATGCAGGAGAGGAACAGTTAAGTGTTGTGTACTCTTTCTTGTCAGAGCTGTCCCTTTTACCTTCACATTGAAAAGTACCCTCTGTTAATCCAGGTTATGAATCAAGCCTCATATTAGTCTTACCACACTGCTCTGCACCAGTGTGACTAATACTTGCCCTTTAAATATCCTGTGACACTTCTAACAAACTTGCCTTGTACTGACCAAATTCAGTTTGGGAAAGGCAAGCCTGAATAGCCTTCACATCATAAAGCCCTTCAGTATGTGTTCAGTTCCCTTCTCATTCAATTCTAGGGTTATTTAGGTCTGGCAGCTTCCAAAAACTGATGGAGAGGGGATTCCTGCAGTGCCACCAGTAGGATAGCAGCAGGGAGCCAGAGGCAACCGACCCCAGGGTCCTACAAGCCAGGGCACCCGGAGTAGGGCTGCTGTAGCTGTGAATCTCTCCAGGCTGCACAGAGACATATAGGCAGCTCCTACCAGGCTGAAACGTTTTGCTCAGTGTGGAGCACAGCTCTAGGGAAATACAACAGGACCTCTATTTCCCAAGGGAAACAGAACAGGACCTGGACGCAGATACATTCCACAGACACTCTCCAGCCTCTGACTTTTTATTTCATTACCAAATAAACTTTTTTTTTTTTTTTCAAAAATATCTTGTATTATTTTCTTTTCTGAAACTCAAAGTCTTTCTTTGTGGTGGCTTTGGAACAACCTCAAAAAATGAAATGTAGATGCCTGATGCAGAAATAGCTGGAGTTAGCAAAGCACCTGGAAATGAAGTTTTTGAATTTTAGTTTCAGCGAGTGCCCAGTCGGATGCCTGTGATATTTAATTGTCAGCATCGTTAACAATTTCTCAGCTCAGAGAAGGGATAAGAATTACAACATTGAATTTCCCTGCTAGTCCTCAAAATGTGAGTGTGCATACAAATGTGTGTGTATGGGTAGAAAAAGAAAGGAAAATGAAATAGATCATATAGGCCACCACCATATGTATAGTGAGTTCAGCGGGTGATCTGTTTGTTTTTCTGTAGGGATTTTTCTGTAAAGAAGGGGCTCACCATTTAAGAAGCTAGCTTTTAGGCAGCTTTGCCATTCACAAAACCTGGCGTGAAGAGTCTCAGTAGATGTTATAAACTAACAGCTTCAGAGTGGGGGATAAAATTGGACAAAATCAATCTTTCCATCCCTAAGAGCAGACACAGAAGCAGGTATGGGTAGGGACTGAAGGTGCACTGCAAGGGAACACAAACAGCCTAAAGAAAACACCTTCCAAGGAATAATGATATCATATCTCGTTGCCAACATTGACGTAATGCTCATGCCATCTGCAAAATCATTAAGTTCCAAGCAATCCCTCCTGAATCCTAGAAAAGAATAGGCACTGAGAAAAAAGAGAAACTTTTATTTTAAATTTTCTTCTGTGTGGAATTGGCTCAGTTCTAAAACTAATCACTATGGAAATAGGCCCTATTGAAAATTTCTAAAAAGGAAAAACGTCACCTCCAATTATTTTGCCATGTACTGAAAATATCTTGATCCTAAAATATCTTGAGAAAGACCCTGGCTGAAAAAGTGCCTTTGCTCTCCCCATGTGTCGGTGGTGCTTCTTGTCCCTCACTTTGTGAACTCCAAATTCAAAGAAAAATCTGTAAGCAAAGAAAAATGATGACAAAGACATCAATACCCTGAGAATCATCTCTCTGCTCCTCAAGGAATGTCGCTGTGAAAATGTCCACGCTGATGTCAACTCAGAAGAAGGTAACAATTGTGTCCTCTTTTGGTGCTAGCAGATACCACAGTGAAGAAATGTAAGCTCATTGATTTCTGCTACACTGATGGTGGGTGTGAGATACCATCTTATCTTCTGTATTCATTAGTGAAGGTGGTTAAAAAAACTGTATCTTCACAGCATCCTTTCTGTAAGACAGGTTATTATTCAGTTCCTACAAGGCCAAGAGAAAAACATACTAACAGGACCAGTTTACAAAGAGGTTTTCCTGTGATGTAGTGGCTCATCCTTAGGTGTATATGCCAACACCACATCTACTGATCTGCCTGTAGTAAATCTCATCTTTTTCTTTGGTTAATGATGATCTTTTAGGTACACTGGACTATGTAAAAAATTGGGTGCAATCTCATACCTACCTTGCCCTGTATCTACCTTGCAACATTTCTATTGGGAACATTTTATAGTGTTCAGAAAAGTATTTACTGGACCACAGGAGACATAGAAAGTGGCTATTTCTATAACTTTTTGAGAGACAGCCTGATAAATGCATGTAAATATTTTCATAGAGAGAAACTGAAGATGCATTTTCTCATTGCTTGGCGGATATGTGTGTGCCTTGTTAAAGGGACATCCCCAGTCAGAGAGGGCTGTGTCTGGCCTTACACAATATATCAGCTCTTTAATCTAGTGGTCCTGCTAAATCCTCTGGACACAGCCTTGTTACCTGGGTATGGAAGACCCTCATAAGAGTTAAGTGCTTTATCTTTGGCCAGCAAGAGCCCTGGCTCCTATTTTATGAGCTGTGAGCTGAAGTACAGAGAAACTCCAGTAAGTTAACAGTCAAAACTCACGGAAGAAGTCGTAGGGAAGTGGAACCAAACATGACTAAATGAACCCAGTGTCCAGATCACGAGGTACAGCCTTAAAGAGCTTACACAGCTCGTAGCAAAACAAGCAAGGATGACAAATATTTATGTAATGGGTATTTGGAATGGAAATGGTATGCATTGGGTAATGCGTGGCAAAAGTTCCCTGTGATAACAGCAGGGTTTGCTTAAGGGTATATGGATACTCATTCCATAAGGTAGCACCTACCACAATTTTATTCTACATGCATTCTCCTGCCCTCTGAAGTGCCCCTCCAGGTACATCTGACTGTCACTATAGAGCTAGTAGGTAAAATAAAAGCTCAGCCTCTCACTGCCACTCCATTCAATGAAATTGTTTGGATTTGGTCATTGGGTTTGCTTGTTTTCAAAACAATGATGTGACTGTTATTGGAAATATGAGTCAGTGAAATTAGTTTTGTCATTCTGGAGGTGAGGGTTATTGGCTGCTTTTTAAAAAAATGTAACCTCAAAAGGCCTCAGGGCAGCCTCTGAACCAAGTTTTGGTTTCATGCTCTAACATTATCCTCAAAAACAACACATATCCTAAGTCACCTGGTGTCTGTGTTTAATAGACCTTTCTCTTGCCTCAAGTGACAGGATTTTGTTTGATCAAAAGCAGGTGAATCATAAATATATAATACTAAACTGCATTATTTCATAGTAGAAGAGTAGGTAAGCAGCAGCTTACTTGAGCACAGGGTAATGCCAAATTTGGCTGGTATACTTTGCTATTTTCAATCTCCACAATATTAGCCACGTGACAGGCAAAACTTCCTTTCCCTCCGCACAGCCCTCTGGAATCTGAGAAAAAGGAAGCAGTTAAATACCAAATGAAAGAAATTACTTCTTAAGTGGGCATCATTGTTAAACTGCATGCTTTTAGACTAGAAGGGTTTTTCTTGGACTGGAGTTACAACACTGAATGCAGTTACGCTAAAATGGAAATGCCTAGAATTTGAAAGTTTAATAACAAAGTAGCTACAGAGATTTTTGGACATTTGCACTGTCTTGGTAACCTTCAGGGTTCTTTTATCCTCTTACACACATAAGCTGCAAAGCCTGTGTCTCTGCTGCAAAACCTCATGTGGGGTACTGTGAGTGACTTCAGTCTCACCAGTACAAGAGAGACACTGATACGCTGGAGCAAGTCCTGCAGAGCATCACCAAGGCGTCTGGGGTTGGAGCACTGATTGTGTTTTGGAGGTGTGCAGAGGCCCCTTTCCATTTAAATTATTTTATTATTCTTTACTTTTACCCTTCTTTTTCCTTCTCTGTGGCCAGTACATATCATCCTGGTAAGCCTATTGACTTCATCCTACTTTGGCAAACAATGTATGTAGCCCAGGCAGTGATTTGACTTCACTGCGTTTCTCTTGTAGTTGTGGTTTCAGAAAGTGTTTTTGTACCTTAAAACCTGAAACCTGGCCGCTGCGCTGGCAGAGAGAAGCTTGCAAAGGTCAGTGAGGCTTAGCTGCTGGGACTGCCAATTCAGAGCCAGCATCTCCCCTTCCTGCTGCAGAGCTTCAGCCAGCACCACTGACTTCTAGGGTCAGGCAGATTAGTTTCCCCAGTCCCCTCAAAGTTCCCCTGGTACTGTCTGTCCAATAAATATTAAAGATATTTTATAGCAAAATAGGTCAGAATCAAGCTTGCTAGGGCATAAAAATTATTTCCCTTGACTATGTTCTCCTTTTCTTGTTCACTCTCCTTTACTTACTAATTCTTCTTTCTGCAACCTTTTTTTTCACTCTCTCATTTTTCTTTTTAATACTTTACTAAATTTACTTACTTTTTGATCTCCAAGAACATTTCTTCAACCCTACTTTTCTTAGAAAATCCCTCTTCTTCTAACTCTGTTTCTGGTTTTAGCCTCTTTCTTCACTGCTTCCATTTCTGCTCTTACCCTTTCTTCTCCCTCTTTGAAAATAAGTAACCACATCTTAAGTCCCTTTCCCAACCTCTCCCATCCTCCCATATTTTCTCACCTGTGTCTTCTGTCTCTTTTTGTGCTCCAAACTTTTTTTCTTTCACATGGCTTCCCCATCACTCCATACTCCAGACCGTTTCTCCACTATCACTTCCCAGTTCATTTTCCCTGGCATTCACCATGTCCCTAAGTAACTGCCTGAGAGTTTGAAGCTTTTTCCTCTTTCCTCCTCCTTGGACAATGGTGCAGGGAAGAACCTGTCCTTCATCCCACCTGTTGGTATTGGCAGGTTGACATTATTCTTTTGCCACTGAATTACTTCTAAATTGTAAGTGAAGTTGCTAAGACATTCCGGAGGTCTTTCACCTTCGGGAAACTCCACTCTCTACTGCAACTTTACTTTTCCCTTTCTACCTACAGTGGTCTTGTCAGTAACCTAATGGTATCTCCACCTGCCTCCTCCTTTTAGAAGCTGCTGCTCATCATGTTCCCAGTGGCCACCTTTAAATAATAATTAATATTATTTAAAGCCTTCCTAAAGACTCCTGAGCAAACCACACAGCCACCCCTCCCTACAATATGGTAACAACATGGTGGGTTTTCACCAGAAAGAAGATGAAAACACCCGTCCCTGTTGCCCTGCAAGACAAGTCAAACACAGCACTTCTGCACAGGGTGCTCCGAGGGAGGAGCTCAAGCTATCCTCCCGGTATAAATCATGTCTCACATAGTTTTTTTAGCCAGTCATTTAATTATATTTCCAGAAAAGCACCTCAGAACAAGAAAAAAAAAAAAAGACACCAGAAAAATAAGCATTTAAGAGCTGTGCTTTGCTTCCTGTCCAAGGTTAACTTTTGGATTCTCTGAAACTACAGACAGATGACAAGAAACACAGAATATTGAGAGAGTGTAATAATCTTGTGCAAACCTCTCGTACCCACGCACTCTCCCTTTTCTGGGTCTGACTGACTCATACAAGTCAACTTCAGGGAAAAAATTACTTTAAAAAAACACATACCCCCAGCAGCTAATCTCTCCTGGATATAGGGAAGATGCTGCTTTGATCTCACCTTGCTATGACAGCCAAAACAGCACTGGCAGGTACAAATGCAGAATTAGGGAAAGAAAGTCTCTCTCAGTAGCTGATCCCTCTTCCTCAGGTGTATTTGTTTTTACATGCAGTCAGGGTTCAGCAGCTGCAGTAGGATTAGAGAGTGACTGGAGTAAAGGTTCACGGGAGTTTGTAGACCATCTGCTGTGTACCTTCTTATGCCAGCTGTCTTATTCTTTCTTTACCCACCCTGGCAAGATCTGTAAGCAAGTTCCCTTATGTCAAGTGGTAATGTTTAAGTTGCTGGGTAACTCCATTACAATTTGTTTCCAACTCTTAAGGAACAAGGCATCATTTTGAACCTGGTGAGCCACTTTCTGTTAGCTCCTACCCAATGTTTTTACATTAAAAACCTGGGGATAATATTTCTGCACAATGTGGCTACATGCATAGGGGATTCTGGTGCTGGGATCACCGAAGCAATCCTGAAAACACCACATCTGGAGCAAGGAACAGGGTAGATGCACCTGCAAAACTGGTTCCAAAAGATGGACAAGACACTTTGGAGGTAGCACTGCAGGTTCTGGGCCTCAAGCTAATGTCTCCTCTTGGCATCACACTGGTCCCCGTGCATGTACCCAGCTACACAGACCTAAGGCAGGGATTTTTAGCACCATGAACAGCCCATACATGCCCTCAGATGTAGCCAAACCCCTTGGCAAACTTTCTTCCTCTGAGTTGAAAATTCTGGTAAACCCATGTGTGTGACCTCTGATCTTAAGTAAAATATCAGGATATGTCCAGCAATAGCTAATAGTAATCAGTTACACAGACCACCATTTAATTGTATTGTGAGAGATTTAGGGGAAACTCTCAGTAAACGCAGACTTTAATAGACCACCATTTAATTGTATTGTGAGAGATTTAGGGGAAACTCTCAGTAAACGCAGACTTTAATAGTCATTGAAGTCTTCAAAGACTGTTTTCTCTAGCAACCACAATGAACTTTGCAGGGTAGAAAAGACAGGCTTTCTTTTGCTTTTGCAGGAAAACACAGCTTTCAATTAAGAGTATCATTGTCATATAGATTTGAAAATGAAAATGGAAAATTGCTTTCCATGTTCATTTCTTAGTAATGTCTTCCATCCACCTCTGTGCTTCCCTACAGTAATGGAGATAAGCAATCTCCTCCTAGGCAAGTTGGGTAAACTCAATTTGTGGATCAGAGCATCTTTTCCCTATAGGCTCCAAAGTGCTGGCAGAGAGCACCTGATCAGAAAGGCTACCATGGGGATGGGTGTATATCTTGCTGCATTTCACCCACAGGGGTGAAATACCAATTCCCATGAATTCAGCATCTGAGAGTTTGGTAGGCCTGAGATGTCAGCTCCAATTTCCTGCTCAAAGCTTGACGATTTCTCATCAACACCACTGCCAGTAAGTATTTACTGACCAGCACATCTCACAGGCAAATTCACAAGAACAAACCCATTACTGTGTCACCATTCCTGTCTTACCAATTTTTGGTACCTGACTTTGGTGCCTAAATTAGAAAACCAGCCTCCCTGGCTCCCTTGGCAGTCAATAGAAAGGGGAAAGTCACTCCCAAGGACAACTCAGAGTAAGGAACTAGTACTCAGGTGTGTTCTCCTTCACTAATTGTATAGGAAGATGAAGATCTTGTTCAGATGTCCACACTCAGGTTCTCTGCCTCTCTTCTCTTTGCCTCTAATTTCTTGCCTGGAGAGGAAGTCTCTGCAACACCAATAACCTGACAACCTGACTGCCCTAAACCACCAGCGCTGAAAAATTATTTTAAAGACGCAAGACCGTTTTACAGCTAAAGCAAAACTGTTGTCAGTATTGATGCTTCCATTCACATGTTTAGCAGCTCTCCTACAGACCAGCAAAGCACGAGGTCTGAAAAATCCCCAAATCTTTCTCTTTGCAGTTAGACAGGAGAATCACCAGGAAGCCTTGACCATACTCTATGCAATCAACATGGTGCAGCTGAGCTTAGCCTGGACTTGTGCATTCCTCATAACTTGTCTGTATCTCCTGTTTAGACCCAAACCAGACTGGACTGCTTTAATTAAGCACTCAGATACAACAAGGGAAAGATAAATCAGAAAAAAATTGAGTTTATAGTAAAATCATTTATGACTTAACTAGTGGACAATTGTATTTAATTAACCAATTGCTAAATCTTAAGAACAACATCTTGCCTATTAATTACTATATTTTAGCCAAATAACTCTATCAAGTATATTTATCACTGAGAGAGTCTGGACTGAAAAATCAATATGGGAGACTATGAGCAGAAGCATTGCTTGAAAAAATATAGAAAAGCCATCAAAATTTTGGTTTTTTTTTTCCCTGCTGGGAGAAATTTTCCCCCATAAAAGCTGTGAAGGAGAAAGAAAAACATCACTGTCCTATTTTAGAAATTCCTCGAACCAAACCCACTATTTTACGTATGATTTTGTCAGCAAAAAATTGCTAGAAGGATTGTATAACTAGATTTGCACTAAAGCAACTGGAGAGTAGCTATTTTGTCTGCAAGACAGAAATTAGTTCTCTGTTTAGGAGATGGTTTTCTACAGAGGTTAAACATTCTTTTCCTGATACTTCCCTAAAAGGACAATTGGAGAAAACAATGATTTACATATAAAGTAAGATGAATAAAATGCTGTGGATTTAATTCAGGTTAGGAGCATATCAGAGATTCAAAGCAAATAAAAAACCCTAACCAGAATGATTTTACAAACCACAGGTAATAGAAATCAAAAGAACTCAGTTAAAGTTAAAATGAGGAAACATATTTAAAAAGCTCTGTGCTGGTCTCCTAGCAAACATGATGAAGGAAATAAATTTTCAGATGCAACTTAATTTACCACAACTGATCATATCAATACATCAGCGACCATGAGAAAAGAGAACATTTCCCTTTTAATTATATGGTCATCACAAACAACTTTGGTCTTTATTAGATCTCTAAAAGAAGATACACTTGGCAAGTTTGCATTAAATAGCACTCTGCAAATCAGTATTCTTATTCTTCATTACTTCATTACTTCTTATTCTTCATATATTGTGACTGCTGACAGTTTTATAAGAATGACTAAACCCAGGGTACGAGTTTTTACATATGCAAATCTCTGAAGTCCAGGAGATCACACAAATGCACTGACAGAAAAAGCAGAGGCAGGTGGGATGAAATACACTCTGTTTCCAACCAGTGTAATGCATGCAAGCATTTACAAATCATCTAAGTGCAAGATTGTCTCTACATTTCAGCATACCTGTGGTGCAAAGCTTGGGGTGAGGGAGGAAGCCATGAACCCGGTGAATGCATCTTTGTAACGACTCCTTGTCTATTCCTAGCAAGTACAACGTCTGGGCATTGCACCCCAGTCACTTCTGGATGCTGTACCAAAACTGTAGGCAGGTATCACAGCTCTGAGGGGTTTTGAGCTATGCCAGGAACTGGGCAGGGATTGACTTCAGGATCAGGGAATGAGAGAAACTCATAGGCAGAGGACTCTTGACTTTCCTTTTACAGTTAGAGTGCAACCCATCCACATCTTTTATACCTCTGTCTTCAATGTGGATGAAATGCGATGAAGTGCCCATTCCTCTCCACTGACTGTAAGGAAACCTGGAGTGCCTGGCTGGTGTGTACAATAAGCACAGCATTGTCAAAGGGAGCCCTATCAAAACATCCATGGAAAGGTGACCTTCAGAGGCATCAACCGTTCCTATTCATTATTCAAAGGGACTGGCCACTGTTTCCCAGGTTAAGGACCTACTTTAGTTTTTGTAGGGTTTTTTGGGCGGAAAATTTACAAGAAACAGAACTTTTTCAGGAACAGTGGGAGGATAAGTATACGTTTAAAATAGTAACAAATGAGGAAATGAGTCTCATATGTCATGCTAACTGTGAAATCTTTCATTGAAGAATTCTAAAAAAACACCACTTCCCTTCCTAACAATGAAAATAGTCTCAAAAGCATTTTGAAATCCCAAATCCAGATATAACAAAGACAAAGAAGTCTGGAGTTTGCTGATACACTCAGCTGAATTGATCAGAACGTTAGCACTTTTGCACTATAGGAATTAATCTAAAAACTTCAGAAATGGAACAGAAAAGATAATTTCTATTAGCTTTTACGTATCTTCCTACAGAATTATAACACAAGATAAAATAAATATTATCTTTTGTAAATTTTTTTAAAGGACAAAGTATAGAAAAAACTAAAAAAGCAAAGAAAAATACAGAAATGGTATGTACAGCTGTATTACATCATCTCAGAATGCTGTCTGTGGGTGACAGACTGGAGCCATAAATAATGTTTCAAAACCTTCTGTGGCAAATGACTTCAATAAGTTGGCTGCAAAGTGAAGAAAATATTACAGCTGAAAGAGAATACAGTGGAGAAGGAAATTGTCACCATATAAACAGATATCAAGCTGAAAGCCAGATTAAATAATTTATTCTATGAAATGTGTTTATTTATTTCTTTTATAACAAGGAATACCTAATACATGAAACCAAAAGATTTCTTTTGGTCTCCAGGGATATTCGTGTGCGCTTGCATCCTCCAAAGCAGAGGAAGAAGGCCCCAAGTGCAGGCAGGCCTTGTGGTCTCTGTGTGATGTTATGTACCTGTCACCATTTCAATTGTAATTAATCTGATTGCAAATCATCTGGCTGCTGTTCCACAAAGCAGCCAGGCATTTTAAGTCCCCTTTAAAGTCAGTCAGGCATTTTGGGGATGTATCTTGATATACCAACAGTTAGGTGGCAAATGCTGGGATACAAGCAGGCAACACTCCACAACACGTCATGTTAGCATGTGGGCAAATGGCCTAAAAGTGTTTATTTAATGATATCTATGCCCTTCTCAGAATTAATTCATCTCACGTAGTCTTAAGTAGGTATCAGAGGTATAGGATGAAAACTCCTGTTCCAGGGGGCTGCAGATGAGAGGCATCTCTATTTGTAAGTTATGGCTGGAGCAGTGAACACCCCCACTGAGAAATGAAAATTGCTGTTGCAGCTAATGACCTGGCTCACACTTTTTGGAGAAGTGCTGCTCCACACTGAAGAGACATCGCTTGGAAATGAGTGGGAACCCAATGCATACAAACTGGGTAAGCAACTTCTTCTCTGAGTGTGAAAAAAGGTAATTTGATTCAGCATTTTGAGCCAAAATAATACAAATGCATATCCATATCGAAATCATGACAAACCCAGACACTGCCAAGAAAAGTCAATCAGATAGTAACAAGGAGGTGAGACAATATTAAAAATGTAAACAAATACACATGATGCTATCGGGAGAAACTAGCTGAGATGTTTCATAAAAGGGCCCATAGACCATGGGTGGGTTCCACCCAGCACCCTGGGCAATGGACCCCAGGGCTCTGCTGTGCCCGAGCCAGAGGAAGGGTCTTGCACTGCGGGAAGCCTGAGCAGGGTGATGTTGTGAAAGTTTCATGCCTCAGCACTTGAGACCGGGAGGTCTGTGCAATGTCATTTGCAACCACTGTAAGGCCTCTTGGCACAGCCATGTAAATAAGAACCAGATCCTTTGATTTCAAAATCGGTATTTTTCAAACGTAACAAAGACCCTCTGTGTGAATGACTGAGTCCACGATAGCTGTGCTGTGGTGAACACAAGCTATTTTGAGTTATTGACTGCATAAACCCATAGGAATATATCTATATTTTTAAAGAGATGCTACTTCTCCAAGCAGCATAATGGTTCAGGAGAGTTCATTTTAATGTTTCATGTGGAAAATAAATCCACTCTGAGAGAGATTTAAGTATGGAGAGGACTGAGCAAGAGAGTAAAAAATAAGACTCCTGTGATTTAACTGTGGGGTGATAGCTACAACCCTGTAATTAATCTGCCTAATAAAATAAGAGATAAAATCCCATATACTTTTACCACCCAGAGACACAGCTTTATGGGTGTACCAAAGCCTTTTCTTACCACATACCTCAACTTTCATGACTCAAGCTTTGCCATGCAGCCCAAAATGTATGTGCTATTGCTAACATAGTGGTGGCAAATAAGAATCATCTGATACAGAGGATCAAGGAAAAGAGGATGCTTTCCTTGTGAACAAGATTCTTCCCAGTGTTTCAGAGAGGGTGCACAACATAGCCCTCATATTTACCCCTTAAAGCAGATCTCGAGTTAATATCTCTGAAAGACTGCACTAAATATTTTACCATTTAAAAACCAGCTGAAGCAATTTTTAGTCAGTTGGGGATATTTTGTGGAAAAAGACAGCAGGTTTTCTCATACTTAGAGGATTAATTGTGTTTTTCCACTTTCTGCACTGATGGCTGCTTGATGCCCTATTCATGGGTTATCAGGAGGTGTTCACTTGCTGTTGTCCATTCTGACAATGTCCCATCCACTTTCTATCTCCCCAAGTCAGGGCAGACAGGAAGGTGAGTCAGTTGCTCACTCATGAGATAAGTGCCACAGCAAAAACATAGGAGTGTTTCATTGCTCTCAGATGTTGTACCAATACACCGGTACTAAATTTGGGACCGTTCCTTCAATTTGGCTTTTGTTATCCAGGGTGGACAGGATTTAGCCTACAGTATTTTAGGGAAAAAAACTATTAGAAAACTGTCTCCTCTACACACAAAGCTCTGATTAAATAAGTTAATAGATATGTATTCAGATCAGCAGGGAAATTATTTCCTCTTATTTCTTATGCTCATATATGACCAAAAAAAAATAGTTTTAGGACAGCATGGTCTGAGACATTTGAAAAGGTGGTTTAAATTTAGAACAGAGTAGACCTGCAGTTACCAAACAGTGGTTCATCTAGCAAAACACTGTCGCTGAAAGTATTTGGACTGAGATATAAAGCAAAAAAATCCTGTAGTAGACAATCCTTAATAGTGTACCTCCAGGGGAAGTGTCTTCCTGACCCTAAATAGGAAGTGGCTGACTTTCATCCTGAAACATGAATTTTTATAACCTCTTGCATGCTATTTTCTATTTAAGGTATCAGCAGAAATTCTTTTTTGACTCCTCCTAAACATTTGCTTGAGTAATGAGTTCTGAAAGTCTCTGTGCTTTTTGGAGAGACACATTTAATCCGTTTGAGGTGTATTGCCATTTTAACCTCACCAGAAACTCCCTTGAGCTCATGCTTTTGCAGAACCTAAGGAAGAGTTTGCATATACCTACCGCATCATACCTTGTTTGTTTCTTCACAGCATCCAACAGCCTGACCTTTCTGTCTCTGCCTCACACTGCAGCCTATTTTTGTTGCTTCCTCTAGAACTTTTTCTGCTGTATTCTTATTTCAGAGGGGATCAGAGTTCAACACGGTGACTCTATCACTTTCCAACAAGGTTTTCTAAAATGCTGCTGGACATATTCTCCCCTTGCACTAAAAAAAGACTCCTTGGCAGACTGTCTGCAGGCAACAAAAATGTGCCTGGAAAAGTGAAAAAGTGGTCTAAGAGGTGTGTGTAAGACTATATGACAGGTTCTCTGTCTAACAGCCCACAAGTCTAGTCTTGTGGATATTTGGGGGTTACTCTCATGGTATGCACAAATCTAACCCAAGAGAGGCACTGATTGATTCTGCAACAACATCGTATCATAACATCATAGACTTTAGTATTCCTGACATAGCCCCACATCTTTTTGTCACACACCTTGCATCAAATGCCCCTGCAGCCTGAAATGTCAAAACACCTGATACTAGAATAAACATAAATTCTTCAGCTATTGCACAGCAAAATTCTTTAGAAGGAATACATAAAACCTTCCTCCACTGAAAGAAAACATCTTTAGTGAGGCTAGCAGCCCTGAGTACAGGACCTAAAATTCCAAACAAACTACAGTTTGTAGGAGGTTGTGAGGCTAGAGGAGTCTGACTGCTCCTCATAAAAATCCTTGAAGAAATAGCATGTCATCACTAAAAATCTAAACATGGACTAAACGATTGGAACAGAACTTCAGATAGGCAGAACAATCTTATCATGTGTGCTGAGACAGATCTGTCTAGACTGCTTTCCTTATCTTGCAGCCAAACCGTTCTCCCTATAGCAGTCAGTTATACCTTTCAGCGGGCTCTCTGTCCAGACACACAAAAATATCAGGGGAAGAGCTCTGTAAAAGCACATATTCTGTTAGGCAAAAGCTATTGGATCTGTGTCACCAGATAAAGATGCTTTCTTCCAAGCACCTTGGGTTGAAGTGGTTAATGAACGTGCCATTGTGCCAGCAGCAGAAAGAAATTAAAGAAAATAATCTTAAGTTGAAGACTGAAACAAGTGAAGGTCCCAGAGGAGCTGAATCTCTACAGATACATAGAAGGCAACAAAAAAAGAGTCATACGTTGCATCATTCTATAACTTCAGTCAGTAAGTACCAGTGGAAAGAAAGACTGTAAGAGACTTTTATGTCTGACACTAGCCAGCTTGGGTGGACTTGGTCTCTACCTTTTCTCATTTAAAGTCGGAGGGAAAAAAAACCCATGGAATAGGAAAAAAAATGAAGTGGGCTGCACCACACTGAAAATAAAATGTAAGAATAGTGTCTATACCAAAGGTACAAAAAATGATACCAAAATGAAAGGATCCATGACTGATCTGAGACTGAAGACCCAATATCCTAGAGGAAAGGAGGAGAAAGAGTTAACCAAGTCTACGATGACAGGCTATGATGTGACTAAAATCTGAAATGGGGAAAATCCACATAAATCTCACACCTTCTACCAGGAAACCCAAAATTAACATTTCCCCAGACATCTCAAATTTTGCATGAAATGAATTGCTCACTCCAGAATAAAGTTTCTGTAGTAAGGACCATGCTTTAATACCCTCAGCAAGATGAGAACCCCAAAATACTACATGAAAAGAAGTCTGAAGCAAACTATCTTTTTTTTTTTTTTTTTTTCATTTTAAGTGTGACATTGATGCTCCACATCAGTTACTGGTATGAAGAACATGGACTTACATTTAAAACTTAAACTTAAACAATGATGAAAACCAGAGGGAGGGCGGGGAGCATTACTTAAGAGGCATTATAATAATGATGAAGTTTCTATATTTTTGAAGTTCCTATGTCCATATTTTAACAAATGCTCATTGAAGTACTTACCATAGAAAAAAAAACCACTCATGGAGAAAACATGTAAAAGATGATTGCTGTTTCTTGTAGGTTGTGTCTCTGGACTCTTCTCACTTGCCAGGGCCTTTGGAGTGGTGCTCATCTGCCCTAGAACAAATGAGGGGTGATTCCTAGACCATGCAGAAGAAATACCATTTTCTCTTTTTACACCATCATCATTTCAAGCTGTGTGACCCTCATTTCCAAAAATAGATCCTTCCAGGTAATGCAAGACTGCTATCATTTGGAAGGCCAGCATACAAGAAATCTGCTTGAGTTATGATCACCGAACATATCCATTACTTGGATTCAAAGAATACTTGAGTTAAAAAATATTAAATAGAAGCTTGGACTATTTCTTTTTATTCCTTTATGTTTCTTATTTTTAATACTTTATTAGGGAACACTTGCCAGTTGTATATTTCTTCCTAGGAACATGCAAAAATAAACAGAAGCTGCTCCCTTCTACAGTCAGTTGTGTCCTGAGTTGCACAGAAGTATCTGCAGTAGTATTCAGAATCAGCCACGCACAAGGTTTAACTACCTACCATCTCTGCTTGAAGTGTGTGGAAAGATTACAGGTTACCTGGGGAAAATGAAAGCAGGATTAAACAGCTTTCAGTGTTAAAACAGAATCAGCTAGAACCAAAGAGATGCTTCAAGGAAAACAAAAGGATTTCACTTCATTGAGCAATTTTTCCTGGCACGAATCTAAGACTGTAGCAGGTACTTATGTTTTGTGGTCATGCCTCACATATACTAATGTTCATTACCAACTGTATCAACTATGTCATACAGAACTGCACAAAACCTTGGCTGGGGCCTTTGATTTTAAAGGGGTAGTTTTTCCTTACAGACTAACACAACATAATTTAATTTCTTTATAGCCTACTCTTTGTTACAATATTTTTGCACAGACAAAATATAAAAGCAGATGTAGATGAGAACAGGCATAGTGTAAAAGCCCGCCTTCCTGTCTCCAGCAATGGTCAAGAGCAATGCAATGGGCAACTGCATGGTAATACTTCTCTTGAATATTTTCCCAGCCCTCAGCAATTCGTGGCTCAGAGACTCCTAAGCCAGAGGTGGTGCCTTTGTTTTTAATAGCCTTTCATGACATAGGTTATTCCCTTTCTTCATCCTGCCATGTTCCAAACTTTTCTGCAACAAAGGCAATTGCATAAACCAAGTGACCAGCTAAATATTTCAGTTTGCCCAAGAGTTGTGTGTACATTAGCCAGTACCATTCTTACCAAATGAGCAGAGACCACATAAAAGCAAAATGTGTATTCTCCAGGGGCTAAAACAAATTCACTTACAACACATGATGATTAAAAAGGAGGAAACTACAATTCCAACAACAATAAGGACAGCTTCTACTGCTTGTAGCACTGAGCTGCCTCTGCTATTTCCTGCCACAGGAACCAATTGCCAGTTGCTTGACACTGTTAACATTTCTGAGACACCTCATCAACCATGACTTGAGCTTTTTCCTGCACAGAACTTCAGAAAACAAGACTGTTCTTTGTGCTCATCCTGGTTTGAAGATTTTTCAATGGCTCCATTATTCTGAAGCTAGGGAAGTATACTTGATTTCCACTGTCATGGAGTTTTTAGGTGCAAACAATATTTGTCTAAACACACAGATGATGCTTTCACATCGTCTGGATACTTCATTTGGAAGAAAAAGACTTGAAATAAATATGAGAGGAACCAGCTTTCTCCAAGCCACTGCAAAGCAGTTAAATTCTTCCAGAAAACCACAGAGAATGTTGGCAACATGCTAAATATTCAGTCTTCGGGGGGGGGGGGGGGGGGGGGCGCGGCGAGAAAATAATCCAAAAGAAAAGAAGAAAACAGGAAAATCTGAATGAAACTACTAATTAGTATTCCATAAGCACATTGAACTCTGGCTGTTATCTTGCCAGACAAGGACTTGCACTGCGAGGCCTTTTTACTGAACAAGCTTGAAATACACCCTTATGTGAAGAGGTTGATGAAAACTTTCTTCAACTTCTTTGTTTGCAAGCACAACATGAGCCTGGTATTTCAAAGGGCTGGAAAAAAAAGAGTCATAGCAGAAACCCCAAGCCCAGCATTTCAGGATGAGATAATGGAAATCTTGTGTGTCTCAAAACTCCTCAAGTTAGAGGCAGAGCTGCTCAAATAGGACAGGTAACTTCCTTGCTACTCAACTAGGTCAAAAAGTCCTAAGCATGGTTACTCCATTCTAAACTCTGCCAGGTACAGCTTTTTCACCAAAAGAAAGTCGATCTTCCAGAAAATTCACACTTGACTCTCAGTGGCCCATCAGATGAAAGCTACCATTTACCCTGAGAGCAAATCTCCTGGAAAAATCTCAACTTGTGTATGATATTCATGAATATTTAGGAAGGGAAAAGCTCCTAAATAAATGTGGAACAGTAACCTAGTCACTTAAATTCTGCATATTGATTTTCTAAGTCTTTCTTTTTCCATACAATTGGTCTTTTAATGTCTTAACTTTTCACCATGTTTTGAAAAGGAAGGCTACAAAATTATTTCAAACAAACTCCAAGCAGAAGCACAAATTCAAAGTATGCTCCTGGTAAACATTTTGATTACAACCAGGGCTAACTGATTACTCAGTTTTGTCTTTTGCAAGCCAACTGTTAACTAGGAGATCACTAAAGACAGTTCAGAGATATCTCGGCTTACAAAGCCAAAACAAACACAGTGTGTTTTTAGAAGTGATGAGGCTGCCAATAAATATTGCTTTGTTAATGCCTACAACCACTGCTTTAAGTATTGTTTCAAGGCAGTAGATAATATGAAATCACAGCTTTAATTCATAATGGGAAAAATCCAACTAGTGACTGATTTCGACAAATACAGATTTGCAAGGTATAAAATGATCATTTGCAAGAATGTCAAGGTGAACATCATTGTTGGGCATTTTTCACCATTTCTATTTTGGTTTTTTGACTTGAGTTTGAAAAGTAACATTATAACATGTAGGTTTGTGACATTCTTTCTTTTGGGTTTGGTTTTTTTTTTTTTTTCATTTTAATAATGTAAGATAAATGAACTTGGGGTCTAAACCATGTAGTTCCTCTTCCCGTGCATGTAATCCCTGACTCTATTTTGCTTTTTCAGTTGGCAAATAAACATATCATAAATTAAATGCCACATAATTAGACTGCTCTGTCAGCTCAGTTCCAGGTACTGTTTTTGAAGTCTAAATCTTGGCACCAAGTTTGAAAATTTTTAACTAATTAATATTTCTTATAGAGTCTGGTTTGGTTTAGCACCTGAACATATTACATGAGCAATCTGCCATGCCTGTTCTTGTTAAGCAACACCCAGTTCTGTAAGTAATTCAGTTGAAATGGGTGGAATTTCTTCCAGAAAATGAGACGAATCAGAAAGCAGGAAATGACAGATTCCAGCTCTCCTCTGAATTCAACAAACTGCAATTTCCCTCAAATTCCTGATACTGTGTTAGAATTACTACCGTAATGCAGGAACTGAATGATTGAATTTTGTTGTCTCTGATGGGATTAGCATTTTTATCCATTTAATCCTTCCATTCATTTTGGTACCATCATTTTAAAATTTCCGCTGGTTTAAGCCTGTCAGAGAATGATTTACTTCATCATCTGTGTCCTGAAAAGCAGGGAAAAAAGCCAAAGAGTTGTGGATTTGTGTCTGTTTAAGGTGTCCAACAGCATTTTGAGGAAATGGTAAAATATATCATACAATATTTATTCTTTAAAAAGTGTCAAAAAATAGTTGTAGACATGATTAATATTTTATTATATGTCATTGCTCAATGTGTTTTGAGTTCCACTAGTTTTCCAAATTCTGTAAAAACACAGCTGATCATATCAATTAAATCTCAGGCTCCTTTTTCCCCAGAAACATGTATTTTACTGTTGAAATGAAGCATGTCTAGCTTTAAACCATTCTCATCAAACTTTGATTTTGATACATCATTTTGATATTACAGTGGGATTCTTAGAGTTCAACTCCTTTCATACAAACCAGACACCAGCAAACAATTTATACTGATTGGCAGACTCTTTGAAAGCAATCTGGACAAATATGGTGAGTGTTATGCAGCTCAAGTGAAGACACAGTATACTTGAAATGACATAGAGGAATCAGTAACTCAATTTTTTTATAATTAAGTTTTCTGTAATTTTTTACCAATACATCAAAATGAAACCTCACTCATAGTAAAGCTACTATGATTTTAAAGCTTTTTTATTTTAGGGGAACTATATCCATGCATTAGTTACCTGTTTTAGAAAATAAATAAAACATAATTTCTCTAATCATTTTGTATTACACAGATGCTACTTTTCTGGTAGAAGACAGCAGTGCTACTGACCTTATGGCTTTCATAGTCCGTAGTCCAAACTGCTGTCCCTGTGGTGTGTGAGACCATGGTGAATGTTCCCAGTAGAGTTTCCAGATGATTTTTGAATGATAAATATGTTTCTTGGTGGTACACAAGACACTGTAAAGTTTGGTGGGTCTGCTGATCAGCAAGCATTTGGCAACTAATGCCCTTACAGGTTTGGGGAGCTCTGTGTCACGACTACCAAGAGTAGTCTCTATTCTCCCTTCTGGCACAGGTACTACAGGTGACCTACAAATTCAGCTGAGGTGTAAAAACAGGTCACTCACTGTGGAGGAGGGTGCTGCTGTGTGTAGACTTGCTACACTTTCCTACTTAAGCCACATTATTTTAACTTTAGAACTAGAAGTTTTCCCGTTTTCATCACAGAATGGTTCATAGAATGGTTTGGGTTGGAAGGGATCTTTAAATGTCATCTAGTCCTGCAACAGGCAGGGATGTCTTCGGCTAGATCAGGTTGCTCAGAGCCCCATCCAACCTGACCTTGAATGTTTCCAGGTCTAGGTCATCTTGTAAGGATGGAGAGAATCAGATAATTGGATCAATTGATGTAGATTTTAAAAGTAGCATGAGTTGCCCAGTTCTGATCCCAGCACTACATGGCTACATACTTTGCTGAGTAAATACAACTCAATGCAAACATGAAATGATGACTGTTATAACACCAGTTCTTCACAGTTCTCTGGAGACAGTACCTTTGTTTGAATGAACAAATGAGAGCCACAGTAAGGGGCGTATTACTATACAGTCAAAACTATGACTTAAGAGGGTAGTCTGCAAAACATTCCCCTGATGGATTTCTCTCCTCACTCCTCCTCTACTGGGTGTAGCTACAATATCAATTTCCTAAATGTTTACCATTAGCACTTGGATGTATATCTGGTATGATACCGTAAAGAAATTCTCTCTCCATGAGTCCTTCTGTGAAGTTCTGCGATGGATGAAAGCAAGAGCATTTGGTCAGTCATCTAGAAGTAGCTGAGATCTGTACAGGCAATTTAGACTAGTAAATAACTTCAATCTAGTTTAGTTCTTTTTTTAGAAAAATCTGTTTATACACATGAGCCCCTAAAAGGAGATAAAGAGGTCACTATATTGGTTCCCCCATGCCTTCCACCCACTTTTAATATTATTCAGAATGATTTCCAGGTGACTTTAATTGGGTTTCCAGCAGAAAATGGAATTTTATATACAATTATTTATAGATCTATGACCTAAAAAGGAAGGAAGCAGGTGAAGGACTGTGTCATGCAATACAAACTTACACACCACTAGGACCAGTGTTTGTATAGGGAGAAGAGCCCTAAACACTCGCATCTTTTCCCTGTCCCAGCTATACGTCTGCACCCACACACCCAAGACATTACACAGATTTCTTAATTTCACCTGCAAGGGCTGTGAGGGAGCAGCATCCCTGAGAAGTCAGAAGAAGGCATGAAGGACACGCTCTCCCAGAGCTCTCAGGCAACAGGGCATGTACAATCAGTACATGCACCAATACATAACTGTATGGTCTGACACAAAGCTAGGATGTGGGGCTGCCTACAACAATCTCCACGGCCACTGCTGCCGTTGCCATTCCTGACCCCACCACCACTGAGTGGTGCCTGACAAAAGCAACGGCTGAAATCCTTTGCTATATTCCACCAGGACGCCTGGCTAATTCTCAAAACCTGAATTGACACTGGAGCGAGGTAGGAAAATCAGTGATCTCCTAACAGCTGCAATTGGCAAAGATCTCCAGTTTTATGCCCATGGATGGTACAACCCACAAATGCTGTGCAGTGGCATTTGTTCAGCCCTGACTCATAGACAGACGAATGCCACTGAATGAATCACCAGCAGCACTTTCCGCAGTCCCTAACGAGGTAGCTCATCCAAATATTGATCAGGCCCAAGTCTCTCTAGTTTTTGAGATCTGACATATCATAGCCTAGACTGCTATTCACCAGTGAAATTATGAGTTTTGGAAAGGGGGCCTATAGCGAGCAACCGGGATGGCAAAACATCGGTTGGTGCATCCTCTGTTGATAGGAGCTACCTTCTGCGCGCTGTTGAGCTGTAAGAACGATACGAACACTGCTGAAATGCAAGAGAAATAGCACCTTATTATCTTAATAACACAGAACTTTAAGGCAAATTAACAAAACCACTTTATACAACATCTCATTCTGTTCAGTCCACTGCTGCAGAAGGTCATTAAGCCAAAGACTGTAGTAAAATAAATTTGGTCCATAATGGTTGAAAGGACAAACATTAAGCAAAGGATAATTGCAAATTAGTATTCAGGACATCAGCTGAACATTGCAGGTGTTGAGGGAAGATGGTTCCTCCCTGCATAAGCCCCTGGAAAAGCACATTCCTTCCCCTCCCCCCTCAGATATTGGACACTACATGCTTGGGCAGCAGGCAGGGGACGCCTCAGGTGCTCAGTCATGGACACACTCCTGGGGCTCTGCTCGGCCTCAGGGCAGGTGGCCTGAAAGCCCTTTGACTTTTCTGTGTTAATGGTTGTCTCAGTGTATAGGGAAGGGGCAGCCCTTCCTACCCTTCACTCTACCCAGCAAGGGCCCAGCCTGGGCCAAGCCCCAGCCCGGGACCCAGCCCTGGGCCAAGCCCAGACCCCAGACCCTAGACCCCAGACCCCAGGGACAAGGCCACGCTCCAACCCCAGGCCAAAGCCCAGCCCAGGGCCAAGGCCAGGCCCAGGCCCCAGCCGCCACCCAGGCTCCGCCCCCGCACGGCTCCCGCACCGCCCTCCCCGCAGGCCCCGCCTCGTGTCACCAGCCACGCCCACAAGCCTGACCACGCCCCTCCAGCCGGCGGACACCCCCCCCTCCTCCGCACGGAGGCTTCCGCGCAGGCGCCCGGCGTGCCGGCGGCAACTGCCCCCTCGCGGCCCCTCCCAGCCTTCCACAAAGATGGCGGCTGCGCGCCGGCGGGCGAGGTGGTGGGGATTGTTGAGGCGACGAGGCGAGTGTGGCGGCAATAGTAGTAGCAGCAGCGGTGGCGGCCGCGGGAGACAGTGACAGGTGCGAGGAGGGGAGGAAAAGGCGGCGGAGGGGCGGCGGCCGAAGCGCAGGTACCTCGAGTGGGCGGGTAAGGGGGTGGGGGAAGCGGCCGGCGCGGCGCCGCCCCTGCCCGAGCTGCGCCATCGGGAACTCCCCTCAGCTCCCCGCCCTGGTGCCGCTGCCCGCCGGTGGCGGAGACCGAACCGTTAGCCGGGAGAGCCGGCGGGGCCATGGCGGTGAGTAGGCGCGCTCGCCGCCCCGAGGCGGCCAGCTAAACCGCCCCTTTCCCCTCAGCCGGGTGGGGAGAGGGCTCCGAGGGAGGGGGGCAGCGCCTCTACCTGCCCCCGGTGCCGGGCGCAGCGCGGGCAGCCCGACCCCTGAGGAGACGGCATTGCCCGCGCCTCTGCCCCCGCTTGCCCGAGGAGGGCCGGGGAGCCGGCGCCGCCGGCCGGAGCCCCGCTGAAGAAACTTTCTGTCTGCCTTCGCGGGCTTCCCCGCCGCTCGGAGATGCCTCTGCCGGCCGGGGCGGCGGTGCCGCTGTCAGGGGGGCTCCGCGGGGCAGGGCTGTACGCGGCGGCCGCGTAAGGAGGGCGGTTGTTTGGGGAGAAGCAGCTGCGAAGCGCGACCAGAACAGCTGAGCCGGCGGTGACAGGCGGGGAGGAGAAGGAAGTGGTGGCTTTCAACACCTCTTTCTTTTTCTTGTTGTTGTTCTCCTTCTGCTAAGCTGTAAAGGCTCCCTCGGAACTCCCAGCTGAAGGGATTGAGCCTGTGTTTCTGTATTTAGATAACAAAAATCTTCCCAAAAACACCGTAATCGTCTTGCCGAGTGCTAGCAGGGGCATTCGTTCAGCGAGATTCGTGCTCGATTCCTCCTTTCCCGAGTATTAACCAAGACTGTTTTTAACCTAAACAGAAACTTTTTGTTGCTTCCAGGCAACGAGAAAGTGAAACCAACTAAAAGCAAAAATGAAACTTTTCAGCTGATTTTTGTTGTGCAGAGTAAAGAAAATTAGCAGTAGAAACAAGGCAAAATATGCTGGTAGAAGCAAGTTGTGTTTTATGACTGGCATCTCAAGACATGTTAGTAATTTGCTTAACCTTGTCAAACGCAATTTATCAACTACCTTGGATGTCGCATGTTATTCCAGAGCATCTCACGTCATGAAGTAATTTACATTAAATATTCTTTTTGTTTTTAGAATTTAATTCTGCATTTGATCAAATACATATCTGTATTTGTATTATAAATGACATTATAGATGTCTTAAACTGTATGAAGACTTCAAATATCTTAATTTTTTGCTGCTGAATACTTGGTAGCTTCTGTCTTAGAAGCTATAGGTCCCACTCCTGCTAAACTCTGACCTTAGAAGAAGCTATTTTGTTGTTATGGCAATGGGTAACTTTCTGCTTTATGCAGCATAGAAATTTAACTGTAGCCATGATGTGAGTCTGCATCCACAGATGTGTTTATATTCTGTGTTGTGAAATAGTATGGATTACAGCAACTCAGCAGTCCTTAAAATCCAGAAAGTACAGTCAGTTAAATTTTTTCTGCTTTTTTTTTTTTCAGGAAGTGGTGTCAAATAATTATGAAATTTAATCACATGATGAATGGAGAGGTTAACAAGCATTCAGATAGGGAGAAGGCTGAGTATGTATGTGAAAGTTAGAAGTAGCTGAGTGTCTATAATGCTCAACGTTAAAAATTGGGTAGAGTTCTTAATAGCTTATGTTCCTACTAAGCATGGAGGAGCAGGAAGGATGCTGATTAAGTTTGGAAAGACAGCATCTAGTTGTAGATTTATTCTGTATATATAGAATGTATGCAAGTCATCTTGACATATGTGAACTTAATCTGGGACTTGTTATGGCAAACTACACCAGCATATTTTTTCTGGTGACTTTGGGGGGGTGTGTGTGTGTGAAATTGACATGCTGAATCAGTTACATTGGAGCATCAGACATTGATTGTCATCGATAAGGCCTTAGGTAAGAGCAGATCCTTGTCCTCAGAAAGGCCGGGACATGGTGATGATTTGTTTAGGTCGGTTGGTGAAGATGAGGGCAATCTACTTTTAACAGTGTCACATGCTGGCTACTGTACGTGATAATATTAAAACAAAATTAGATGAGTGTCTTTGCTTTTTCAGGGCAGATGGAGGTCTTCTGAGGCTTTTTGCTGTATAACAACCTCTAGGTATATGAGTTATGTGATGCTCAGGTAACATGTGACACAGAGTGTCTGATTTCAATCCATTAGTGGCATTTCTACCTTTTTCAGCTTGGAGTTTCGACTAGTTTGCGAACTTAAAACTCAGAAGCTTTTGATTTTTATAGGCAATAATGTAATGGAATTGCAGAACTTTGAATTATGATTCAGGCTAATAATTCATTTTCTTTGCGCTGTGAGTCCTGTGGATCTTGGGATGCTTTTTTTTGTTATTCTTTGCCTTGTGGCCATTTAATTTTACTTGAATTTGGACTTACATCAGCTAATACAGTGTTATGCCGATGATCATTTTGGCTCAAGATACCTCAAAAAGATCCTTCATAATTATTCTTGCAACTTTAGCTACTTAACTGGACGTACTTCTGCAGTGTTCTGTCTTAGGACTTACTAGGAAGGAAAACCCTTAAAGCCTGACTTCAGGAGAGGTACAATTTTTCATCTTTGTCAATACAGTTTCCTAAATGGTTTTAACTTCTAAATGCTTTTAGCAACGCACTAATTTACCTTGCTGGCAGGTCCGTTCTGAAATAGTGTATGCTATTGTAAATGTGTTGGTCTCTGGAAAAATTGGATGCTTGGAAGGTGTTAAGTGCTGGTGTTCTGATGGTCTGTTGACACCTCTGTCAAACTGGCAAATCCTATAACCTAGCCTAGTACCCCTTTTTGGGTCGATGGGAGAAACTGGCAAAGATACAGTCTTGTTCATTCCCAGACAGACAGATGCTAAAGAAGACAGTTTTTGTGAGGCTGCAGGCCCCCTTCCCAGACAGTGGTGTTGTCTGCAGCCGTTAATGTTTGTTGTCAGTACCTCCTGGAACCTGAGGAATTCTTATCTTCCTCCAGCATCCAGCAACTCTGTACCTTTTTTTGACCTCCAGCTTCTAATTGTTAAGGGATTTCTAGTTCAGTGTCTGCTAAAATGTCTACAGGTAACAGGTCTTATTTCATCAGCGTGTCTCTGTGACCTAAAATATGAACTGGAATATCTCAGTTATATCTGTCAATAGCACTCTTCTATTTTATAATCCATTCTTTAAGATTTTTGGCTTGGGGAAATTCCCAGGCAATTTGTAGCAAAATTCAACTTGGCTGTAGTTTATAGCGCACGAGTTGAATTGTGAACCATTGCTTTTCCTGTAGGACCAGATCTAGTAAAAATAGATTTGACTTGGACTGTCAACCCTTTAGCTTAACTAAAAGATACTGTCTGTATCTCAGGAAAGTGATGATAGTTTGGAATGAGTACATTGCTACTTTTTCTGTTCAGCAAACTCAAACAATGTTTATGTTGCTCATGGGGCCAATGTTTCCTGAGCTACAGAAATGACCATTTTTTTGGTTGTTCTTTGCCATACACAGTAAGCTTTGAGCTTCCTTAATGCTGATGTTCACTTGATGCCAGTAGAAAAACATTATTAGCCTTTTTCTTAAACTTGTCTATCCATAAAGTTTAGTGGTTTTGTTTATGTCTGGTAATATTTTGGATTGCCATCCCAGGGCCTGTATATTGTAGGGTTGATGGGGCAGAAGGGTGTTTAGAAAATGTCTGTAACACTTAATATTACTACATGTTTTTTGTAGGTTGTGATCTTTAATTATTCCAGTTAATTTACATTTAGTTTCAGATGGAACAAATTTTTTTGAAGTTGTTGTTCTGTCTGCCCCCCAGAGATCTGGTCCTGTTCCAGCTGCTTACATACTCTTGAGCTTGTAACCAGTGAATATCTTCAGACTTCTTTGCTAAGCTGTCATAGATGACTTTAAAAAAGTGTAAATTTAAGTAGAATTTGCTATGCCCTTTTGTCAATAATTAAATAGAATTTTTAGCTCCTGTTTTCATGCTGGACTGCCCTGTATAATGTTCTTTTTCTATATACTTTTTATACTCACCTGCTAGGTCATGCACCCTTTTGTGGTTGTATTAGTGTCTGTTGTGGTTAGAATAAGTGCTGCAGAAACTGGTGGCCTTTATTTTGATGGCACAGTTGTGTAGAGGACTATGTTAGTACTCTTCTTGGATGTACGGGTTTAGAATGCTTTTCTGTTTACAGTTGTGGTACCTCAGGAATAGAATATCTTTGTGTTTTCCAAACCTGTTATTTAAACTTTTAACACCATGATCATTGGTGATGTCTTCCCAGTATCTCTCAAACTGAGTTTGACTGGACATATTTTGCCCTCTTTGTGTTCATAGCTCCAAACAAACTTTCACTATTTATGTCTAGGCAAGCACATTTGTTGGTATCAGTCTCACCAGACCTGCCTGTGTATGTACCATACACATATGAATTTATATTTTTGTCTCCCTGTAAGTTTTTGCTTTCTCAGGATGCCTGGACCCTCTTCTGGTCATACTGTTCTGCAAGCAAAGCATCACCCAGGCTAACATTGGTACCCTCTCTTTCAGTTTAGTATCTTGGGTGCCAAACACCATCCCAATGGCAGTTTGCAGAAGTCCTGAATAAACCTATAGTTTACCACCCCCACCCCCCCCCACCCCGCTTTGCTTCAAGAATTGTTCTGAAGCATTTAGGACAAATGAAAAGATGCACTGCTCTTCATTTATAGGCAATGGCAAATGTTGTACTTTGTTATATATTTAATTATGTTTGGCATAAAGAGTTGTCAAAAATGAAAATATCTAAAAGGTTTTAATCCCAGTTTAACTGGTAGACCTCATTTTTATAATCCATTAGTAAGAGAGAAGCACAGCACATTCTAAGATGTGATAAATGTCTTCTGCTTTCCAGAAGCACTAAAACAATGCCTTCCAATTCCTGGCAACATACAGGTTTCTATAATATAGTGTCCAAAAACCTGTTTCACAACTGTGAAAACTGACAAAATTGAACCAGTGCACACCATGATTTGAAAAAAAACCTATTCATCAAAGTCTGGGAAATTGTCCACAGGGAAAGCGACAAGGTCCAAAAATACTGTAAAGGTGTGGATAGATAGTAACTTTCTTCAGTAACGGGGAGTGAAGAGGAATATGTGATGCAGAAATATTAACTTTACCTTTTGCATTGCAGTTCTTCTTTAATTTGCTTTGGGGTTTTGTATGTTGGTTGCATTTAAATGTGTGAAGCTCAGTTCTTAATGTCTTCTGATCTTGAATAGCTTCAGGTGAAAATTAACAAACCTAGAACTTTAAAGTTACCTACAGTATAAAGTAAAAAACCCCTGTAGTTCACAAGTGCAAATCCTGTCTTGTGAATGTTACTGAGTTTCCCCAATGTGCAAATCCATGTTTGTGCTAAACAAAGTCCAAGTTCTTATACAAGATTCTACAAGCATGGGCTACTGCCAAGCTGCTGTCTCATTTCCCCTTGCTAACATAGTATACACAATACCATCTCTTACTCCTTTGATTACAAAATAAAGCTTTCTCTTAACTTTCAGTTTTCAAATTGCAGGGTTTTGTTGTTCTTTTTGACTGGAAGAACTGTATATACTAGATGACTTGACCAAAGGAAACTGAGACACAAACAACAGAATATCAAGTGGTTTAGTTTTACTTTGGGGCAGAGGAAGACATTTTAGATGGTGGTAGTAATGATCTGCAAAAAGTGTGCATGTAGCTGAAAACTAATCTGTAAGCAAGAATTTAATGGATAAGATCCAACAGAAAAACTTTGACTTGCAGTGCCTTGGCAGTGAGAGAGAACTGTAACTGTAACTCTTCACTAATGTTTCACAGTATCTTTTGATAAGCTGTTACGGGACTTCCTACAGTAAGAGTAAATATCATAAGCCACAAGAGTTGCCATGCCTCTGCAAATCCTGTAGAATCTATCAAAAAGGTAAATAGAAAAAAACGTATTTTAAGAAAATTATTTAACTATTTTGTCTAGTGTGAAGGTAGATTGAAGATGTTGTAACAAAGTACTAAGAAATGAGGACTAGAAGAATCTGCAGGAGTGGTGATTGTTGACAATTAGTTGCAGCTGAAATGTACTTTGTTTAAATTTCTTCAGGCTTGCTAATAACTTGACAGCCCACATGTAACGATATTAGTATATATGCATGTTCCACTCTGGCATTTCAATGGTGAGGATAAATTACCTCAATTCAAGTAATATGTCTTAAAAGTACTCCAGCACATTTAATTATGTACATCATGGCGATACAGCTCCAAACAGATTAGTTTCACTTGTTGTTATTTCATTTTTGTTAATGAATTGACAACTATTCATTTTTGTTAATGAATTGACAACTATTCATTTTTGTTAATGAATTGACAACTATTCAGTGTTGCAACTTCATATGTAAAATAGGAGGCTGAGAGCAGCTTTGTCCTCTTGACTTGATTGAGCAATCAGACTAGTTGGTCCCATGGTGTTTTGACTGACTAAAACTTTTCTTGGAGGATGGGGTGGAGCTTGGGAGAAAGGAGTGCTGGTATCGTCTGAGAAGCCTGCTCTTGTGCTGTTGGTCTTCTGTCTTCCCCTTCAGTAGCTGCAGACTCCTCCAATGGAGAGCTCTTGCATAAGTAGCATACTCTGTTTTCAAGGGTTGCATTTAGCTTGAGATGCTGTTTGACTATCCTGTTTTAATTTTTTTTTTATGGTATGGAAGCAACTGCTTCAGTACCATTGGGACTTAAGTTTAGTATTAGGGAAGTGAAGGGTGACTGCCTCTTGACCTTTTTTACTATTGTGGTCTGTAGCTTCATGAATGCTGTGCATTAACACTGGAAGAAGCAGGTCCTCTCTGCTTATTCCTATGCTTGGCATTCACTTGTGTATTTGCATAAGTGAAATGGATCAGGCAACTGTTTATGTTAAAACTGTGATTTTTATAAGAATAATTTTAAACTATGTCTGTCCTACAGTTTCATTTGTTGTGGTGTTGACCAGTTGCTTGCAGTGGTGCGAGTGGGAGCCGCTAGTACAATTTAGCAGAACTGATTCACAGCAGTTTAAAGTCTTAATAAAAGAACATCTTTCAAATGTGTGTGTGAGGCCTCAAAACACTTTTTCTTTTTTTTTTTTGGTGGATTTGTGCTCTTGGGAAGTAGTTTCTATATGCCTGTCTTGTCTTGTCATGTTCTGTGCTATTATCCTGTTCCTTATGGAAGCAGAGACCTATAGGCTTTCCAAAATAACTCAGTGGAGAGAAATTTTAAAATCTGTTAGACTTGTAGCCCCATTGATCCTATGTCATTTTGCATTTAGATAGCATAGTTTTCATTTTTCACAATGAGCAAGAAAAATCTGTTTATAAGAGTTCTTTAAAAGCTGCTTGTTCTACTTGATTCATGCACTCTTTGTAGCAACAACACCATCAGCTGTCTCTGC
This sequence comes from Falco peregrinus, assembly GCF_023634155.1. Classification (NCBI taxonomy): domain Eukaryota; kingdom Metazoa; phylum Chordata; class Aves; order Falconiformes; family Falconidae; genus Falco; species Falco peregrinus. The sequence goes on from NC_073724.1 coordinate 91,534,618, forward strand.
AATAAATTTATCTCACTGACCAGTTGCATCACATTAATAAAAATATATCCATGTTTTTAGTTTGCCTTAAAGGAATCATAAAAAATTACTTTGCAAGTTTGTCCTTCCTGCTCATAGCTACCAAAAAGGGGGAGTTAGTAACAAATGGGGAAGTAGCTTGATTCTTGGCTTGTTTTCTCAAAAAAATGCATGTTCTTAAACGGAAATGAAAGCAAGAGTAATGGTTAACTGGGAAGAGCCAAGCTGGTTTTGAACCCATGTGATTTGCAGAAAATAAACTGAAGGAAATCCAATCCTGGCAGAAGCTTAGAAGAATGTAATTTAGCTGGTATAAAAGTAAAAGTGGGAGGGTTTAAGGAAGTTTTTGAGAGTAACAGGAGTGTAAAACAAACCATCCTCATAGTTTAGATCAGTGTAGCATAAATAAACTGAAATTGCTTTGGAGATCTTTATAAGCGGTGCAGAAAATACACTGTGTGGTTTACTCTCCTCATTTCTTTTTGAGGATGCTTCCCAAGGGTACCTAAAAGGAAGTTGTTCCTGCAAGGCAAAGGAGGCTACAGTATAGCTCACAAACAACATGTGGCAGTGAATCAGACTGATTGTACCTGCAAAAGACTAGGCATTAGTTTGCACCCCGGTGCTGTCCGTTTCATCATTGATTTTAAAATGCTCACTATCAAATTAGTACTGAGTAAAATGAACAGATTAATAATTCTGATTTGTGATATGGTTGCACTTACCACTTTCTAAAAGTTATGAAACCAGTTTAGGATTCTTCTCTTTGAGGAGGGAGGGGCAAATAGTAAGTAGTGAATTGTTATGCAACAACTTCAAGTTACATATACTTCTTCTGGGTAAGGACTGTAGGTGGTTGGTTTTTTTTAAGAATCTAATAATAGCAACAGTAAAACCATAATGCAGTGTTTTCAGGCAGTCTCCATTGCACTGGTCCTGTTATGTACCTCAAGTATTTAACAGTCGTACCAGACCAGATGAGGTGACAAGTGTCCGTGAATGTACTGTGCCTTTCAGGGTGACTGGTTTATCAGTGTCTAGTTCTTCTCTGTGTAGTCTTGACCTTCAAAAATTTAGGTTTTTACATCAGCTGCAGGTAAGAGCTTAGCATCTTTGGCACAGGTTCAAAAACTGTTGGCTCGTAAATACAAACGCATTAAACCTGAACAGCTGTAATGTTTTCAATTATCTACTGTGCATTCTCATATAGGTTATAGTACCCATGACATGAATGCATGAACTGCATTTCAAGCTGCATCTAAATCATTGTGGTTCACAACCTGGAATATGAAGGTAGGCTGAATAAGTATTAATTTACTGTAACACGCTGAACTCCTGCAATGCTGAGGTGTATTGCTGGGTAGCTGGGCCATTCTTGCTTTGAGAAGAACAGGCAGTAAGTATTGGGGGTGAGTTAGATCCAGGAACCGTTTTGGCTGTTCAAGTGCAACTTGCATTTTCTCATCAATCAGTGTTTTTTTTATATTAGTATTGCATTAATTTTACAACTTTTAGTGTTCACCTTCCAGTGGTAACATAGTATGAACAGAGATGTGTATTGCGTTTCTCAGACTTCTTTGGAAATTGTGTTTAGTGTCTGTGACACCACTAGAGAGCTACAGTTGAAGTATTTCCATATTTTGCTAGAGGTTGCAGTTTCTTATTTCCTATAGGGAGTTCCAGTGCTTATCAAAACATTTTGCTTAGCTTTGTTTTTAACTGTTATGATTTACAGTTTCTAGTAATGTCAGACTTTGACTTTGTTGATTTACTTTATGAAAGTGTGATTTTTAAATTCTCCTGTATTGCCTATCTGCAACTTTAGTATTATGAACTTGACTGAAGGAAATAGCCATTTCAGTTTCACTTTACTTAAAAGGAGATTGCCAAATTAGTGAAAAAGAAATACACCTTTCGGCTAACAAAAAATAACACTTCTCTATTCTGTTGGAAAATGTTTTATGTAGTTTTCCAGGAAACACTTTTCTAAAACAGGAAAAATACTTTATAAGGAACAAAGCATGTGTTTTAAATAGATTACATATTAATTAGTTCAGAACTGAAAAAATAAAAACACCATACCATAATTGCCACATCCAAAACTGTGTGATTAGAAAATATGGTAAATTGGGGAGGGGGGGATTACAATAATTCTGCTCAATTCTGATTCTTAAAAACAAACACAAAACTCTTCAGCATGCTTCATAACTTCAGTAGCTCAGCTACAACCTTATGGATCTCTGGGTAATTATATTCTAATACACTTCTATACCAGCTACATCACTGTATCTGACATTTTCCCGGTAGTGCATTAAGTGATATGACTAACATCTGTTGCATATGCTTTGTTCTTTCCTCTTCGCTGCAGGGATGCATCGGTGCATTTTTTTTTCTAGCATTTTCCTCGTTTTAGCATATTTGTACATCTTGGGCCTTTGTCTACTCTTATCTGATGACTTCTGAACTGAATGGCAAATTTGACAGATTAGAAGGAATTGTGATAGTTTTTGCAAGACTCAAATTGGCAGGCAAGAGATATCTTTTAAAGACTGTAGGAAAGAATAAATTTATCTCACAGTAGGCACTGAAGAATGGACATGGTGAGTACTTATAATCGCCTCAATCAGGAAATGTTTAAATAGTAGCTTGCATCCTCTTGAAAAGAGTCACTCAGAAGTGAGGCTCTAATCTAAGTAGAATAGGGCTTTATTACTTCAGCTGTTTGAAAGATATTTATTTTTAAAGTGCACCTGCTATCTTCATGTTGGAGAAGACAAAATCAAAGCATTTCCCGTATTAAGATTGGGTGATGGTTTTATGGTGGTTTTGGTTCTGTAAGTTCATTCCTTGGCCTTTGGTAAAACCTAGAAAGTGTTGTCTCCTGTTCAGAGAAGCTTTTCCTTCTTACTGGAAGTTTTATGGACCATGAGGATGAGACTTGCCTGTGGTTCCTGGGGAAGCGTAGCTGCAGGAGCACCCAGGTGAAGGAGGAATGCACACCTGCTCTGCTGTACTGAGCCCACTGGGAAAACACACCTTATGGCAACCTTGAATTGGCAGCTGTAATGTGATACAGGCTGAAGCATGTATGAAACTGTATTACTGGCAAAGAAACCATGGAATAGCCCAGTTTTTGTCCACTTGCCATTTAATAGCAACATGCAGTTTGGAAATGTTTCAGTATTGATTTCATTGAGCCTGTTCCTTATGCTGCACCTTTCTGTATTAGGCATTTCTGTCTTGGCTTAAACTTCCATCCTCGTGTTGTATACAATCAAGGCTCTTGTGAACAGCCCTGTAGTAATAAATCTGTTTATATCTGGTCACCAGATTTGACAGAATTTGAATGTGAAAGAGTATCAAGTTGCTATAAGTATTGTGTTAATAAGTAGGTAGATAGAGAAGAAGCACTTTGTAAATCACAAAAACTGAGGAAAAAGCAGCAGTGCAAACTCCTCCTTCAGTAGGCATCAG